>NC_138172.1:29675295-30083630 GCF_964165515.1 Mesoplodon bidens | reverse complement strand
ACTTATATTAGAAAATAGCCTCAAAATTAACAAGCTCAATGTCAATCTTAAATACATAAATGAACAAAATAAATCCATATATAACAAAAGAAAAAACATAATAAATACAATAGAGAAGAATTAATGAAATAGAAAACAAATAAATTGATAGAGGAGATCCCAAAAGTCAAAAGTTGGTTCTTTGATAAAATTTAAAACTTTGGCAAGACTGATAAAAAGGAGATAAAGAAAAAAAAACAGCGTTTTGAATGAAAAGGTGGACACAAACACAGCTAAAATAAGATAACAAAGAACTAAATCAGGACTTCCCTGGTGGTGCAGTGGTTAAGAATCCGCCTGGCAACACAGGGGACACAGGTTCAAGCCCTGGTCTGGGAAGATTCACAACTACTGCAGCCTGAACACTTAGAGCCCGTGCTCTGCAACAAGAGAAGCCCTCGCTTGCCGCAGCTACAGAAAAGCCTGTGTGCAGCAACGAAGACCCAATGCAGCCAAAAATAAATAAATAAGTTTATTTAAAAAAAAGAACTAATATCAACAACTGTAAGTCACAATTAAAAAAAAATGGATGAAATGGACAAATACCTAGTATATAACTTTCTAGAATGGGCACAAAAAAATAACCAAAAGCTTATGCTGTCTTCTAACTATCAAAGAAATGGAAGTAGTGGTTAAAAATATTTTGACAAAGAAAACACCCTGCCAGATAGTTGCAGAGGCAAGTTTTTCCGAACTTTCAGGGAAGAGATCATTCCAATTTTATGCAAACTTTTCCAGATGATCGAAACAAAGAACTTATTCCCCACTGATTCTATAAGGTCAGTATAACCCTGTTATCAAGACCAGACAAAAACATTACAAGAGAAGGAAATTCCATTCTCATTTCACTCATAAACACAGAAGCATATCATTCTTCTTAGTAGGGTACTCAATTGTAATCCATAAGAAACTTTATTACCAATGCACAAGTAGCAGCTTAGCACAGATCACATTAACTTTGGAATGTACCATTTTCCTAGCTGTATGATGTAGGTATGTCATCTAAGCTCTCCAATACTTAGTCTCCTTCTCTGAAAAGTGGTGTTTTCATAATATCTATCTAATTCTTTGAGGATTAATGCAGTAAATCATACAAAGCCTTTAGCTCAGTGTCCAGAAGTAACAATAAACAATAATGATGGGCTTCCCTGGTGGTGCAGTGGTTGAGAGTCCGCCTGCCAATGCAGGGGACATGGGTTCGCGCCCCGGTCCGGGAAGATTCCACATGCCGTGGAGCGGCTGGGCCCGTGAGCCGTGGCCGCTGAGCCTACGCGTCCGGAGCCTGTGCTCCGCAACGGGAGAGGCCACAACAGTGAGAGGCCCGCATACAGAAAAAAAAAACAAAAAAACACAATAATGATGAGTCATAGCTACTATTTATCAAATGCTTAGTTACTTAGCTGAGCATTTTTAAAAAAAAACTCCTTTAATGCTCTATCTCCCAGAGAGATAGAGAGTATTATCCCCAGTTATGGAATGAAGTAACAGAGTCAAGAAGAATTTCAACAACTTTCCCAGAGTCACACAAATTGCAAAAAGCCAGGCTAATTTAACAACCATGTGCGGTGAGAACACTGGTGCACAGGGGACACTTCCAGTTGGAGGTAATAGCTGCTACTGAGGACCCAGCACTTCCTCTGAGAGGCACTGTAGTTCCTTCTACGAGCATGGGATGTATTCACCTTTTTCGGAAAGGTAGTTTTCAAGTTAGGGCTTGATCTGTGACATGTGAGATTAAATTGCAGCATTTCTAATGGAAAGGCTTCAGAGGGCAGGAGTGAGTGATGCACTGTCATTTATCCATTCCTGCATGGAGAACCTTGAACATTCATGAGATCAGACATGTCATGGTAGCTCCCTCTGCTTCCGCCACAAGTTCTAGGTCAGAAGACTTTTTTTTTTTTCCCCAACGTTCTGGCCACTTCCCCATCCACCTGGAACTCTTTGCCAGGTTCCTGAGATATAAGATTTATGATAATTTCCCTTAGGTATGGCTTATGGCTTTATTCCATTAAGGTTACCAAGAATGTTGCCAATAATCCATTTCATATTTTCATAGGAAAAGGTTTTTTACACAAACAAGCAATCTAGGAAAATGAATGAGAGTTCTCAATTGAAGGAAAAGATGAGTAGCAGGAAACTTATGAGGCCTGGGGACTCAACTGGCTTGAAAAATTAGAAGAGGAGATACGGTGTTCTACTCTATTCTTCCCCCCAGAGAAGCTTGCCTATTGATTAGACACAGAGAACTAACAAAGATTCAAGAATCAATTTGCTCTGTGAGTGTGGAAAACACCACCCCTGTTAAAGATTACACAGTGACACCATTTATGACTATGCTGTGCAAGATGCTTTTTTTTTTTTTTTGTATCTTAAGAGGCTCTATGCTTGCCTTTGTAGTACGGGTACCTTGAAAAGGAAAACAACAAGAATGTGTTTCTCACCATTTAACGTCCAAAGTGATACTGGAAACTGTGAATGTTAACATATTTTCAAAGAGCTTTGATAGTGGAAACAAGACAGTGAAAGAGGATACTGAACAAGCCTGGAGACAGAAAGATCTTGAGCTGAACCTCTGGGTACCACCTGCTGGTCCCCCTGACACAACCACCCATACCATCCAGCTCTCCTAGTTTTCTCTAGGCTAAGAGCTTCATGCTTAGTTGGCTCAGTGAATATTATCAAATGAGTTCTGTCTTCAACTATGGTGAGGCACAGCCTTGGAGAGAGGCAGGTAATGCCGAGAGAGTAAAGGGAAGGACGTGCATGGAGAAGAAAGATTTGTTCATTCAACACAGATGCATATGTGTTGTGAAAAGCATTTGGGAGTTCCCCAAATCCATCCGTCAGTGAAAAGGCATAAATGGTGATCTTCCCTTCCCCTTATTTCCCACCATGCCTTGCCTTGCTCTCCTGGAGAAAGATGATAGCATTTTAGGAGGTGGGTGAGAAGAGGGAGGAGCGTCTCGTGGAGGTGAGTGGTAGTGGCAGCATGTGCTGTAGCTGAAGAGGTAGGGAAGTGGTGTGTGCAGTGTCTGAGGAAGTAGTATAGAGAGGATGAGAGTGGGGGGAAGGATGACAGAGCATTTAGGAGAGTCCTTATACTGAACAAATGAGTACATATGTTAAGGAGAATGAGAGCCAGGTTTCTCACTTCTGAGAAGGTATTTGTAAACAAGGAAAGGGGAAAGGAGATTTGATTTGATATGAACTCATGACAGGAAGTACATGTACACATGCTTATTCATTCACATAGATAAATAATAATAAATGAATGGGTAGAAATACATGCATATATCTTCTAGCTTTGTGTGTTGAGAGTAATGACATCCCAGGAACAATGAGCACACTAAGCGCCCAGATCTTAGTCTCTAAAACCATCCTCCAATGAAAGGAACCAGGGCTTTTTAGAGAAATGACTGATTCCAAGGCTGGACAGGGAAAGTATAAGATGATCCAGGAACTTCTCATTTTATACCAGAAAGTAGAGAAATGCTCAAAGAATAATGAGGAAACCTGGCAGACAGCAACTAAACTAGGTGATCAAGTGAGAGGGTAGGTCAGTGTAGTGTGTCTTCTGATGCCATACAGTGAGAAAAGCTCAGCACCATTTCTGCAGAATTCCTGCCAGGAATGCATGTAAGAATACATGACTTGAGTCTGATCACGAAGAAATTTTGAAAGATCCAGATACAGGGTCATCCTACAAGGAAATGTGAGACAGTGAAAGACTGAGAAATGGTTCCAGATCGAAGGAAACTGATGAACAGCAATAACTCAACACAGCACGTTCTGGGATAAGATCTTGGACCAGCAAAGAAAAGGAGTCATTGTTGAGACAGCTGGCAAAATCTGAATGGGGTCTGTGGATTGGATTGTAGGGCTGTATCAGTGTTGATTTCCCAACCTGGAGGGTTTTTAGAGTAGAAATGAGAGGACAGTCCTTGTTTGGGGAAGGTAAACACTGGTAATTAGGGGTGATGGGGCATAATGTCAGGAAAAAAAATCTATTATCTATGTGAAAAAGAGAAAGAAAATAAGTGAATTAACATGTCAAAAGTTGAATCATCTGGGTGAAAGGGATGTGATACTTCTTGCAATTCTTCTACAGGTTTGAAACAGTTTCAAAATAAAAAGAACCAGTAAAAGTGTTGAGTTCTGAAAAGAAGAAGACTGCCTATGTTTCAGGGGGGAATGATATATAGTTAGAACCCCTTCTGTGCTTTCTAAGAAGTACAGGTCCTAAAGAAGACCCTTTGTTAGGATAACTGATAAACAGGATGCTAATGAGAACCTGCAAAGGTGAGCCAGGTGACGTAAGAAAAGGAAAGGAAGATTCAGTGTAAGGAAGGGAGAGGAGAGTGGTAAGGTGTGTGTGTAAGAAAAAAATTGAGTTACATATTGACAGAAAGAGACACGCCAAGCACTGCCATAGGGAATGGAACTTCTAGGAAAAGAAGACTGTTACAGAAAAGTTGAATGAATTGGGGTGTGTAATATAATCCTTCCGTTATTCCAAGACACCACCAATAACAACCACGTGATTCATCAATACCATTTGGACTGACCTATATTTGTGACCTTGTTTGCTAGTTTGGTTTGATGACTAGTAGGAGGCTGATTGGAGGGCAGGTGTTGAGGGCGCACAGGGCAGCCCAGAGTGTACGGATACACTTGGGTTTCATGTGAAGAGGGAGATAAAACATAGACATAAATGCCCTAGTACAAGGTACAAAAGAATAAGACCAAGCTGCCAGAGAGTGTCAGAGACAGTGCGAGAGGACTTCAGAGGATGGAATAAAAGGGAACATTCCAATTTCTCGAGATCCCTCTCTGAACCAGGCCTTTTATATCTGCTGCCACATTTATTCCTCACAATGTTCTCAGGGGGTGGGAATTAGACACAGAAACTGTAAGACATGGAGTTTCAATAACAGACCAAGTTCCCCCAGCTAGTAAATGGCAGAGTCACGATATGACCCCAAGTCCATAGGACCACAAAGATCATTTTTGATTTATTCCATCCTAGTAGGCTGCCTTCAGCCTGGGCTTGGAGAGGAGGGGTACAGGGAGGGAAGGCTTCGTGGAGGAAGAGGCACTGAACAGAAACGCAAAGAAGGCTTTGGCTGGCAGGATGAAGAGAATGGACTCCTGGCAGAAGATGAAGTAAGCACAAGCACATGGAGATAAGGAGGCCTGGGTGGGGGCATGGGGGCGGTGAAATCTATTTCACAGATGGCAAGAATACAAGATGATCCATCACGGGGCAGACACAGATGCCAAGAACAAACACAAAGATGATGGAGGTGAAGCATACTGAGCCACCAGTGATGCCAACTGGGGGGCCGTAGAACAGATGGCACTGGCGACACTTCCGTGCACTCCCCTGCCACACCCTGAAGCCTCAGGTCAAAACCAGGTGTGCACAAACTCACATGGAAACAGTAATTTTCAGACATCATTTAACAGAAGCAATGCCTGAAAGTGCAAATTTTCAAGGTGTTATTTTTGAAACTGCAGAAACTTCCAGTTTGGATATATTTTCTGAAAATTTCCCCCATCATTATTAGCACTTCTGTGGAATAATCACATCCCTAAAAATATTCCCTCCTTGATAATGCACGAATGAGGGCTCTTCGCTGAGGGGGAGCAAGGAGAGGCAGGTGATGAATCGCAAATCAATCATAATTTACACAGATATTCTAGTGAAAATTACATTCATCACCTTTTCCAAACAGCACTACCTGAATTTCCTTTAAGTACAAGAAGTCTATTTTCATAAATTGGACCCTAATTTATTTCTCTAATCAATGTATTTTTATACCCCGAAGTCAAACAGTAAACAATGTAGTTAGGGAAGGAATTATGAACTGGAAGGACATGAAACATGAGACTCAGAAGGAAAAAAATGGAACAGCCAAATACATTTTCTATGGCCTTAGTTCTGCTTTAAAATGCTTTTCTCCAAAGGACTTTGTGATGTAATTGGCCCTAGCTGTGCTGAATATGAACACAAAAATGCCAAATTACCCAGGTGCATTTGGGGAAAAAAAAACCAAACTGCAATTGGTGCTACCATGTACTCTGCCAGCTGCAGATACAGTGACTAAATGAACAGAGCTGTACTTTTAAAAGTGCCATCACAATAGTGACCAGCATCTGAGGATCAGTGGTCACTTAGCAGGACTCACTTCTATTTCTCTGTCAAATGTCACTTTTTTTTTCTTTTTTTTTTCCCCTTAGCATCCCATTTGTAGAGAAGCAGACAGAGAAAAGTTCAAAGGCCTTGACTCTGAGGATTACTGATTACGTGTTTACATATGCTTGTCTAGGCTGAGTTCCTCTAAAGTAAATCCTGAGGCAAGACTGAGGGCCAGAAGTTGAGTTAGAAGGTGACTCCAGAAAACACCAGTAGGGGAGAGGGAAAGTGAGACTGGAGGGAATACATCCTCCAAGTGTGTGTTATCAAGTAGGTTATTGCTTTGGCCAAGAGGGACTCAATTCCCTTGGGAGGCAGTGTAGACATGTTTCAGTTATTCCACCAAGAAAGTGAGGGAACCCAAGTGTTTATTCACCAATTTCCACTAGTCATTGGTGATGGCTGCTACCAAGGGGAGGTGGGGTGGTGGGGAAGTAAATTTCCAGCACTTTCAGTCCATTTTGTACTGCACACAGGCAAAGTAGACACCAGTGGCTACAGAAAGCCCTCAACCAGAATGTCATGGTTAGAGATGGAAGCCAGTGTCAATGTGTAGTGGAATGTCAATGTCCAAGGGCTGTGGGCAATACAAGGACAGCATCTGCTACAGGGTCCTTTTAAGGGGAAATGCCAAGACGCCTGAGTCAATATTTGATTCTAAGCCAATGCAGTATCTGCCTGTCTCCCCCCTTCCCCGCCCCTCCTTCTTTTTCTCTCCAGGATAAAGTCTTAATGAGCATCAAACAGACCATCAGATGGCCATTTCAAGACCTGCTTTGAGATGCACATTGCTGCTTAGACTGTTCTGGTGCTCATCAATGTGTCAAAGACCAAGTAATCTCAACTGTCTGTGCCTTTGTCTAATTATCTGCTTAAAGGCAAAACTGTTAATTGACCTTGAAAGGGAAAGTCAAGATGCTGCATAAGAAGGAAGAATGCTTGCACATATAACTTATTTACTGCCGTATGACCCCATAGCACCCTACCCATCTCCTTCCTTTAGCCTTCATCACAGTTGTAATTATTTCTTTCTCATTATCTGTCTTATCTGAGAAGCCATAAACTCAGTGGGGCCAGAGACCATGTCTGATTATCCACAGCTCTATTCCCTGTGCCTAACACATAGTAAGGACTCCATCATCACTTTTGAATGTAAGAATAAACAAATGACTGAAGATTACTACCATCATCCATCAGGCAAAATAGATTATATATCTGAGGTTCTGGACTGCTGTTACCCATGAGGCAACTTCCTATAAATTAGACAAAGGTGTTCCTTACTCAAAGCAGATAAAGCCCTAAGCCAGGGCTCACTGCTTATCAAAAGGAATGCAGACTAGAATTCAGCCCTTGTGCACCCATCAGCAAAGTGCCTGTGGTAGTCATAAAAGCTGTACACTGATATTTCTGGTTTTCCTCCTTCTTATGAATGAAAGGATTGCCCCTCCCTGTTCCCGTGAAATTAGGTATGGCCACGTGGCTTGCTGTGGCCAATAAATGAAAGCAGAAGTGAGCCTTCGAGAGTTATCATAGTCCTTTCCCTTTGCCACAGTAACCAGCAATTTCCCAGATAGGAGAGCCTTGATCAGCCTACATTCCTAAAGTGGAAAAGACATATTATAGAATGCCCAGCTAATCCACAAAGAATTTGTGGCATACAGTAGAAATATCCTTTTATTCTTTAGATATCGAGGCTGTTTGCTACTATGGCATTCCTAGCCCATTCTGACTGATACAGTGGACAACCTACAGCCCTACACTCAGTGGCCCTGGGTAGACTGATATGACTTGTACATTCTCTGCTCTCATGAACTGCCATATACACTCTACCCTCCTGCATTCATTAATCTTTTCCTTGCAAACAACAAAACCTCTAACAGGCATTGCTTTTCTAGGTGGGGAAGAAGACAGACTGGGTACGTGGGCTTAACCACTTCCACTCAAAGAGGCACTTCTAAAATCATGTGACCGAGAAAAAAATTCTACATGCTGTTCATTTGGAAGGGAGTCCTAATTCTTCCATCCTCATGTAATCTCCAGAGCAATTCCTGCACCATCAAGGCTGCCACTCCCCAAGGGGTCGGGGCTTCAGGCTCATAATTAGTTGTACTAGTTCTATTACTGCTAATTAATGGTTGACGTTCAGCTTCAGTTGAAAACTGCCCATTTCTGACTCCTACATTCTAAGTCAAATAGACAGTTCCCCATTTCCAAACTGTGCACTTTAATAGTGTAATTTCCTTTAAAAAATTTAAAAAGTAAGTCAAGGAAGAAATGACATTCTCCAAACTAGTTAGTTGGGTCATCAAAATTAAAAGCATTAAAAAAATTAATAATACGGGATTAGCACTGTTACAGAAATGCATTCAATCTTATATTAAAATACAATTCTTCTAAACCACGGCTGTCACAGTTAAAATGCTAATAGTATTTAAACATAAATCCTTCTCCCCATGAAGCAAGAATCATTGTGAAGGCACGTTAGCTATTCTATTCACTTTACAGATGCTGTCTGGTAGAACATTTTAGCGTAAGCCTTGTCAGTGTGAATCCTGATGCTGAGATGTGTGTTATATTACTTTATGTAACTGAAAAATGGGAAGCCTTTATGTTGGATTACAGGCTGAAATAATGACCTCCTCTTGCAAGTGGGGCCTGGGACATAATGAGGTGCCAAATGGGATTCTAGGTCAGAGCCTCTGCAGGACTTGAAAGAAGCCAGGTCTCTTGTTAAGACACATTCACTCACTAACAGAATGCTTTTACCCCATGTCACCTACTTACAGCTCATCTACAAAGAACAAGCAAGTGAGACAGACCTGATTCATGGTGGGAATGGCCAGCTAAGCTCTGGACCTGGGTGGACAATAATGCAAGCGTATTAAGCCACCCCTTCCCCGCCATGACCAGTAGTCTAGTGCTATGGTGTTCAAATTCTGTTCGTGAGTCCAAAGCGGTGTTCGGGTGGGAGAGGCCACGTGGGTTCAGTGCCTTCTCTTCCACTTACTGCATCCACATGGTTCCTCTTACATCTGTTTTAGACACCAGCGTTCTGTGAATGATGGCATACACAATTTGCTTCTACTCTTAAGGTAATTCATTAGTTCAGTAAGTATCTCCTAGGCACAGACAGCAAACCCCTAAATAAATGAGAAAATTTCAGATAGTGACAGATGGTACAGTGACAAGAAAGCATGATGATGGGACAGGGAGAACCTGGGATAAGGGCCACTTTCATATATGGTGGCAGAGAAAGCCTGGCTGAAGGGGTAGAATTTGAGTGGCCACATGAATAAGTAGAAATCATCTGCCATGTGAGATCCAGGAGAGAAACTCTCCAGGCAGAGGAAGCAGCCAGTACAAAGACCCCCAGGGAGGAAAAGGCTCAGTGTCTCCGGGAACAGGAAGAGGGTCATGTGATGGTAGTTCAGAGAATAAAGGGAGGTGTGAAAAGGTGAGGAGGACAGATCATGCAGGGCCCTGCAGACTCAAACATGGACTTCAGGTGTCACTGCAAGATGAACAGAAAGCAATGGAAGGTTGAAAGAAACGGGCATGGCAACATCTAAGTTTTAAAGACTTCTACCACATGCAGAATAGACTCTTGGAAGCAGGGAGACTTGGTTGCCAGAGGAAGACGGTAAACATTCCTTGTTTAAAAGTAAATCTGAGGGCCTCCCTGGTGGCGCAGTGGTTGAGAGTCCGCCTGCCGATGCAGGGGATACGGGTTCGTGCCCCGGTCTGGGAGGATCCCATGTGCCGCGGAGCGGCTGGGCCCGTGAGCCGTGGCCGCTGGGCCTGCGCGTCCGGAGCCTGTGCTCCGCAGCGGGAGAGGCCACAGGAGTGAGAGGCCCGCATACCGCAAAAAGAAAAAAAAAAAAAAAAAAAAAAAGTAAATCTGAGAGGATGTGATGACCATTTGAAACTACTGACCACAATTTCAGAAGGAGAGGGTGTAGGTTGTGTGTGGGAACGGAAGACGTGGCGGATAATGCTCAGAAAGAATAGAAAAATCGTCATTTCTACAGATAGCTCCTTGGTCAATGATTTGCTAAGGATCAACACAGTGTCTCTGAGCTGAGACCAGAATGTTCTGCCTTTGTCTCTTTTCACCTATTTCACTCTTGCTTCCCAACCTGGCCAAGAACTTTAGAAGGTTTCATAGCACCACGGCTTGAACTCTTTTTGTGTTTAGATTACCTTTTTTCTTCCTTCACTTGAATGTGGCCACAAACAAAATACTCTATTTTTTGCTTCCTATGACAAATGAGGGGTTTGTGAACTTCGTTTATGTGGGGACTCCATTTTTTCCCCCGTTTACAACCACCCCATAAAAATAGCATCTAATTAGTTAAAAGACTCTACAAATTACACCATCAGAGCCATGTATGGCAAAATCTGATGGCTCTAATTATCTTAGTAATCACCAGAACCATTCTCAACCTAATAAGAGAATGAGTCGTAAATGGCAGTTTATGAAGGTTACCCACCTTCTCTTTGTTTGCTATGGAGTTTGCCCTTCCCATGTTAAAATTTGGATGCACTCTCTATTTGCATCTAAAAGTGATTTATAAGAAATTACTGAAGTAATATAAGATCAAAACCTAAGTAATAACCATATTCATTCTCAATTAACATTACTGCAAAAGGAATTTATTGTAGAACGCATAATTAAGTTATAAATGAAATCTCAAGACAGAAACTGCCTCCCCGTTTAAGATTTCTCATTGTCCACACACTGAGAAACAGGAAGAAGGATATTCTCATTCTGATCCTCTATCTACCACTGAAATGGCAACTTCACTTGCTTTCCTGCGAGTTGTTTTTTGTTTGTTTGTTGATTACCTTATCTTACACCCCTCCAGCTTCTTCTTTGTGACTGCTTTAATCCTTTTATCTAGAACCAGAGGAAAATCTATTAAATTCACCTTTTTTTGTGTGTGCGCTTCAGCTAAAGAAAAACTACTGTGTAATTCAAAATTAGTCCAAAATTCAGACCAAATATCATGCATTACACACTTCCTAAACCTTTGAGAGTTTCACTCTAAATCCATGAACAAAATTCTCCTCAGACCTCCACCCTAGGGTGTGTCCACATCATCCCAAGTCATAAGATAAATCTATTTGTGGTCAAAATGCAAAGTGTCTCTACTTCAGTAATCTGTTATAGTGACAAAACTGAGCCCAAGGAAGAAGTAAGGACCAAGGTCCTACAAAAGGCTGGTAATAGTCTTGAGACTAAAACCCAACATTTTTTACTCTTAGTTAATGCTATTTTAGTCTCAGTGAATGAACTGCTATGGAAATATTTTGAAAATAACTTTTGTCTCTTTTCATTGTGTTTTACCACTGTAAAGAACATGGCCCTACCAGAAAAGCTAATTTCAATATTTAAAAAAATAATCTTCTCAAAGAATCATTACATCCAAAAGGCAACCCCTTTTCTCTCTACACTGCTGTATACCAAAACATTATTCTCTACAAACAAGCTTTCTGGGTTCGAAAGCAGGGAGATTAATGTTCTTCCATTTCCTAGTCACAGTACAGCATGAAGGAATAAGATTAGTGTTGTGCCACTTCTGCACAAAAAAATTATTTTCTTCATGTGACTGTCAGTGTATGTGTTTCAAAATGATAATGGAGAATGTTTAATACAAGGAATTGCTCCTTGTCGATGGATTGTGAAAAGAAAATTGGCTCACGTATCCCTTGACAGAGAAAGCACATATGAAGACCTGAATTATGCCATACTGCTATCAATACTGTTTTACTACAAGTTAGCTTATGCCCCCCAATACCACATGGTTCGCCATCCATTTCTCTGACAGCAACTCAGAACCCCAAACATATGTCGCACTTGCCTCCAAACCAACCAACATTAGGTGCAAGCTCAAGTCCTGAACTCCATGGCGTTTGGCAAATCAAAATAATGCCCCTCAGGGCTTCCCTGGTGGCGCAGTGGTTGAGAGTCCGCCTGCCGATGCAGGGGATGCCGGTTCGTGCCCCGGTCTGGGAAGATCCCACATGCTGCGGAGCGGCTGGGCCCGTGAGCCATGGCTGCTGAGCCTGCGCGTCCAGAGCCCGTGCTCCGCAACGGGAGAGTCCACAACAGTGAGAGGCCCGCGTACCGCAAAAAAAAAAAAAAAAAAAAAAAAAAAATGCCCCTCAGACTCTCTATCTCTTCTATCTGATGTCCTATGGGTGCTTGGGCTAACTTCTTGCTCCTCTTGGGGTGAGGGAGCCTGGAGGAGGAAGTGGATGGTTTTAGCCACTTCTAGGTTGAAATTATACCAGCACGGTGAGTCCAGATTGAAGGAGAAAGAGAAGAAAAATTCTCTTTCTTACTGTTCATATATAAAATTCCAGGAAAAGAATCTGATTGGTTGTGTTTGAATCATATGCTCATTCCTTAGACAAATCATTGTGGCCAAGAGATGCAATACGTGTGTCTGGTCACATGCTCATCCTATCGCTTGGGAAGAGGGATACTATGACTAGTAGACCATCCAAAACCATACAAAATGTGGGGAAAATGGTTATCCAGTAAAAATGCGGTAGTATTACCAGAAAGGGTTGAAAGTTATGCCTGTCACACAGAAATAACAGGTGTCCACTGTCATTTGAAATAAGTTTATTATGAAAGGGAAAATCTGGATCCTCTTCTGTAGTGGACTTCAATTCCAAAATTAGAAGTAAAAGTTTGTTCATAAACTAACAAGCTCAAATAGTTCAATTCCTTCTAGTAGATGAGTCAAGAAGAATAAGCAATGTATAAGGGTCTCTCAGGTTAGTTTTGCCCAAATTCTATAACTATAATCACAATGTATTCAGTAGTTGATAAATTTCCTAACTTACATACCACATTAAAGAAAAAAAAATACCCTTCATCAAGGTGAGTTCAATGCTGAAGGCCTGCATTTTCATGTACTAGTCATTGTCCCACCCCTCCTTAGAGTGCATTCTTTTTTTCACCCTTTCATCTAAAGTTACTAGATGAAAGCAAAGGTGGTACATAGTTCCCAAAGTTTAGAGTTATCTCAGATGAAGCCCTCCCGTTATATTAGTCAATTTCAGAAATGGTGCTTAGCAGAAAGGAGCCATTTAAGCCATCATTTACATACTTTCCCCATGGTGGTCTCCCAAGGGCTCAGCAGAGGAGGGGAAAAAATGGCAATGAAGAAGAAGGTTAGGAACCTTGGCTTCATTTTGGGATCCATAATACCCAAACACAACCTCATAATTAGCAGGTAAAATGTAACCTGGGCTCAGACAGTTAGAGGAGGAAACAAATTACCTTAAAGAAGAAGAAGCAACACATGGAGGCTTATGAGAAGAGTAGGAAAACAGATGAGGGGATTGGCTTTTACTCCTGGTGACTCAATGTCAAAGCCAGTATTACTTAAAAAAATGCCAGGCACCCATGTTTACTTGAGAATGAGAAAAAGTGAAGGTGAAAATTCACTGCCTAAATGTAACTTTGACATTCCAGAGGAATAGTCCTTTTGGGAAAGAAGAATGTCTTTTATTAACTGAAGAATTTCAGGACTGAAAGCCAAGTTTTCCACTAGGTCACCCAGCAAGAGTCATATCTAGAATAGATAAATAGCAAAAATAAATAAATAAAACCCCACAAAAATCCTGCAGAATTCCAGATGTTTTCAAGAAGACAAAAAATTCTGGGATGAGCAGATCATCCCATATCCTCTAGCTGTTGTGAGGATGATATAATAACCTTCAGAGCCTTAGCTCAGAGGCAGAAGTGAATTCTGCAGGAGGCTTCCACTGGCCTGTGGTTCCTAGGCTTCAGATCCACATTCCCAGCTGCCTGTTGGGTGACTCCACCTTACCTAGCAGGCTCACTGAACTCAGCAGGTACAGTTAAACATGTCAGTTTTCCCACCAAAGGAGATCTTATTTTCATATTACCAGCCCCTTTCTTAGACTCAAAATCTAGAAGTTGTCCTGAACACCTTCATGCCCTGACAGGAGTCAAGTGTTGAATCCTACAGCTGGTTTAGAGATGCATTTTTGATGAAATCTCCCCTCTCTCCTTTCCATCCTCTGAACATGTCCTTATTTAAGCACTCATTGCCTCTCTCAGACCCCTCACTTGTTTCCTCATCTCCATTAACTATACCCATTCCAATCCATCCTTTAAACCTGTACCCAATTCCCTTCTGTAAAGCCCACGCTGCCATTCAACAGTCAGCACTTTGCCTGGCACCTGGTGGGCACTCAGCTAACATTTGATGGACTGATGGATAGACAAATAGAGAGCATATTCACTGATCCTTTACTATAGGCCTGACATCAGGCTGGGTAGTGGAGATGAAGCAGGGAACAAAGCATCTTCTAACAAAACACCTCCCTGCTCGCTAGTCTTCAGTGGCCAATTACTATCAACAGCTCATCCTAGCATTCAACAGCATAGCCCCAGTCTAACTGCTTCACACTGGTCACCTAACTCTCCTATCCAGCCTGTGCCCAAAGGTTTCCAACCTTGGCACTATTGACATTTTGGGCCAGATAATTGTGGCCGGCTGTCTTGGGCATTGCAGGATATTTAGCAGCATCTCTAGGCTCTACCTACTAGATCCCAGTAGCACTCTCTCCCAGAAGTGACAATCAGAATGTTTCCAGACATTGCAAATGTCCCTTGGGGGCAAAGTCATCCCACTGAGAACCATTGCTCTAGTGCAAATTGAGTTCCTTCTCATTCTGGACATACCATCAAAATGACTGTTTCTGTACCTTTAATTATATTTTATTTTACATGGCTACCTTTTTTTTTGGAATTTCCCAGCTTCCTGCTCCCCAGCCCTGCCAGCTTCCTTACCTCACCAAAATTCTTCTGTCCTTCAAGGTAATCTAAAAATCCACTCCTGATGGACAACATAGCAATGAAAAAAAGCCTTTTCTGAGCCCCAAAGGCCACGGAATTCCTTACGGTTTTCAACTCACTTTGCACCTGAGTTGAATCTGTCAACTCGTCTCACTGAACCTTATTTTTACCATTGGGGTCCTGGACTAACTTTTTCCCAGGCTGATTGCAGGCTTTGCCAGGGAGCATAATCCTCCCTGGGACTCAGTGATATTCAGCACCATGTCTCTCCTGTTAAACGGGAACTAAGAATTTATTGGAATGCTTTATAACAAAGTGAATCTCACACACCCCTGTAAAGTAATTATACTCCAATAAAGATGTTTTAAAAGAAGAATTTATTAGAATGAAGTGGAACGAGACTTTCTTTGTTTGCACTGAGGACATTCTGTGGGTTTCTGGACTCCAGTTAACAGAACTTGCACTAGCTTTCAGCAGCCAGGCACATCTGCAGTAGTGCTGGCGAGGCTTCCCGTTTGGGGGAAGGAGAAAGAGTGCTCCTTCCCTGTGTTTATAAAATAGCATTCAAGCTCCCACCAAACTTCAGAACATTCTCCTTCAGCCTCTGCTTCATACCAGGAGCCATGGCTCTAGAGGGAGGGACTCGTTTACACTGAGGGCACTTCTCTCTGCCAACCTCAAACCACATCAGACTTGGGTTAAGGCTGGGAGTAGGGGAGAAAGATCTACTAGAGAGCCCAGGTTCTCCTGCCCTGTGAGGATCAAGTCCCTGGTGATAACGCAGAGCTGGCTTGCAACGTGTGCTTTCAACTTATCTTCAACCCAATAAATATTAATAAATTTCAGCTCATTTTCATCTTAGACAGCATTAACATATAATGAAAGTAAAATAGAAGATGATGAAACAATGTTTCAAATCCATGGGTATTGGAATCATCCTTAACATAATTATAAAACATTGTTTAAAACTACAGAATGTTTTTTAAACTAAGTAAGCATTATTTTAAACTGTATAGTTGTTTCTTCAGGAAAACTGAAACTACAATGTGAGGATCCTAGCCAACAAAAAGACATACTTCCTGATGAAACAGGTTTATTCCATCACTTCCACCTCTGTCCATATTAGATGATCCTATTGAATTTACATGGAAGGAAGCCTACTACCGTTCTGTAGACATCATCAAGCAAAATGCTCATCATGAATCAGGACTGTAAGGGAGCTGCTCCCTGATTATTTCTCCGCAGATTGAAGGGGTCTGGGTGGGGTGGGTTCGGGGAAGAGAGGAGGGAGGCCAGGAGTTTGAATCAGCTTGCTTGCTCAGGTGTTTGCTTTTCAGTTAATCAGGAGCAAGTTATTCCATCCACGCCTGTGCCGGGCACCCTGCGAGGCCCTGGGGATGCAGGGAGAACAGGTCAGACAGGGCCTCTTCTCCCTGCACTTACTCCTCCCCTGCTGGTTCCCCTGTTTAGAGGTTCCCCTGTTTAGAGATGGAAGCCCCTCTATGGGCTCCTATTCCATTCTTTCTAGCACTCTGCTCTGTTTATCAGCTGCTAATCGGCACCTTCAATCATTCTCTAAATCCCCATAAGACAGGTCCCATTTTTCAAAATCAAAACCAAACAAGCCAGGATAACAAAATGAAAAAAAGAACCAAGAGTTTCTAGAAGCATCTCCTATGTTAGCAAGCGCTTCTCTCTTTCTGTGACTCTGAGCATTTCATGGAAAACCCTTCCTAGCATGGCCCATACCAGTCACATCCTCTGGATACAGGAGGGGCATTAGTCTACCCCCTCTTATTTGTCTCAGGTCCTGAGGAGAGCAGTGCTTTGTTCCCATGCTGACAGCCAAGTCTGAAGCGCCTCAGGCTTGTTGCCAGGGAACAATGGTCCAGACTCTGATTTAGGACATTTCCTTTCCTCTGTCACTGTCACCAAGGCCTCTGGGAAAGCAATCTACATTCTCCTTGACCTCTGAGGTGACTGCCAGAGGTGTCAACTGTTTCTCCTTAACTACTCCTCACTGTTTACTTTTTAAGAGTTTCCATGTCCCAGAGAGGACGTTGCTCTGGCTTACCTTTTCATCATCATTTGGGTAGGCAAGGGGAAGGCACTCTCGCTGGAGTCATCAAGACACTGGTCTCGTGCTGGGCTCTTTCTGGATCTGTTATCTTTGTTCAGGGAATAGTGAAAATGTCCCACAATTTGTAATCCCTCCAGGGCAGTGAAGGAGAAGCCTTTAAAATAACTATTTATATTTTTGGAATATTAGGAACATCCAGATGGTTTTGCTTACTCTCAGTTTTTAGGGAAGGAAAATGTGCCTTTCGGTACAACTAAAAATGTGTTTTAGAGACAGTTATTTTGGGTTAACCTTGAATTACCAGAGACTTAACTATGCTTTGACAACACAAAGGGGACTAGTTTTGGAAGTACTCTTATGGAAAGATGGCCCATGATATGGATCGTAAGGCATCCACGGGTCATAGTCATACAGATTTGAGTGGCATCCATATGTCAGCCAGGGGTCATATCATTTCGTAAGATATCAGAGGTTTTCCCAAACACATACGCTCTTTGCATCAGAAACAGCTCCTCTGCTTTGTGAAAAATACTTTAGTTCAACAATTTAAATTGCAGTTCTCTATTCCAGTGTAGAGAAACAGAAACAAGAGGACGGTCATTCAAATACACCTAGGTCTACCCAATGAGGATTCCCTGGTAGATAAAATTAGAGTAACCTCATATGCTTAATCTTCCCTCAGGTTATAAAGGAACCACTGAGTGATGTGTCTTTGGCTCTCCATGAAACATTAAGAACAAGCGCTATTCTAAAAGGCTCCTTCATTCAGAAAGACCCACATTGCAAACATGCAATGTGAGCACTGATACAGTATGCCATGTGGGGAAGGAGAAGCTACCGAATTAGGACAAGAAGAAAGATGCAAATACTCTGGGATCATTTTGAGGGTCACTTCACTGACATTTATATGCATTAGGCCTGGAATCTCCTCCACAGTATCTACTGTTCTTTGTAGCTATTTCTTTAATCTGTGTGGGGTGTGAGCTATGTGAATTGTGGCTTTGGTGTTATGAGGACAAGTTGCTATTTTAACCATTCTAGAAATTGCTTCCTGGAGGTGAAGTCTGGATTGTAAAATTGGTGTGGCTAGAGAAAAAAATATTTTGTTTTGAAGGCAGGAGGGGTCTTACACAATGTCTTTGTTCTAGAAAGGTATCTGGATTTGACACTGGGGCAGATGGATCCTTTCTCTGGAAGGGATCATTTTAGAAAACCACTTCTGGTCCTGTAAATAGAAGGCATATGCCTCCCTTTGAGAGAAAAATTGGGGAATTCCTCAGTCAGCCAAGCATTCTGAACACGGATGCTTCAGACTCTGTTGTTAAGAACCTTATTTAAAAATATAAATTGTACATGAAAAGATGCTCAACATCACTAATCGTAAGAGAACTGCAAATCAAAACCATGATGAGAAAAAAAAACAACATGATGAGCTATCACCTTACACCCATTAGGATCACTATTATCAAAAAAACACAAAATAATGTGTACACCCATGAGCATAGCAGTAATATTTGTAAAAGCCAAGGGGTAAAAGTAACCCAGTGTCTATCAATAGATGACTGGATAAACAAAATGGATTATATACGTGCAATGGCATATTATTCAGCTATAAGAGGTAGCAAATCCTGACACGATACAACATGGATAAACCTGAGAATATTATGCTAAATAAAATGTCTCAAAAACACGTATGCTGTATGATTCCACTCATATGAGGTATCAAGAGTAGTGAAACTCAAAGAGCCAAAAAGTTGCCAGGGGGCTGGGGGAGGTGATATGAGAGTTTCATGGGTAAAGAGTTTCAGTTTGGGAAGATGAAAGGAGTTGGTGGCGATGGCTGCGTGACAATGTGAACGTATTTAATGCCACTGTACTGTACACTTAAAATAGTTAAGATGATACACTTTATGGTAGGTGTATTTTACTGCGACTCTAAAAGTAATAAAAAAGAAATACCAAAATATATGCACTGGATATCTAAACAAAGAACTGTGATCTGGAAGAGATTATATTTTTTCCTAAATGGTAATGTGCATTGTACAGGCTTGAAATCATCTAGCATGGATTTTTTTGATGCCTAATAAGAGATGTTATTTAAAACTGAATAACTAAGAATTTGGGATAAGCAGTTGATTGCCTGCTTTCACCACCAGGACAAGGTGGGAGTGGGGGGGCAGCAGCCCCTGCCCTACTATGGCCCTTGGGATGGTGCTGCCCTCAGAGGAAACAAATGTTCTACTGTCGGTCACCCTGGAGCACAAACACAGACTTCAAGAGTGAAGAGAGGTGGAGTGCATTCCTATCTTTGGGGGTAATGGGCCCTGAATCATGGTAACAAGCTAGAGGTGAAGGAGGAGACGACCAGCAGGGAGCCCCCATCCCATTAAGGGTTAAGAGCAGCAATATCTGAAATGCAGCTTTAAGGTTTACCTTCCTGCATTAGTAGCAGACACTACTGGCTGTCTTCCCACTCTCCATTCCCCTATTCACCTTGCTAAGAGAATCTACCCTTTTCCACCTGTCCACCTTCTTCTTGGGAAGCTAAGCCCACCCTCAGCTGAATTGGTCTAAACCATTCGTGGCAATAGGCAGATGATATGATTCTGACTAGTGACATACTCAGCCAGCAAGAGACACCTGTGAAAGAGCTCCTCGTCTATTGAAAGAGACACATAGGAAGAGATGGGTACCACTCTTCTCCAGCTGTTACCGGGTCTGGATGGGACAGCTACACCACTGCAGGTGTCCTGTGACCATGAAGGTCACAGCCTTGAGAAAGAAGCCAACACTGAGAGAATGCAGAGTAGAAAGAAGGGAAGAAATTATATTCCTGATGATGATGCTTGTGCCAATGAGATTAAGCCATGGAATATCCTACCTTTGAACTTACTGGTTGAATTTTTTGAATCAGGAATTCTATAACGTGCAGCCAAAAACATTTTGCCTAATTGATTCAGAATTGTAATTCCTTCATGTATTCCTTGAGTCATCAAAAAAAAGTTTTGTTGGAAATGACAGTCTAATGTTGTCTGTGCCTTTGGAGAATTAAAAGGAGGCTGATAAGTACAGAGGGAATGAAGTGGCCTTGGGAAGAGCCTCAAGAACATGAAGACAAGCTTATAAAGAGCAAGAGGTGATGATAAGGGAGGCCCAGAGCAGTGACCCATAGCCTGAAGTGACGAGTTACCTCAGAGATAGACTTGTATGACACATAAACAAGCCCTGGGGAATTTCAGAAATAAAACAGGAGAGGAATTCACCTAAGATGTTGACCTCATTTAGACATGCAGAATAGGGGCTTGGGTTACAATCATAAGACAGTAAAGAGAAAGGTAAAGGCTGAAAGACAGAAAATGTAGAGGAATCCAGATAATATTGGCTATGAGGAATCTCACAGGATCTCCTTTCGAGAAAATGAGAGATTCTTATCTGATTTCCTACATTTCTCTGTATATTTTCGATAAGAATACTAGTCATCAGAATGACAAATTCAAATTGGTACATTCAGGCAAGTGGAATGGAAGTCCCCCTCCCCCGGTTAGTTTGGTAACCATGCAGATGAGACCAAAATGTAAGCACCCTCAGGCAGACCTGGCCAAAGTGTGAAAAGATAAAACTGGATGGTCAAAATCATGGTTTTCACCTTAATGGCTTACTTTCAACGCTTCATTGGAATGTGTGCATACAGGCAAAACTATTAAGGAATAAGAAGCTATATTTTAGGTTAATGGTTGTACCATGATTGGAACGCCTGGATCATATGTTATATAAATGCAGCTATGAGCATTTTCTACCTTTTAAAAAAATATTATAAGGAAAATAATGATTGATTGCACTTGGCATATTTTCCTCTCTGTGGTTGCATTTCACTGCAATTATAAAAACATAATATAATTTTTCCACAGGCCATGGCTACCTGACAGAAACATTTGAAAACCAACTCTGCTTTAGACTTCCAGGCACGTGTGTGTATGCGTGTATATGCGTGTGCGTGCTTGTGTGTGTGTGTGTGTTCTGCCAGTTCAGAGGAGAAACTCATTTGACAACCAGAGCCCCATCTTCCTGCTTCAAGGGGCTTCCCAGGCCTACTTACGCTATGCTTACCTGAGTTTCAATAAAACCTGTTTGTCAGAGATTCTTACTAGTTCTGACAGCTGTCCATTGTACCCAGAACTGCCATCTTCATAGGAAAGTCAGAAGCCCGTTTCTGACTCTCAAGCAGTGTAAAAAATGCTGCCTTCAAAAGTGAAATTCTTTCTCAAACATGTTCACCCTCTAAGCACCAGACAGACTGCAGAGCTTTCAAAAGTGCTACGAATTTAAAGATTTCACAGCTTCAGGAGCACAGCCTGGGAGAACATAGGAGAAAAACAATACAAAACAACATCAACTGTGTGATCACACACAAGTGAGGCATCAGGATGGCTGACCGCATGGTTTCTGACGGGAGTTCGGAGAGGAACACACATGATATGATATCGATGTTAATGAGAGAGGGTTTTGGAGCAAGGTTCAAGTGCAGACGGAGGGAAAACTCAAACCCCATGCCCATGGCTGCCAATGCTCTATATCTGAGAACCCTGCAGGCAGTTATTTTTACCTACCTTGTTCACATCTTACGCTGTGATTAAACCAAACCATTCTGACTGTAAACCCTTTTGTTCTGTCTCAATATTTCACAGAGGCTTGGTGTGTTAATCAAACTGTCAGCAAAGGGGAAAAAGAGAGAGAGAGAGCACGTTGGCTTCAAATGAAGAAAAATTCGAGCTTTCTACAACAAACACATTTTCTGGTGGATGTGCTTTTCACAGAGCAATTATTTCATTCCTCCCAAAGATTACTAATTACATCACACAGGAAAACTATCTTCCCCATCTCCCTATGGTTCTTGTGCAAACTTATACTTGTTACCATGAAAAATGACAAATTTGCCATCTGATCAAAATGTTAACAAGGTAACTGTCAGTGAGATGGATCTCTGACTGTCACTGCAAGCCAGGACATAAGGATACATTGATATTCCTCAATACAGCCACTGCTTCCCTACTGTTCACTAACAACATTTCCACCGTGAGAGTAATAAGTCACCTGGAAATAACAAGCTATATAAGATCTCTGGGATATGATAGATTCATCCTAACAGCACTATCTGCAAGGTAGAAAACAATTGATAATGGTCTAAAGAAAGCCCTAATCAACTGCCGTTGCCATAATGGGGTAGATGAAGCAAAGATATGAAATCTTAACTGTGTGATGCATGCTATGACAAAATCGAACTGCCTGGAAAAAAAACACACGACAACAAACAAAACACAAATGAGTTAATATTCTATAGGGTCACATAAATGGAAAATAAAGTTAATAACAAAGACCAGATACAACCATTATATTAGACACTGGAAGGAATGGGATAATCATAGCAATTGCTAGGTTCATAAATACCCAACTAGTGGAAGGTTCCTCGTATGACACTAATAATGACTCTGGCTCAGTTCCTGGTTTAATGGAAATTCCTCCAGTACTTTCATGTTCTTTAAGACTCTTTGGGCTACATTATTTCTGAGTCTTTAATATAATGGTTTAATGAAATCATTTTCATCCCTCTAACATTATGGCCAAGTGCCCCACCAAAGACATCAACAGAGAAGAGAAGGAGACGTCCACATGGAAACAAGAGGAAATGGGAAATTAACCACAAGAAAGGAAAGTTCTACAAGAAGATCATGACACCAGGTCACATAGACAAAGAAATATAGCTTCAAACTGCCAAAGAGCTGCCTCATAGCTATATCCTTTTAGGTTTTAAGAGTGAGACACTCTCACATGGACACAGCTAGTCTAACTCTTTCCCCTCTGTTTGTACACTTTGGCCACTCTGGCTTCTGTTGTTTCTAGAAATACTCCAAGTTCCTTCCCTCCCAGGGCCTTTGTGTTTGCTCTTCTCTCTGTAGGGATCTGTCTCCTCCCTGGCTCCTCCCCTTCCTTCAGTTTAAATCCCCTCCGAGGGTTCTTCCGTGTCCATTTGTTTCAAAGCAATCTCGACTCCCAGCCCCTTTGGTTTCTCTCACAGCCTCTCCTTCCATGGCAGCAGGAACCATGTCTGTCTGGACTACTGACATTTCTAAGCTTCTAGCACATTGGCTGCCATACAGAGGGATTAGGCACAGCCCGTATCTTGAGCTCTGGGAGATGAGACTGCCTGCTTTTGAATCTTGGTGCCAGAGCTTAGTAGATGTGTAACCCTGTGCAAGTCCTCAATTTCTGCTTGGCTCAGGTCTACATGAGATCACCCACGTAAAGATCTTCAGATCGTAACAGGCACATAGGAAGATACCAAAGATCATTAGCTGTTGTTCTTATAACTGCAAGAACAGAGGTAATTCTGACATATTTAAGTGAACTAATTCATGATTAGATCAATGAGCCGTCTTCTTCATTACTGGTCTTTATTTTTACCACTAGCCAATACAATGTTGTGTTCTTTCTATTTCTATATTCTGAGACCACATGGAGAAAATGGGTACCGGTTTTTCAATCCCTTTAAGGAGTGCCAATAAATGCAATCAGTCACTTCCAATCTGAGAGCACCTGGAATAGCAATGCCATTGTTCATGTGGACATCTCAACAGCACTTAAAGGTGAAAGAAAAAAAAAATGGATTCAAGAGTCTGTTCTCTAAAAGCAACACACGTTTGATGCACAGACATTTGCCACAGGCAGTGACACTCTACCTTTGGCTCCCACTACTCAACAGTTTATCTCTCCATCCACTCCATAATCCTGCAACTGGATGCTTCTGATGGGCCAAGTAGCAGGGATAAAATGATAGTAAGACACCTGGCTACAGAGATACCTGCTTCTAAAGAAACCAGGTTCCAACCCACTGCAAGCTGTTGACCATACCTATTATTTCTGCTACATTGGCCCAACTGGGGGAATTTTTTTTTCACATATTTGGTTATTTATCCTTTCACTGATTTGAACTTGGGGCAAAAAATATTTTTAAGAGACATAAATGAATGAGCTGTAGATAACAGCTCATTAATAAAAATCGTTTCAGAGAGGTGGGGGGCATGGGAAGAATGTGGGTCCCACTATCCCTATATGGCAGTGGTTCTCAAGCTTTCAGTCACCTAAGCCTGCTGCCAGATTCTGATTAAAACGACGGACCCGAGGCAAATGCACCTACATATACATGTTCATGTGTAACTTCCAGAGGTTGATGAACCTTCCAGAGTCAAACTATGAACCACTCACTCCAGGGTGAAAATCCAGTTCTTTAAATATTGCACATCACCCTCTCTTCCTTTCCAGATAGCCATTTCTTCTTCAAATAAAAACAAGTAAAATAGCCTGTGCTCTGCAACAAGAGAGTCCACGACAGTGAGAGGCCCACGCACCGTGATGAAGAGTGGCCCCCGCTTG
This sequence comes from Mesoplodon bidens, assembly GCF_964165515.1. Lineage (NCBI taxonomy): Eukaryota > Metazoa > Chordata > Mammalia > Artiodactyla > Ziphiidae > Mesoplodon > Mesoplodon bidens. Next base: position 30,059,042 of record NC_138172.1, on the reverse strand, counting down.
CCACAACTAGAGATAGCCCTCGCACAGAAACGAAGACCCAACACAGCAAAAATTAATTAATTAATTACTAAACTCCTACCCCCAACATCTTCTTTAAAAAAAAAAAAAAAAGTTAGAGCCTCCTGACTTTAAAAAAAAAAAAACAAGTAAAATAAAACTAAGTTTTAAAACATTCAGCTAAAACATAAGGACAGTGTGTTAGAGTTTAAAAGATATTTGCTTGGTTACATTCTAAAGCTAAGGATATTTGCTTTAACATATAATAATGCAATTTTTATTAATTAAATGCAAATTGAAATAAGACAAAGCTGTTGCTGTATAATTTCTGAATAGATAATAATGTATCCGTTTTTTCCCCCAACAAATTAGATGAGGCAAACTTTCAGTTACTAAACTATAGCGATATGGGATACAGGAAAGAATTTAACATTAGGTGCTTTGAAATTATTGGCATTAAGAACTTTTATTTCCTACTTTCATTTTAACTAAAATAATATATATTTAAAATTTTTCAACCAGTCTCAAATGTGAGGTATTCATCCTGCCTAATGTTCAAATTAAACTATGAACACTTTCAAGTACAGACATGATTAAAGTAGGAGTCCTTTAAAATGCCTGCATTCCATAAAGAACATTGAGGTATGGAAGGCAAAACATTTAAAACACGTAAACTTTAATGTGTTTGGATTTATACAGTTAACATACTTCATGAAGTATTTTTGGGGAATCATCTGTTGAAAAGTCTTCACTCATATCTTCAGTTGGGTAGATAAAGAAAAAGAAGTATTACTATTCAAGGGAAGAAAGCAAATTATTAGGAGGAGGAATTATTATAGCACATTATTTTTACTAACAAGCAGAGCAGCCGGTAACTGAGTTTTTAGAAATTTCTCAGCTGGTACCTAGTGGAGAACTCCAGACTTGGCAATGGGGTCTAGTCTCCCCTTGGTGAAGTTATGTCCATCAAGGAGAGTGATAATTTTCACCTGCCCACAAAGCAAACTGTTTCTGCAGAACACTGTGAAGGAGAGAGGGTGCAAGTGCAGAGAGGGGTTGGAGCTTCGGACAACTTCAGATTATGGGGAAGAATGTCTAGAAAACTGAAACGCACGGTGAAGAGGGAGGCAGATGCTGTCACCAACAGTGGCTTCATAGAAATGCCTGACACCTTGGCTCTTTGCTCCTCCTTTCCTATATTAGTCCTGGTTGTGCGACGTCACTAAAGAAACAGGCATCGTCCTCAACATTGAAAATGCAAGTCTAGAGCTTATCTAAAGTTTCCCAAGATCATGAAAGGCAAAACTAAATTGACTTTGGCTACGAATGTACTTCTAAGAAGAGGATGATGATAAAGTTTGCAGTGGAAATTATTTTCTTGGGAGCATTTTTACTAGGTCAGCAAACCTCCATTCTTCCCAAACTTTCTGAGTCTCTTGCTTATTTCGTGATTCACCTAAGTAGGATACAGTGATGTGCTGGAGATGGTTTGTACCGACTTTTAAGAGATGCTTGTAGAATTTTCAGAAATTTTGCAAGTTGGTTGTTTAAAAAAACATTAAAAAAATCAAATTTTGTAACTTACAACTAAATTAATAATAAAACAAAGATAATAATTGAAATTTCTCACTTCTTAATTATTTCACTACGTTTTACCATTATCTATGCTCTTAGGTTATTTATGTCTATTGTATCTGTACATGGAAATACTATAAGATAGTGTGCTACTCCATATCTCTTTTCAACTTTGTGCAGTAATGTCAAATTTGTAGTTTGACATCAGCCATGGTGATTGGGTGGAAGTAGCAAAACTTATTGATTTATTGCTCTGTTGGTTATCTAGCCTTGAGGATGTTAAGAGTGTTAAGATGTTAAAATGTTAAGAGTGCAGATTAAACTAAAAGCATGTTGTGTCTCTGGCTGTTACATTGTGAATAGCACAAACTGAGAAAATATTCTTCCAGTATCCTAAATCTATCTCATTCAGCAAAAAGTCTCTCCTGTTATTAATGTATGAGTAAGGTTGCAGCATCTATCTTCATTGTTCGACTTTTGTCTTAGGTGTTAATGTAAACTGAATATCACCTAACATTCATGTCCAAAGCACACTTGCTTGTCAATGACATTAGCAACTTTGCTGAATTGGATAGTAACCCAGCATCAATCCTCATCTGCATGTCTCAAATCACGGCTGAATTACAACCAGAGGTTGACTACAAATACAAGAGTCCAGCCAACATCAACAAAAGCAGCCTGTGAGAATCAAATTGTGTGCTGCACATATTTTATATCAGTAAAATCTGTGATAAACTTATACGTATGGATGGAGATCTGGATATAGACATTCACATACATATTTACTTTCCCTGAAGAGATGCCTGTTAAACATTTACCAGCATGCCACTGGATACAAACAAAATAAATATACTTAGCAAAAGATGATCATTCAACTTTCCTGGGGACAACTTTATTAAGGTTAGAAACTACAGGCTAGCAGGTTTACTGGGTCATTATTACAGTTCAGTGAAGTCCTTTTACATCTCTAAAGTTACCTAATATGCTAATATGGCCGTAATATCAACTATACCAGCCACTTCCCCAAACAGATGGTGACAGACCTAAAATCTCTTTCTCTTATTTTGGGGTTGGCAGGGGGGTCTGGTTGGCGGATGGTAGGTAAATTCACCATTAGTGGGCAGGGAAGAACGGGAGAGGTCAACACCTTGCAGCTCCAGCAGACTGTGGAGAAGCAGCTACTGGACGTGATGGGAAATACTGAACTGAAAGGCCAAAAATGTGAAATCTTTGGGACAATATGTACTTTGTATGTGTTGAAATATTATTAAAAGATTCTGTTCAGCGTTTGACTGTATTCAAAATAGTTTAGAACTGTAATTCATTTAATTTCAAGGAGAGGAGAAATCCTAAGTCAACTATTGCCTATGGGTTTATATTCAGAAAACAGTAAAAAAAAAAAAAAAAAAAAAAAAATTCACCAAAAACAAAAATGGGAGGATAAAATAGACTTGCTAAATTTTTTTTAATGTTTCCAAGTACAGATTTTTTTTAAACCCTTCTTTCTCTTGTCATCCTCATGTTCCCTAAGAAAACATACCAATTAGAGTCATTTAGAAGGACCAGAAGTGCATTTACTGTCAAAGTTGAGAGGAAGAAACAGGACGAGCTTTGGGCTCAGCTGCTGAAAGCCAGAGCTTCATCATGGCTGAGGCTCAGCTTCAACTACATAAATATTGCCTAAGAAACAGAAGGCGCCCACTGGCACAGGAGCCTGCCGCATGTCTCCTCTACCCAAGAGGGGCTGAAGGATGTGGCGACGTCATGAAGAAAAATGCCCTCAGGAACAGAGACCCAAAGTGCTTCTAGAAAAGAACAAGATGCTGTATTTTTTTCCTTTTAAACTATTGACCTCTCTGATTTTATTTGCTCCACTCCAAGCTCTTTCCAGCATCTGTAATAGAAGGAGAACACCAACAGCTGCAGCCTATTGGATTTGCTTTAGTGGAGTACAGTGCTCTGATTCTGCACTTTCCAAGATCCTGTTTCCCATCCTAAGTGCATCTCCCTTGCAAAGCTTTGCTATTTGAATGCTGCTTTTTTCCAGTCCCTGAAGTATAAAAACATATGCCTGTGTTACCAACAAGTGAGTTTTTCTTTGGCTTTCCTCCATGGAAGCCTTAAGGCATGTAAGAAGCACCTAAGCTCTGCTTTCATTTTCCAAAAGGAATCAGCTTTCTCCTGGGAATTACAAGCATGTGCCAGGTCCCCTGTGGTGGCTTTTAAGAACTCATGCACATTCAGGATGGGTAAAACCAGCAGAGGCAGGTCTCAGCCAAGAGGACATTGGCTAGTTTTCCTTGAAATTTTCAGAACTCGGACCCTAAGAGAAGGCAGTGCAAGGCATTCTTACTGGCATGGACAGGAGGGTTGTGGGATGAAAGCAAAAAGATACACTTGAGGGGGAACTTTCTACTGGGCAAACTCTAATATGGAGGTTCTAAGGCAGCTTTTTGTACCTCTAAATGCCAGCATCCTATAGCTCTATGGTTACATGTAGCATTTCCTACTACAGGAAGACAGCAACTGAAGCAAAGCACTCCACACTCCCATTATATATGATGGTGTGGAAATCCTCTCTTCCCCAAAGTGGTCATTTAGCAAAAAAACAAAAAAAGGCACCTCCCCCACCATTCTCACATCCCCTTAGCTTCTACTCATTCATTCTCATAAGCCTAGAGCCACTTTCACCTGAACATCTCAGCTCACAGGGCTCAGAGGAAAGAAGGAACCTCACGCACATGAATTAAGGACTAACTATTTACCAGGCTCTTTGCAAACATTATATCATTAATCAATTCTCCCCACAGCCTCGTAGAGGTGGCATTTGGATCCTTGGTTTACAGATCAGGAAAGTAAGGCTCGTTCACCAAGTAAATATACATTGACGGGGCATCAACTATCAATACTTGCAAGAAATCTTGCTGCAGGGTTTCCAGAGGAGAGAAAGATGGGGCCCCTGACCTTATAGAATTCACACCTCAGGGGAGCACAGAGAAGCAGATGCCTCAGCAGTCACTAACAAACTTCTGGCTGGCTGGATGGTTAAGGGAAACTAAGTCAGGAAAAGGAGTGGGACAGCACAGGAACAGAAAAAAAAAGAGAGAAAACAAAGGAAAGAAGAGAAACTGTCCAAGAACGTCCCGGTACATAGCTGAAGATACCCAATTTTATATTCCAGCCTATTCACTTTCCACGTGGCCTTGGAGACCCCCCTCCCTGATGATCTCCAAGCAAAACAAAGAATGGGAGAAAGAATAGTAGCCAAGGGACCTTTTCCACAGCCTGACTACATGCACTGGAGTCTGAGCATCATCTTTGGGACAAGGGCTTTCTTTCACGGCTGTGAGAAGAAGAGCTGAATTCCAGAGTTAAGGTGAGGACTAGAAAGTTTCAGAACACAGCCTGCCCTTTTAAACTCATCTTTATTAATAGTCTTCAAGCACATAGGTGCAATGAGAAAGTACAAAATACAGCCCCCTCTGGCTGCAGCAGCCAGGAAGCCAAAAAAAAAAAAAAAAAAGACTGAATGTCATGCCATCCTATTATAATAACAGATTAAAAGGGCACAAACAGGGTACTAATTAGCGCTTATAAAAACTTGAAGCTCTAGAGTGCTCATCTTCATATCTGGGCACTAAAAGTGCCCCATGTGCAGATAATATGGAAGTCAAATAGCAGAGAGCCATCGCTGAGGGCTCAGCCAGCACGAGGCAGAGAAGGCAGCCAGATCCAGCCACAGCACCAGTACGCTCCCAAGAATCCAAACACAGTCAGGTGACTGCCCAAGAGTTAACAGTCAGCCAGCCCAGACAGAGGCAGGTGCCTCCTAGCTCAGCAAGGGACGCTACAGGACCTTGCCAACTTCTGATTGATTGTCTTCGAGTCCCTCTCCCCATGATGTATTCCTGTCCACGGGCTCTCCAGGATTATATGCAGAAGGCTACTTCTGAGAAATAAGATGGTTTTATCAGCATGCAGGGGCCAAAGTTTAGCCTGAAGGAGAGATACCTTCATCAATAAAATCTTTTTTTTATTAAATTCAGTCTTTCTTTGGGTCTGCTCAAAGCTTAGAAAATAAGCCAGGTATGTTTTCTAACTTTTGTCCCCAATTTGTTCCCAAAGGATTTCAAGGATTCTGCTGCCATTAGGGCAATCAGTAAGAAGAAAGAAAGGAGTCTGTTTTCTTTAACAAGTTGCTTCTCAATAAATTCAGACCCAGAAACGCAGATTTGGAAATCCACTACACTCAGATATCTACCTTAGCCAAGTGACTGTATATTCCAGGCTAACCAATTAATTTAAAATTTTCAAATGACCATACACAGCACATATGGAGAGCCACCTTTTTAAAAAGAATGTTATTTTTTTTTATTAGGGAGAAAAATATGTCTATACTGCCTGTGAAACTGAAGCTTAGAAATTCCCTCTAGGAATCACACAACAGTTAAAAGGGCCAAATTGAAGGCAAAGAAATGAGGCGAGTCAACTATACAATAACCATGATCATATTCATTTCACTTTCAACATTATAATAAGGGATATATATTATTTAATGGTATATACTCTATAGTCTGTAGGATCAGTGATTTGGCCTGCTGAGTATGATCCTTTAGAGGACTCAGAGTTTCTGTTTCTCAGCCTACTCCCATGAATACGCTTGTCTTAATTTGTCCCTACTGTTTGGGATGTATTCAAAAATGTTCAACAGTGCATGAGCACTGGCCAGTCAGAATGGGACCAGATGCCAGGAATCAACAGCCAGTCCAGCCTTCCCAGTGCGCGTGCCCTATATATCCATCCAACCCCAGCTGTTCCAAAGGTTCTGATGTAATATGGGCCCCTTCCCAAGGATCTGCCTTCTTAACTAGATGCCTAAAAAGACAATTCATGAATGTCTAGTGGTGATAATTCTGGTACATGTGCCACAGGCCCACAGGAGAACTATTCTGACTCAAGGAAGCCTCTCCACAGCCTCAAATTACACCATGGGAGTGAAGCCCTTACCATGGTCCCTGACAGACTGGGCAACCATGGCCAAGCCATTTACATTCTCTAGAAAAACCCATTCTCCTACATAAAAAACTCCAGCGTTGGCCCTGCTTTCCCTCAAAGCAATGCTAAAAGGTCAGGTAAGAGAAGACATTGAAATGTGCTTTGAATGCTTCCAAAGAAAAATGCTTCCTAATCCCAAGATGTAATTGCTAATCAATGGTTTCTGAGGTTTTTACATAAGGGTTAAAGGGTTTTTAATGCATATAATCTTTGGTGCTCGTTAAGAAGACAATAATTCTTCATGGGTTCATAAGCGCATATATAGCTGAGAATAATTTGCAGCAACGGTGCAGTAATGAATGTAAAATCCTAATGAGAGAATGCACATTGGCTGGGAATGTGTGTTGTTCTTTTTTGCCTTCCTTTCTTTTCTCAGAGATATTGTATTGAATTTTCTTCAGAGGGTTTATTAGTGCCTGTTTAATATTATCCCCCTCTTTCATGTGAAAACTTTCATTAGAATCTTAGGCAAAGTTTTAGGCTTTCAATGAAGAGGTTATTAAAAAATAATTACTATCTAAATGGTGCTCAAAATACCACATTACAGCTAATCGACAGCACTGTCACAAGGCACAGAGATGGAGACGATATTAAATACCAGACAGCTCACTCTGATCCATCAATAATTTCACTATTTCCAAGTAGAGAATTAACTTCTTTGAGACATTTAAGGCTATACAGCTTCTGGAGGCTTCATTTGGTCTGAGCAGATGATTTCCTTGTGGGGACCACAGTGGGAATTATACCTGAGTTTTTAGTGGTTTCCATAGCTGGTTCTCCACTTTTCATATTCCTCATGCTAGGAATGTCATAAGTAGAGTCCTGGGAATCACCCTGGGACTCTTTCAGATTGCATAGAAAGCCAACCATTGGATTAGAAAGGGCTGCCCATGAGCTTCCTACTTCACTGAAGGGATTCAAGGGGAGGCTAGCCTGAGGGTCCCTGAACAACTATGTTGCCTCACTTCATTTCCTGTTCCAAAGTTCATTTGTTAGTTTCCCAGGGCAAAATGCTTACTTTAATTTATATACAGAATGAGAACCAATTCAATCATTCTCCTTACTACTGTGAAATCAGCCAAACCAGTTAATGAATCCTAGCAATCTAAATCAGCATTTCCCAAGTATGATCTCTGAAACACTATGACCACAGAACTGCGAAGGAAGGAAGGAAGGGAGGGAGGGAGGAAGGGAAAAAAAAGAAAAGAAAGAGAAAGAGAAAAAGTAAAAGAAACATCATGGTTCAAAGTACTTTGGGAAATGCTGCTTATTTTATCTCTTCTTGAAGTTTCATGAAGAATGTTATGGTCTGAGAATTTCTTAATTAAGAATCATGTTTAATTTCATTTAGCTGAGCATTTTCCAAGGTTATTTACCATAGAACTTTCTTCATTTTCCCCCCTGTTTCATTGCAGAAAATATTGCTTTGGCAAGTGATGGTCTAAGTTAACTCGCACCTGCACCCTGCATTAGGTGGCTGCCATCAATTTTGATATAATTACACAAACACACACTCAGCATTTCTCCAACATAAGGTCAGAATAAAGGCAATGCACTCCTCAAAGGTAAGTTCCCAAATTGGTGGGACATGTGCCTCTAGCCCCTCCAAGGACTTATACACTTTCTAGAAACCTCAACATCTATGAGCTAAAGACTATTAACCCAACCTTCCAGCTGTCCAGTAGAGGTCAAGGGCCAACTCTGTGGTAGTGAAAATGTCAGGAACCAGGGAGATGAATATCAATATGGCACTATATCAATATGTGACCTCCGTCCTCAGGAAGTCCACCATGACAGAGTCACATACAACTCACCATAAGCCATAAGATGAATGATACAGAAGAAGAGGAGGTACATTCTGCATTAGGGGCAAAGGAAAGTTGGTAAAGATAGTGACTGTCTAGTGAACTAGACCAACAGAAGGATTTTTCCGATAGAAGAGGACAAATGAGTAAGCAGCATGGTGAGAAGTACTGAGGGGCAGATGTGAAGTGGATGGTCTTTCTAAGATGGTCACCGCCACGCTGACATCACACAGGGGCCCAAAGGTCTCACAGGATCTAGAGCTTAAGAATCCCATGATGGGGTGAACAAATGTCAGCTAATTCCTTCAGACCAGGGAACCACAGCGCCCACATTCTTCATCTTGCCAGACAGCAGGTATGGAGTGAGCCTCTGTGTTTTCCTCACCTTGATCAACCAGGCCTCTGTGTGTCTCCCAGCAACAAGCTTTCCATCCTAGTCACCCCTCTGATAGCCACCAGCATAGGGATAGGCATTTGTGCCCTTGCCTTATAAAACAAAAGGGCCCTTAAAAATTGGATATTCACGGATGTCTTATAAGTAAAATCATTTAACACATCCATGAAGAATGACCCATTAGAAGACTTCTTGCAGTGAATTATCTGGGAAGCAAGGAATCACATCCACTGTGATTTTCCTGAATAGAACATATTTCTTTTAGAGGACTATTGAATTTAGAGAAACACTGATAAGCAGACATATGAAAACTCCACTGTTTCCAAACTAAAGAGAAAAAGATAAAAGTAAACTTAGAAGCTAAATGTGTCATTTGACAATGATTTGATGTGAAATCATAGTCCCATCCGTAAATTGAGTTAGCCAGGTCTGTATCTTCTGGGACTCTTGAATTACCTGCAGGCAGTTCTAAATAATGACCCTATAATTTGCAAGTTGAAGAGCAGTGAGAGAGTGGAACTAACAGATTTTTACATCATCAGGAGGGAGACAGCCAAACAGGCAGTGGGTTTTAGCACAACAGAGTAAGTTTTGAACCTCCTAAGCAAACTGACAAATTGCCCTCTGGAGTCCCATTTCCAGCTCAGCACCACTTTGCCATGATGGCTTATCTCTTGTCTCTCCTGCCTAATGGCTCTCCATGCCAAGAAGGGCTGTCAGTGTAATTAAAATAACCATCAATAAAACCGTCCAGTAATTAGCTGTCTTCTGTGTTACATATAATTCTGGTCAGCAAGATTGATAGGTTCTTTGGTCATTAACAATCTATTTAGCAACTGTAAACTTGAAGTCATCACTTTGAGTCCTAGCGTTAAAGAGGTTAGGGAGCTGATTATACTCAGGCAGAGACAAGAGCTGGAAAGTTACGCCACATGTGAAAACCAAGACTTACAAAGTATTATTTCTCAGAGACTACTGTGGGCCTGTATGCAAATAGGGCATTATTAATGCCAGGAAATCTGTTCAATTACTTTTGTAAAGGGAAAAATATCTTAATTAATGCCCTGTGCCACAGCAATATAACTTAGGTGGGAGTGAGAAATCCTTAAAGATCACACCCAGCCAAAATTAAGACTTTTTAAAAAAAATGAACCACTGATCCATGAATCATAAAAATATTGCCTAACATCAAAAAGACAGAACATGTTCTTTTGTCATGTCTGGACATCCTAAAAGTACTGATCCCTGAAAAGTGTTTTTGTATTTCACATAAAAATAGATATAGAAATTTTAAAAACTTGTCTTTAGATTGTATTTTAAAAGGTGAATCACTCCTAGACACGTCATTATAACACACTACATTTTAAAACTGTAGCTATAAAATTCACAATTATATAGTCAGTTGTGTTGTTCAGTTAGTGACATTATTATCTTCATGCCACCACATTTAATTTTATTTTTTAATTAATTAATTAATTTAGTTTTGGCTGCATTGGGTCTTCGTTGCTATGCACAGGCTTTCCTCTAGTTGCGCCAAGTGAGGGCTACTCTTCATTGCAGTGTGCAGGCTTCTCATTGCAGTGGCTTCGCTTGTTGTGCAGCATGGGCTCTAGGCGCGTGGGCTTCAGCAGTTGTGTCTCGCAGGCTCTAGAGCACAGGCTCAGTAGTTGTGGCGCATGGGCTTAGCTGCTCCGCGGCATGTGGGATCTTCCTGGACCAGGGCTTGAACCCACGTCCCCTGCACTGGCAGGTGAATTCTTAACCACTATGCCACCAGGGAAGTCCGCATGCCACTACATTTTAATCTAACGTTTACCTAACCAGTGCTTGCTGTTGGTCCATTTGTTTTATTTGATATTCATGGGTCATCCACAGGGAAAGAGAACTAACTCTTCCACTGGTGTATTTACTAGTTGCACAGAGAATCAATCTCAGGCTCAAAGTGCCAACTGATGACAAAGCCCAGTCTCACTCTACCAGGGAGTGGTCTAAGAAAGGGCAAAATGGCAAGAGTAGGAAGGAAAGCCAAGTCCCCACAGCCTTCAGGATTTAGATTGCTGTACACAGCTCTTTCTAACCCAAGAAGAATATAAGATCAACTAAATTAGTGCAGGAAGCTAAACTGGATTTTGTATACTCTAATCTAGAACAAATATCACTGGAATTGATCCTCATAGGTATCCCCCAACAATGGAGACACTTGGGGGCATCTCCAAGGGTCAAAGACTGGGACCATCAATGGGGTGCTGAATGCCACCTTGGTAGAAGGGGTGTTCTATCTGCCTTCATAAAATGAAAAAGGGAAAAAAATGAGCAGAGAAATACTAGTTCTACTGATTAAAGTTCAGAGGAACCTAAAATATTACTTTTGAGATATATTTCAACCATTTTTCCCCTTCCTTAAAAGTTCACTGGACATTAACTCACATGTGTCTATAAGCATCCCCACATTCTGTCTCAGAAGAATTCACAGCCTAGTACTTGAGGGGAGCGAATTAAGGTACTGATGGGCAAGTAGGTTTATTCTCAAATACCAGGTCTGATCAAGTGGTAGCAGCCTGTGTTGAAAATGATTCTAAGGCCATATCTGGACTCAGTGGAAAATAATAACATGATCAATTAATAGTGCCTCAAGAGGCAGTTTTACATAGAGGTTAAGAGCATGGATTCTGAGGACACATTGATGTTTGAATCCCAGCCCTAAAACTTACCAGCAGGGCAAGACATTTAACCTCAATTTACCACATACAAACTGGTAAAAATAGCAAAAATGATCTTATAGAGTTATTACAGACATTGAATAAATATTATACTTTAAACAACTTTTACAGTGTCTAGCACACAATTGTCATTTAATAAACATTAGCATCATCACCAGCAGGACTAGTCACCACTGTTGTAATTGACATCTCAGAGTAGAGTGGTGGCTTGTCTTTTGCCCCAAGCACTGACCATGTTTTAGAATCTGCCCCTCAACTCAAGAGTAGAAATGGTGAGTACCATCCTCTGAAGTCAAGGTGGCAGTGGAGGAGTGGAATAAATCAAATCTATATAGTTCCTTGTATGACTGAATATATGAATTTGGTAGAACTAATCTCCAAAATGCAACATGTTTTAAGTGTGGTGTTATACCATCTTTAGACTGTGAAAGTTCAAAATGTCTTTCAATGACTCATATTTTCAGGGCACTGCAAAGCACTCAAAATTGATGCATCTTGATTTAAATAATCACTTGATCTTCTCCAGACTTCCTAGGTTACTAATAACATGGAATCCCACAGGTCATATGTTCAACCAACTGAATAAAGGATCAAAAGGAGATGGGTTCCATTTCATGTGTTATAAGCTGCCTTCATATATTGAAAGTTTGCTTCTACTAATAGGCAAGGAAACACTCTCACACCTGGCAGGTGATGAGAATAAGCTTCTGAACTTGACTGTGTTAGGTCTTCTGCTAGTTTCTGCCATCAGGCAACATGAGTTGGAATTAAGGCATGAGTTCTCAATTGGGGACAACTTTGCCACACTGGGAATATTTAACAATGTCTGAAGATATTTTTGGTTGGCACAGCTGGGAAGGAGGTGCTACTGGCATCTAGTGGGTAGAAACTAGGGATGCTTCTAAACATCCTACTATGCACAGCCCCACCTCTATAACTAAGAATTTTTTGGTTCAGCCCAGAAATAAACCCATGCACTTATGGTCAATTAATCTACAACAAAGGATGCAAGAATATACAATGGAGAAAACACAGTGTCTTCAATAATTGGAGCTAGAAAAGCTGGACAGCTACATGTAAAAGAATGAAATTATAACATTTTCTCACACCATATAAAAAATAAACTCAAAATGAATTAGACACCTAAATGTAACATTTGAAATCACAGAACTCCTAGAAGAAAACATAGGCAGAACACTCTTTGATATAAACTGTAGCAATTTTTTTGGATCTGTCTCCTAAGGCAAAGGAAATGAAAGCAAAAGTAAACAAATGGAATGTAATCAAACTTAAAAGTTTTTGCACAGTAAAGGAAACCACTGATAAAACAAAAAGACAACATACTGAATGGGAAAAAATATTTGCAAATGATATGACTGATAAGGGGTTAATATCTCAAATATATTAACAGCTCAGACAGCTCAATATCAAAAAAAAAAAAAAACCAACCACCTGCCTAAAAAATGGGCAGAAGACATGAATAGACATTTTTCCAAAGAAGATAGACAGATGGCCAGAAGGCATAGGAAAAGATGCTCAACATCACTAATTATTAGAGAAATGCAAATCGAAATCACAATGAGATATTACCTCACACCTGTCAGAATGGCTGCCATCAAAAAGTCTACAAATAACAAATGTTGGCCAGGATGTGCAGAAATGGGAACCCTACACTGTTGATGGGAATGTAAATTGGTGCAGCCACTGTAGAAGAAAGTATGGAGGTTCCTCAAAAAACTAAAAACAGATCCACCCTATGATGCAGCAATTCCATGCCTGGGTATATATCTGAAGAAAATGAAAACTAATTAGGAAGTATACATGAACCCCAATGTTCACAGTAGAACTATTTATTATAGCCAAGATATGGAATCAACCTAAGTGTCCATCAACATATGAATGGATAAAGATGTGTAAATGTATACGTGTGTGTGTGTGTATGTGTGTGTGTGTGTGTGTGTGTAAGATTACTCAGTCATAAAAAGAATGAAATTCTGCCATTTGCAAAAACATGGATGTACATAGAGCGCATTATACTTAGTGAAATAAGTCAGAAAGACAAATACTGTATGCGATCACTTATATGTGGAATCTAAAAATAAAACAAATGGATGAATATAACAAAACAGAAACAGACTCACAGAGAACAAACCAGTGGTTACCAGTGGGGAAAGAGACGGGGAGAGGGGCAAGATAGGGATAAGGGAGCAAGAGGTACAAAGTATCAATACTATGTATAAAATAAATAAGCTACAAGGATATATTATACAGTACAGGGAAATATAGCCATTATTTTATATTAACTTTAAACAGAATATAATCTATAAAAATACTGAATCACTATGTTGTGCACCTGAAACTAATATACGATTGTAAATTATCTATACTTCAATAATAAGTAATAAAAAAATAAAATCAATTGACTTAAAAAAAAAGAATTATCTGGTTCCAAACATCAATACGTAGTGTGGAGGTAAAACCCAGCACTGGTATGGAACGCAGATCGGTGTGGACTCCTTTGCTAACTATTTCCCTCACTAGACTGGAAGCCCCATGTGGGCAGGAACTATTGTATTCTCAGTGCTTGGCATAGTGCCTCGTACTTGTTTGGGACTCTGTCAGTTCTTGTGGAGTGAATGAACGATAACAGTGGAAAACGGTGAAGGTCACCATTTTTCTCCACAGCAGGACAAGTACTTCTTCCATATCAGAGTCACAGAAAGTCAGGAGAAAAGAGAAGATACAGGCAAACACACTTTTGCTTATTTGAGCACCTAGCATATTAGACACCTTTAATGAATCTGTCTCTTTCTCTGGCACGCCCACCTTCCCTACAGCAGTAACTGGTACCCCATCCAGAACCCATCACTAAGCTGTGTCAAATATGTCTAGGATCCACTCACTTCTCTCCACTGTTACTGCTACCAGGCAAGCTGAAGCCACCATCATCAACATGTCTAACGGGTCACCCTGCTTTGGGTCTTGACCGCTAACTTCCATTCTGTACACAGTAACATCCATTTAAAGGCACCAGTCAGGCCCACCACTCCTGTGTTCAAGACCTGCTAAAGTCCTTACCGGAGCTTACAATGCCTTCTGTGGTCTGGCACCTCTTCACACTCCAAGCAAAGTAGCCATCTTCCTACTTAAGCAATGCACCCAGTTCCTTCTCCCTTCAGAGCCTCTGCCAAGGCCTGGAGTGCTCTTCCTCCAGATCCTTCTGTGGCTGGCACTCCCACATCATTCAGGATGCAGTTTAAAGTCGGCTCATCTGAGAGAAATTTTCTGACTACACAGAATCAAGAACTGCCTTCTCCCTGCCTTTATCAGACAGATCACTTTCTTTTATTGTCTTCAGATTATGAGGCACAAGCTGCGAGTTTATTCTTTATATTTGTTCAGTTATACTTGGGTAGTGGCCATGCCGCCCCCACTAGAATGTCAGCAGGAAATCTGACTGTCTTGCTCTCTGCTGTAACTCAAGCCCAGTGCCTGGCACAATGCAAGGCTATTTGCTGAATGAATAGATTTCTGAAGAATGAATGGATGGATATGTAAATGGTTATGTAAATGGATACATAAACTAAGAGAAAAAAGACATCATCTGGAAGGAAATATGTGTAAACTGTCACTTGCAAAAGAGTTTCCTAGCATTTCCAAACTAAACCCCAAATCTCATCCTTTGCTTAACTGAGAGAAATCCAACGTAAGACTAATCATCAAAATAATAAAGAAAAGTGGTTCATCAATCACCAAATATAACTCAGAAATAAAATTAACAACTTGTTAGTGTAAATCTCTCTCAGTCTCTTCATGAGCACTAAATTAAAGTTCATCCTATATTTTTAAATCTCTTACAAGCAAAGAGACAATGAAATAATGAAAGTACAATGAAATAACTTTAATAATGCTCACTATATAACCACAGCGATGACTTTATAAGTTTCCAAATATGATTCAGCAATGAGCACCAGCATAGAATGACAAAACTTTAAGTCTGTTTTCCTTTTTTTAATTTTTGTTACTATGAAAAAAATCATTAAAATATTTAATATTCACAGTATTTCGTATTCAAAGGCAAGAATGAGAGTGTGTCACCACTTGCAGAAACCTGGAGCGTATACAAGTGTAAGGTTGCTTTTTTAGGACCACGTGATATATTTGAATGCGTATCAGCTACAAGAAAAAAGGCCACCAGTATGTTGGCAATGGGTGGGAGGGTGCGTAGATGGTGGCATACTGAATCAAGCAGCGTCAAGGCTGAAAAGAACAATGCTGAATTTCCACACACACACATCCTCTCGCTCTGCCTCTTGCCCACCTTTCCAACTCTAGTTATTATCACTCCAGCTACACCCCAAAACTTGCAGTGTTCGGAACTTGTTAGTGTCTTGGGGTAACTGTATCTTTACTGACACCATAATTCAGTACAGTAAAACAGAATTTTCTGCACTGTCTTATGTGGTAGCCCCTAATCACATGTGTCCACTGACCACCTGATATGTGGCTTATGCTTATGCAACACAGGAACTGACTGTTTCATTTTCTTTAATTTTACTTAATTTAAATCTAAATAGCCACATGTGGCAAGGGGTTACTGTGTTGCACAACACAGGCCTACATGGCTTCTTTTTCTCCCTCCCTTATTGATCCAGCGAACTCCTACTCATCCTTCAAGACTTAACTCAAATGCCCCTTCCTCCAGAATGCCCTTCCTGTTCCCCCTATGGCAGGTGCACAGACTTTGAGAATATCCATGTATCACACTCTATTACAATTATTTTATGACATGTTGATTCTCCCACTAGAAGGGAATCTCTTGAGGGCAGGGAATCTGTCTGGCTCATCTCTAAATCCTTAGTTGAGTGCTTGGCACGTGAGAATTATTTGACAAATATTTGCTGGATGTTCAAGTGAGATAGTGAAACCATCTGTAGATGTGAACAAATATAAGTAGAGCTTCCCAGGAAAGATCTTCCCAGGGAAGGTTTTACTGCCTTCATACAAGAAGTTGAAAACCAGATATGACCTTCAGATTTGGTAGTATTTTGTCATGTGTATTTTTTTTTAATGGAAACTGTTTTTCAATGTTAAAAACTAAGATTTCCAGCATTTCCAGGAACAATGATTAGATTTGGCAGTTTTAGTCCCACATTCCTGCTTGGCAACAATGAAACAGAATGGAACATGCAGCTGCATCTTTTAGATAATAAATACAATCTACAGATTCTGTTTTCTTACTCCTAGCCAACTTTAATCACTAATGGTCTCTGTCTTTCTTCTGTGGGCATTTGACTTTTTAACTCTAGACACTGAATGAAGAGCCACAAAGATCAAGTTCAGACGCTGACCTCTCAGATACAAAAATAAAATACTACTACTAATAAGAGCAACAATAGCAACCACACAGCAACAAGAATAATGGTTGCTAACATTTAGTGAGCATCACAAGCCAGGTATTCTACCTGGCAATGAATAAGCATTGTCAGATGGAATCTTCCAAACCACCGAGGACCTAGAAAATATTCTTAGCCTCACTTTATGAATGAGGAGACCAAGATTCCAAGGGGTGACACTGGGAATCCGCAGAAAGTTCTGTCCCCAGGTCTGACTATCACCAGAGTCCTTGCTGCCATTTCTCCATGATAAAGCCGCAACAATCCACGTTTTTCCTGACCTGGATTTAGACCCCGGCCGGGATTCAAAGCGAGAGCTTGGGCAAGTGACATAACCCTTCTGTGTTTTGCTCCTTCACTAGCCATGAACTTTAGAAATGAGAGCTGACATTTCCTCCAGGGACACGTGCGGGCACATGATATGATGTAGGTAGAACGGTAAACTTCTCAGACATTTTTGCAAATGGAAAATGATCTCATCTGAGTAGGTGGATAATGGCTGGCAGAAGCTGACAGCCCTGGAGTAGGGAAGCAGGAGAGATTTTTACCATTTAAAGAAAACAAAGGCATTGTGGCTTCTGCTGGCACCCAGCCTTGAGCAACAGGAACCCTCACTAAGGAGAGAATGTCTCGGTGGAACTAACAAAAATGTGACTCCCCAAAGGGTGCTTGTAGCTTTGAGCCAGTTAACTGAAAGGATGCAAATGAATGGAGGGTTTAAGAATCAGTTGTGGGCCCAGCACTCTGCCAGGCCAGGGAACAGCAAGCTTTTTCTGTAAAGATCCAGAAAGTAAGTAACTTAGGCTTTGCAGGCCATTTGTAAACAAATGAGCATGGTGGTGTTCCAATAAAACTTTATTTACAAAGCCAGGCCAAGGGCCCACCTGCCATTGTTTGTCAACCCGTGAGCTAGGCAACAGGAAGGCAGAGCAGAGGCTCAGCCGGAGACGTTGCACCTGCTCTACACCATCACCGAGCACCGTAACAGGGACAATACAAGATGGTGCCTATTGGATTCATCTCTCTGCGTAGCCCCAACCCTCTGAGGTAGATGCCTGGACAGTGACTTAAGCTACAGGCCCTCGGTGGCTCCAGTCCCAGACTAGCCCCAGATTGCTGACGACAGTGAGTCTCTGCCTCTCTCCCAGTAAATGGTTCCTCCCAGCAACTATGCAGGCTGGAGAGCAGAACAGGTGAGGTGACATGGTCTTTCAACCACATGATATATGAGTAGTACCCTGGAAGTTGCCACACAAGGACGCTTAGATGTATACACTTAGACAAAACGGAATGACTTTCCTCTCCTTGAGTCAAAGAAGTTGACTCCTTCCAGGTGCCACCCTGGCAACCCCTCGCACTAAGCCACCCTCTTGTGCTTGAACTGCTCATCCTTTATGTACCAGGCAAACACAAAGACGAGGGGTGGCTTCTGCCTTAAGCCAAATTGTTTGGAGCCCATGCAATCCTTCCTTGATACGATAATCTTGAGGTCAGTTGTTTTTCTTCCCACTATGTGACCAACACTATTCAAAGAAGCAAACATTTACTTCCTGTTTTGCCTGCTAACCTATCCCTCACTGTCCTTATGCTTTTGGGTTTGTTCTCATTTAACCCTGTTTTCCTTTATAGTATTAAGTCTGCTCATTTCTACACTATCTTTTGGACTTTACTAACTTATGTTTTATTGTCATTTTTATTCTTCTTTGTTTTACTTTTCAAGGGAAATGGTGAAGACTATAAGAGTGGGTACACTATTAGGAAATGGCCTTGGCCCAGAGTCAGAAAGCCAGAGCTTCAAGTCCTAGTCCGCTCTTGCAGTCTATGGAACCCTGGGCCAATGAGTGGACATCTTCAGTTGCTTTACCTACACAATAAAGTATGCCAATCCCAGAGAGACTTTTCAAGGGTTAAATGAGTTAAATATGAAGATTCTTCTTACAACTCAATAATAAAAAGACATATAACCTGATTTTTAAAATGGGCACTTGATCTGAATAGACATTTCACCAAAGAAGTTATACAAATGGCCAATAAGCATGTGCAAAGATACTCAACATCATCAGCCATCCAGGATGGCTAATCCAATCAAACCACAATGAGATACCGCTTCACACCACTAGGATGACTATAATCAAAAAGTTAGAAAATAACAAGTGCTGATGAGGATGCAGAGAAATTAGAACCTTCCTACACTACCGGTAAGAACGTAAAATGGTATAGATGCTTTGGAAAATAGTCTGACAGTACTTTGAAAACATAGAGTTACCATATGACCCAACAATTCCACTCCTAGGTATATACCCAAGAGAAATTAAAACATATGTCCACACAAACACTTGTATATGAATAGCAGTATTTATAGCAGCATTATTCATAAGCAGTATTTACAAACAATGTTATTCATAAAGAAGTAAAAACAGGGGCTTCCCTGGTGGCGCAGTGGTTGAGAGTCCGCCTGCCGATGCGGGGGACGCGGGTTCGTGCCCCAGTCCGGGAGGATCCCACGTGCCGCGAAGCAGCTGGGCCCGTGAGCCATGGCCGCTGAGCCTGCACGTCCGGAGCCTGTGCTCCGCAACGGGAGAGGCCACAGCAGTGAGAGGCCCGCGTACCAAAAAAAAAAAAGAAGTAAAAACAATACAAGTGGCCACCAACCGATGAATGTATAAACAAGAGGTGGTACAGTCATACAACGGTATATTACTTGACAATAAAAAGAAATGAAGTACTGATTCGTGCTGCGTGATATATGAACCTTGAAAATGTGTGATTTGGAGTTACAGCAACATCTCCCACCCCAACCTTCACAAACAGATTAGAGAAGAAAAATATAAGGTGAGATTTCTCTCTAATTTCACCCAAAATCAAGAGAGAAGTAGCCTGAAAACATGATTTGGGAGACTTGGGAAAGCCCCAGAAAAACCCTGGAGAGTAGAATCCCAGGACTTCTGCCCAGCCAAGAGTAGGAAGCACTGTGAGAGGTGGTTGGCAGGAAAGATTGATAGAACTTGGTGAACAATAAGGTCTATCAATTCAAGGATGAAATTCAAGAATGAGCTGGAGATGCATGAAGTTTTCTGACCTGGATTGTTCAGAATGGGGGTGCCAAGAGTAAGGATGGGCAGAAGAGGGGCCATTTTATGGAAAAAGGGGATGCATTCTATTTTCAGATGCTTGAAGTTTGAGCAACTTACCCCTTGAATTTAAATGTCTGAATTAAACTAACTCAGAACCTCCCAAGTAGTAAGCCTTTTAGCAGTGAGGTGACTGTATATAAAATGTTAATTGAATATGAAAAACTGATGGCACCTGTAAATTCAGATTTTTTTTAAATCATTTTTCCCCCCAACCACTCTGAAATCAACCAGCTCCATAACTCTTTAAAATTTGCAAATTTCAAAATTACATATTATAGAGCCACAATCTGAGTCATCTTGCACTTAAAAAATAACCATGACAAGTATATCAGAGAATTAAAAAAACTGAATGTGTAATTTCACCGACAGAAAGGGCAAAAATCCAGTTCTTACAACTTATTTAAAGACTATTTAACTCTTCAAGAAGATTTATGATAGGTAAGTTTCAAGACAATTGTTTTCTATATCTAGATGATATTATATAATCCTCAGACATCAGAAATCAAGTCAATTCACAACTAAACTTAAAAGTGCAAATACCGGGCTTCCCTGGTGGCGCAGTGGTTGAGAGTCCGCCTGCCGATGCAGGGGACGCAGGTTCGTGCCCCAGTCTGGGAGGATCCCGCATGCTGCGGAGCGGCTGGGCCCGTGAGCCATGGTCGCTGAGCCTGCGCGTCCGGAGCCTGTGCTCCGCAATGGGAGAGGCCACAGCAGTGATAGGCCCGCGAACCACCCCCCCCCAAAAAAAAAAGTGCAAATACCAATGCTTTGTGGAACTGTATCACCAGTTTTCTGGAAGCTACTGTGTGACTCTGGAACTGAACTTTTAATTAAAGGGAAGGTGGGAGATTCAACCATCAGATGGGTTCAACTATGGGCTCCCTAATGAAACTCACTGCCCCAAGTGTAGGGAATATTTCCTTTTCAAAAGACCACATTCGCTCTTTGCATATTCTGACACTGTGTCTCTGACACTTGCTCTAAGAGAGAATAACTAAACAGTCGAATGCTCTCAGATGGAGAGAAGTGAGTCTTGAGTGGACACAGTGAGCCTCAAGATGTGAACACAATCCCGTGACTGTGTCTCTGTGTGTGTGTATATATACATGTGTGTATAAGTGTCTGTGTGTACACAACTTGCACAAAATTGGTTTTACTAATTTCCTAGACTTTGAGAACATTCTTCTCTCTACCTCAAGTTGGGTATTATTAACCTGGGACTTAAAAAAAAATCTCAATAATCCCAATATTAAATGCAAATCTTTAAGGTATCTATGTAAATATTTAAAATTGTTTTCTTAGCTAAGAACCTCCCAGACTTCAGCAGCATTCTCAAAGGGGTCTCTTACCCAACTGGATCAAGAACCACAGCATGTGGGGCCCCTAAAAATTAAAGACATTGAAAGTGTATTTAGTGAATCTGCATTAGATGAAGAGCCAGATTCACAGTGCTTTTTCGGATTGGTTCCTGGAAGTCCCAGTCACTCAGTGTTGGGGTCACAGCTATGTCTCCATTGCCTGCATGGTTTCCCCTCCCTGTTATTCTCATATCCAATTAATTATTCTCCTATTATTTCCAACCATAAAATAAAATTCCAAGAGTTTTAGAATCAGACTTAAGTCTCTCCTCCTTTTGAAAAAGACTATTGTTGTCACTTTGAAAACTGTAAATAGCATTCAAGATGACATTCAATTTTAAGTTTGTGCCAACATTTAGTGGAAATGTCTAAGTTTTGAAATAGTAGGGAGCTCACATTCCATCTGGTGTGTTTTCATTTCATCTCCCCTTCTCAGTGAACTTTAAAAGTCAACTGCAGTATCAATATCCTTTCTGCTATGCTAATATGGCCTCCACATAGAAATCAAAGGGAAGGAGTCCTCAGGGCAAGTGGTTCTTTCTCAATTAAACTAGTTAGTGTCATGGAATCACAAAGTATCAGAGCTGAAAGTATGCTTAGAGGTGACCTAGATGAGGTGAATGCCTCTCAGTTTGAGGATAGGTAAACTGAGCCCCAGACAAAGGGAACTGACCAGGGTCTCATTAGCCATGGAGCCAGGACATGAGCCTCTACAGGAGGGAAGGAAGGTGGTCATTTCCCTCCCTGAACTTGGCTGGCTCTCTATCACAGCACACTGCCCAGGGTACTTAGGGGTTCCTACACTCTCCATAGTTACTGTTGCTCATTTCTTATCCATATGAGGCAAGTTCATATTTCAAAGTGATCACTGATGTGTCTTTTCCCTCTTGACCATCTCCTGGCTGAGTGGAAGTGTCTCTACTGGGTAGCAGGAGTCTCCTGCCCTCACCAACTTGGCTTCTAAGTGCTAAAGGCACTGCCCCAGTGTGAGAGAGAAATAATTCAGGCAAGAATAAGGAGGCAGAATAGCTCTACCTGCCCGTCCCCAGACTTGAAAAAAAAGAGTTTCAGACTGGAGAAGGAACAGAGTTAAGAGAGAGAAAGCCAGAAAGACAGAGAGCGAGCACACCAGGGCAATGCAATCCAACCCCCTTTCTTCCCCCAAAGCCCAGGCTGAATCCTGAGGTTTGCTGATATGTTAGGTTTATATTTGCTGCTGTAACAAATTTCCACAAACTTGGTGGCTTAAAACAACACAAATTTATTATCAAATAATTCTGGAGGCCAGAAGTCTTAACCAGCTAAAATTAAGGTGTCAGCAGGTCTGTGTTCCTTTCTGAAGACTCCAGGGGAAAATCTGTTTTCTTGCCTTTTTCAGCTTCTAGAGGCTGCCTGCATTCCTTAGTTCATGGCCCACTTCTATCTTCAAGGCCAACAATAACCAGTAGATTCTTTCTAATGCTGTATCACTCTTAATAGCAACTTTTTTCCTTCCCTCTTCCACATTTAAGCACCCTGCGATTATACTAGGCCCACTGGATAATCTGGGAAATCTTCCTATCTTCAAGTCAGCTGATGAGGGCCTATTTTTAAGGTATCCTTTCCCCTGCCTCTCAGAGCAGGAAGTCAGGGAAAATGTTATCCTGAAGAATATTTTTCCTAAGAAGTCAGAGAGTGGAAGCCCCCAAAAAGGCCATTTCTCTGGGTATTTCAAATTAACTGGTAGGTCAAACATGACTATCTCCCATGAGGTCCTTTCCAAAACTAAAGTCAATGTCTTTCTGTTCACCACTGGTCTCTGCCAATGAGTAAAGGGGAACATAGAACATCTGCTTTTAAAAAAATGACTCCATGTTTTCTTTACATTACAGAATTATTGTCCATTCATTATATAAAGTTTGGGAAATGCCAAAGAGTATGTATGAACACAGAAACATGAGTGATCTATGATTCCATTATCCAGCCACAATCCCTTTTAATTACTAGGTACATATGCTTCCATCCTGTTCTTGGTTTATATGCCACTCTTTTCCTCAATATTATATTCCAATCTCTTATGTCATTAAAAGTATTTAAAAACACTCATTCATATATATGCATATATACCATTAAAAATACTCTTCTATTATTTGGCATATAAATTATTTCCCAGATAAAGACTTTTCAAATTAAATAGATAAGTTACTCAAGTTTTATAGGCCCATGCTCTAAGATAATACAGACAACGACTATGATACAGACAACAACATTTTGAGCCCAGAAGGGGAGAAAATGGAAATAGCTATCAGTTTCTTGGTAGGGTGTTGAGACATTTCCAAAATATGAAGGTGCATGTGTACTGTTCCATCTTGGATTGGCCTATCTTAGAGAGCTGATGGGGCCCTCACGGGCCATTTAGAAAACTAATTTCAAGTAGACTCCAGAGACGGGTACAAGGTCTAGAGCCAGCCTTTGTGATTTGATTCTAGAGTTACCAGCAAAGTCTCACTATACCTCTAGACTAAGGCCTGATACTTCAGCTTTAAAATCCCACTCTTTTCCCATCAGGCTTTGCTAGTTTGAAAAATACTTTGGCATCTCAGGAAATGTAACAATGTGAACTACTGTTCTTAGAATGAAGGTACAGGCTCTTCTTGTGCTTTGTTTTTCCTCACTTCTAGGGAGCAATGATTGACATACATCATTGTAGAGAGGAGGTTTAGACAGGAAGGAAGGAAGGTAGGACCCAAAAAAAGGAGGGGGTGTGCAACTGATAAAGGAAAGCCATGGAGCTGAAGAATGGGAAAGCAGGGCTCTGAATTCAGAGGGCTGGGGCTTCAGCAGAACGAATCTCTCTTGAGAACCTATTCCATTAGACAGTGGGATTTACTGGGTGTGAGGAGGTAGGAAGGACAAAGGTAAACACCTCTGGGAGTTCACAGAGGCAGCAGAGTGAAAGAGAACTCAGACTCTGGGAACAGAAAGCCTGAATATGAATCCCAGGGCTGTTTCTTACTCTTTTCATGACCTCAGAAAAGTTACTAGGTCTTCATGCGCCTCAGTTTTCTTATTATCTGTTGGAGGTAAACATAACTCCCTGCTCCCTCTTGTATTTCACTGGATGCATTAATTCACCAGCATGTAATGTCATAACCACACCACAGTCTTCCTCTCCACTGGATGGTATAACCAACTGATGACATCTAACCTCTTTTAAAAAGTACCAATAGATGAAACCCTTTCAAGCTCCCCATGCTCTTGATTTTTTTTTTTTTTTTGCGGTACGCGGGTCTCTCACTGTCGTGGCCTCTCCCGTTGCGGAGCACAGGCTCCGGACGCGCAGGCTCAATGGCCACGGCTCAAGGGCCCAGCCGCTCCGCAGCATGTGGGATCTTCCCGGACCGGGGCACGAAGCCATGTCCCCCGCATCGGCAGGCGGACTCTCAACCACTGCGCCACTAGGGAAGCCCCCATGCTCTTGATTTTGAGATGAGTTCTGAAAGAAGAAACTGTTCTAGTGCCTCAAGGAAGGAAGGTAAGTGGCAGACACACCATGTGGATGGAAAATGGTTTAAGAAGACAAATCAGATTGCTTATTTCATGTCATTTCAGGTTGCTAAAAAATATCCAGCCTCCGTTCGTTTTCACATCAACTTGTTAGGGAACTGTGGACCGAAACCACCCACCTTGGCCACGCCCGCTTTCCTCAGTTGTCTCAAAACAGGAGGTCCCAATAAGGAACATGGTGCTGCCTCTGAAAAGGAGAATGCGGGAGGGGCCGAAAGAGGGAGGAGATGACCAATCTCCTAGAGTCTTTCGCACTGGAATCCCTCTTGGCTGAGAGGCGCGCACCACCAAGAAGGACCCTGAGTCAGACTATGGTCCAAGCAAGATGACTGGCCAGACACACCTGGAAACTAACCCCATTACCATAAAACCTGAGACTGTGAGCCATGTAGCAGAACAGTTATCCTGGGTTCCCTTACCCTGCTGTTCTCCATCCGGGCGCCCCTTACCAATAAAGTCCCTTGCTTTGTCAGCACACGTGTCTCCTCAGACAATTCATTTCCGAATGTTAGAGAAGAGCCCACTCTCAGGCCCTAGAAGGGGTCCCCCTTCCTGCAACAAACTGACATGGCCAAGATTATTGGAGAAGCCAGCTGGAAGGTCATACATGGATTTGACCCAAATGTGCAAATTCCTCTTCAATAACTGAAGAGTTTTCTAAGAACCAAAATTCTTTCAAAGGAAAAAGAAGATGCTGGAACAAGGCTTCACTGCAGTGCAAAGGGAATAGTCTATGAGTTCCTTAGTTACTGCTAATGTAAGAAGGATTTCCAACAGGTACTGGTGCAGCTGGCCGAGAAGATATTTATGGTCCACTGAGAGTTGTAAGCAAGGACTGTTTCTTTTTGAGGGGGGAAAAAAAAGGCAGCAATTTCCTTTTAAATATTTCAGTGTGCTATCATGACATGAATACACTACAAGGCATGCAAAAGTATTTAAACGGTTCCAGAGCACAAAACCAGCTCAGAAAGGATGACCTTGGGAGTTGTAGAAGCTTGGCTAGAGTGTGTTGATGACTTCCTTGTATTTAAAAGACAAAACAAAAAAAACACAAAACTATAAAAAGGAGTTATAATAAAGTACCCACCTGGGGGCTGAGGGGTTAGATCCTAAAAGCAGAGAAAACATCTAACTCTGGAAGATGCCAATTTCCTACATTTTAAGTCTTACATACTTGATTAGCAGTAGTGTGTCCAGGGTTAGTGGAAATCTAGGATGTGAGGGATGTGTGTGTGTGCGTGTGTGTGTGTGTGTAAATGTCTCTAAGGTTGAACAGAGCTCTGGAAACTGTCAAAATTTAGCACTGGAAGGCAGAGTCTCTAAGAAAATCACTTATCTCATTATCCTTGAGTTTTCCATAAAAGGGAAGATAATATTTTCCTCAGACCAAAGACTTTGTAGTCAAACGGACTTTAGTATAAACAAGCTTTGCCACAAGCTGCTTAAAAGATTAGGCAAACACTTACCCTCTGCGAGGTTTAGCTTCAAGATAATGGTCTTAATGATACTTATCCAGTAAGGTTTATGAAGAATAAAGTAATGTATGCATAGCACCCAGCACAGAGTCCAGCCCATTGTGGACTCTCATTAAATAACGGTAATGAGTTTATTCTATTTTTCATTAGTCCTCTCCCTAGGAACAAAGATTAAGAACTAGAATTGTTTATTATTGTTAATCTGTTGTCTGTTACTGTTAGCCTAATGCTATTAGATTTTCTCCCCATTTAAATATGGAAAACATGAAAGACATTGAGATTTCAATAGCAAATTCAACATTAAAGAACTTGTAATAGGGGCTTCCCTGGTGGCGCAGTGATTGAGAGTCCACCTGCCGATGCAGGGGACACGGGTTCATGCCCCGGTCCAGGAAGATCCCGTGTGCCGCGGAGCAGCTAGGCCCGTGAGGCATGGCAGCTGAGCCTGCGCATCTGGAGCCTGTGCTCCTCAACGGGAGAGGCCACAACAGTGAGAGGCCCACGTACCGCAAAAAAAAAAAAAAAAAAAAAAAAAAAGAACTTGTAATAAATTACTGTATTGACCCAATGCATAGAATTTAGAGCTATACAGGTATAGGAGCCTTTTCTAGATTTCTTTTTTATTAGAAAGAAAATCAGGCATCTCTCAACTTGCTCCTCTAAATCAGGAGGTCATAAAAATCTCTAAAAAGAACTGCTTGCCATGAAGCTAAAGCAATTTGAAAGACTTAGAATAAGATCCTAAGTCAGAATTTCTTCTTCCTGGAAGAGATTTCCTCATTGTGTTTGAATGTCTGGATAGTGTGGGTTGCATACTTGGGGCAGCTTAAAAGTTTAATGTGCTCACAAATTATTGAGCTGCTATGTCTGTGAAGGCTTCTCACTCACAGGCATGCATGATAACAGTCACAAGCGATGACACTGAACCCGTATGATCTCCCCTTAATGTGTTCTTTGGAGCTGGAAAATCTCCTGAGTCTCCAGAGAAGGGGGTCTCTGGCCAGTCAGACTCACCCACTCCCACCAACTCCTTAGAATGCTTCTGACACACCCTCAGGATGATGATGATGATGATAACGGTAATAATTACACAAATGATAAGAGCTAGTATTTACTGAGCATGAACTGTCCACCAGGAATTGTTTTAGGGCTTTACATGTAATAACACTTAATTATCACAGCAGTCCCATCACAATCCCCATCTTACAGATGAGGGAATTGAGATACAGAAAAAGTTCGGCAACTTGTACAAAAACACAGAGCTGAGAACGAACACCAAGTCTGGAGTCAGAGCCCCAAACTCAACCCTTAGACGATACTGAGTCAAAAGGACATTTAATGTGTTTCTTTTCAAAAGTGGAACAAGAAAGTTCAGCCACCTGAGCAAGGCGTGATTGGGCCACCCACAGAAAAGTTATAATCTTCAGAAACATTTAACATGGTTGCTTATCTGTCCTCCAAAATTCATGGATTATTTTAGGAGCATCCCTGGTGAAATTAGTAGCAAAAAGATTAAAAAAATAAAAAGGTAAACTCTGTGTAGAGGGATCTATCTGGTCATCTTTGAGGTCATTTCATCTTTAAAACTTCAACAAAGTCTTGATCAGGGATGATGAAACCTGACGTAATTGTTTAATGACGTAATTCCTATGCTATGATTTTCAGGACCAGGAAAAATAAATTATTGTCCTTCGGATTTGGAGGGCCAGGGTAAAAAAATTGAGAGGTTTTACATCAAATTACACTTTATGAAAACTAATGAAGCTAATTGGATTGAATAAATTCTGGAACCGCACCACCCAATTTGGTAGACACTAACCACATGTAGCTAGTCTGAGTTGAGATTTGCTGGAAAAGTAAAATACACATTGGACTTCAAGAACTTATACAAAAAGAGGACATAAATATCTCACTAATAATGGCTTATATTAGTTACGTGTTGAAATGATAATATTTGGGTTATACTAGGTTAAAAATTATATCATTAAGTTAATTTCACCTATTTCTTTTCACTCGTTTTAACGTGGCTACTAAAACATTTTTAATTACGTGTGTAACTCACATTCTATTTCTATTGGGCAGTGCTGCTTTAGAACACAACGTGCAAAGTACGGACTGGGGACATTGATCATAGATAGATGTAACCTGATGGTGACAAAAGAACACCCACATTGTGGGCACCCAAGCTGGGACTCCAAACGCCAGGCTCTGTTTCCAGGGCTTTATGTACATTCTCTGAAGTAGGCAACTCAGAGGCCTATTGTTCATCTCTGCTGGAATACGACACATGATAGTTTCAAAGAATGAGCCCTGCTCCAAGCTAAGGGGTAACAGGATTTATTTATAAAGGTTATTTGAAATAAGTTTATCTTTCTTTGTCTAATGAATGACAGATGATAATTGAAAAGCAAAAGCATTTTCAAACGCTTTGGGGCTTTAAAATTGTATTAATTTTTATCTTCACTTCCCCCCTAATTCTTGCTTATTTTGCTTTTCTTCTTTAAGAGAGAGATCAAGTCAAATGTTTGGGGGCTTTTCTCTTTGAGGCTATTATAATTTATTGATATAAATGTGTCAATGTTTAATCCATATCTTTTTTATTCTTGCTGTATTTATCCATTTCTGCTCATAACATATTCCTCCTGTAACTTTTTTTCTATCCCTATTCCCCACACTCTCAATTCTCTAAGTAAAATTGATTTGGAAACATTTGTTATACAGAATCTTGATAGTTTGCTTTAGTGGGTCATAGGCTAAACGGTTATCAAAACATTTGGACACTCTTCTTAAGTGACTCTCC
This sequence comes from Mesoplodon bidens, assembly GCF_964165515.1. Lineage (NCBI taxonomy): Eukaryota > Metazoa > Chordata > Mammalia > Artiodactyla > Ziphiidae > Mesoplodon > Mesoplodon bidens. The sequence continues at coordinate 30,029,787 of NC_138172.1, read as the reverse complement.
ATTGACAGCTATGCCAAGAACCGTGATTATAAACCTAACCAAGACTTTAAAAAATGCACAAATGGCACCGTCTTCAAGTCTGGATATTAACTGAGGTTTGACACAATTAATAGTGTCTGAGAACAGAATTGTGAGAAACAGGCAGAAAGACAGAAAGATACCCCAGCAACAAGGATTTCTTGGAGCAGGTATTGTCCACCTTAACTAGCAAGCATCTTATAGATTTCTGCTGGAATATGTCTGTTTGGTGAGACAATTCACTGATGAGGGCACACAACAATGCCTTATTTAGAAAATAATGAGGGAGGACCACATAGAACAGTTTGATGGAGTGGTTTTACTTGGTACCATGGATAGACTGATATGTAGTTCATTTGTTCTTGCTTATTTCCCACGAATATGTAGTCAAGCATATTCAGATGAGAGAGAAGAGCAGCTGTGGGAAAACACCCAGGAGTCAGACAATGTTTATAATGACTTCACCCAGGGTGTCAGTTCTCTGGAAGCTGACTCCAGGAAAAACCATAGAGGTGGCATCCTTTGCCTTGAGGCCCATTCTGTAGATACCTGTCCTCTCATCATCAGCTACTCTTCTTTTATTCTTTATTTCCTCTTAAGTGTCCACTGACTTCATGATATTCTCTGGAGGCCCCCAGCCCACCATCACCACCATAATAGCTTTCCATGCTCCTCAACATTCCACATGTGTAGATGCCATCAAATATGACTAATCTGAATTACATCATCCCTGAATTCTTATCTCTACTAGGAAAAATGGGTGGGAATATCTTTTAACCAGATAAATGTTACTCTGCTAATTTTAGGTTTCCCTTTTCCAAAGGACATAGATATTTAACTGAGTAATAATCTGACATAAGTAAGGGTAAATCAGATGTCCACCAAGTTCCTTTATCATTAAAATAGGTATCAAAAGAGCACTCGGAGATCCACTCAGAGAGAATTTGAGGTCACAGATCCTTAAATTATCACACTATATATTTATTTGTTGGTTATATCACATCCAGCTTCTTTGAGTTAAAAGTTCTCACGAGTTGAAGAAGAACCAAAGGCATCTTTAACTTTATTCTTAACAAGAGGTAACAAAGTTTACAATCCGAAATTCTCAAACACTGTAAAACTCATCCTTCAGTATGAGGGCATCATTGAACCCAGAGGAAAAAAAGCTAATTGACTGTCTCAGTGAAACATTCCTTCCCTTTTGGAGAGTCAACTGGGGACCCATGGACTTTGAGCCCATTGTCAAATGGTGTGTGAAAGAGATCCAAGTTCAACCATAAATATTATCAGCAATATAATCGTTTTCTCCAGCCCTCAGGGCCAAATGACCTGCATTTTAGCGAACTGATTTTGTTCATGCATTGTATTTAGCCAAGCAATTGTTTCCCATGATATGCTTGAACCCACAGTTGCTCTGTCTATGAAATTCATGGTTGAGTTTTTCCAGTTGCTGATTGCTAGTCCCACTGGCCTTAATAATAGTCACTTCCTTCGTCCATAATGGGTTTTATATATAGTGCACAGTCACCACCATTCAATGTCACCCATAAACATTTAATGAACTGTCCAATACAGTTATGAGAGTTGCTTACTTGGGACACAGCTAGGGTAAGCCTTACAGCATTGATGAGATGATATACCACGACATTAGGCAAGGGGTGTTTCCATCCCCCACATTAGCTGTACATGCTCTCTTATCTAAGGACCCATTTCTGTTATTCTCATAATCTTCATCAACTTGTCAAGATAATGAAGGGTCCACTGAGTTCAGACAAGGCCTCATGTAATTCATGGCAATTTAAATAACATAGATATAGGAAGGGTTTAGGAGCACCATATAAATAAGATCTGCATGGAGAACCATAAAGAAAGGGCTTTACAAGAGCTTCTGCCTTGGAAAGGATGGAGTTTGAACTCGGTTTTGAGGGAGAGAAGAGAGACTAATCCTCTGGAATGAGGAAGATAAATTATCCAGCAGAATGCATAAAGACACATTCAGGACAGAGAGCTGGAGGAAGAGCAGATGAAGATGAACTCAGAAGTGATAATCAAAGTTGGAAAGAAAGGAAGGGAGACTTTTGTGCCTGTTTTCAGCCAATCCCACATCTGTATTTGTTACAGACATGCAAGTCTGGGTTTCAGGGGAGGCAATTTTCTTATCAGCTTTGACATATGCCTACCAGACTTGCTCAGAAGTCAGACAATGTTTATAATTACTTCACCAAGCCCTTCTGATGTGCCACAATTTGCAGCCATCTGTACACTGATTTCTGACCAACAGACTTTATTCCATCAATGCTCCATTAAATTAACCTCAGATGGCTGACATCACCATGTCAGAATCTCACCCAGTGTAGCTATGAGTTAAGAAATTGACCTTCTGAAAAGCAAGATGTTCTCTCCTTTTAAATTATGTAAGGACTAGTAGGGAATTTCAAGTTCCTCTATTTCAACACCCTGTTCTTTCAGGTATTCAATCACTTAACAACTATTTATTTACCTGTTCTGTACCAGATTAGGTCCCTGTTCTCATGGCTTTACAGTGTAGTTGGGGATGCAGGCACTGAATAATACACTAAGAAGTTATTTCAAGTGTGGTAAATGTTATGAAGGAAATACACATGGAAATACGATAGCCTTACCCTGGAGGGGATAGGGCATTAACTGTCTTAGATGAGGTGGGGGGGATCAGTAAAAAGGACTCTTTGAGGAGGTAATATTTGGACTGAGATTTGGAAGAAGATATGAAGCCACATGAAGGGGAAGAGAAGATGGAAGAAGTTACAGTCAAAGAAAACAACATGTGCAAAGTCCCTGAGGTGGGAACAAGAATTTGACAAAAGCAAGTGGTGCAAAAGAATGAGGCTGAGAGGAGCTGGGGAGGTGGGCAGACCCACTACTGAGGTCAAAGAACTCACCCAGGACCACAGCATTGTAAATGAGGAAGCAAGGAGGTGAGATGGATGTTACAGGTGAGTGGCATACAGACTGGACGGAGGATACTGGGGACTAGTAATATGTGAGTGGTAGAGAGAAGAGGAGTAACCCATGAAACAGGCAAGGATCTCAAACTCAAATGCCTTCAAAGGCCAGGCTGGTATCATAAACAAGTGAGCCAAGCCAGGTAAGAGACAGGGAGTGGTAGTGACCTCGAGAATGAGTGACATGGCTAATAGCATCCAGACTCATTAAAAAAATATGTTGCAGGCAAAATAAAGCATGCCATTAAAAAATTCTTCACAAGCAAAATAAAACACATACGAGGAGGCAAACAAAGCCCACGGAACATCAATAGGCAACGCCGAGCTGGGGGAAAGGCAGGAAGGAGGCTGGGAATGAGAAAACTCATTAGAGTGATCTCAGATAAGTCAAGGAAGAGTTATATTTCCATGAACTGAACAGGAAAGAATATATCTGATGAGGCAGTAACCCGAATGCTGTAACACTAACAACAACAACAACAAAAACCCTACACTATTTGTTACAGAACTTTTGTAACCTAAAAATGGAGGTAACCATCAAATGGTCAGATATTTAAAGACAGGAATCACAGAGCCATGTGGCCCATCCAAGAACTGGATGGAGAAGTCCTCTTGAAGCATCACGGTCATTCATTCTGTGCTTGCATGGGTCCAGGGATGGGAAGCCCCCTCCGTCACAAGGCACTCTAAGTATTCAGAAGTTTCCATCAATTTGACCTGTTGTTATGTGGAACTGATACCTGACTCCTTGATGCCTAACAGTTCCAGATCTGCTCTCTGGAGCCACATAGAACAGCTTTAATATCTTTTCTACCTGCCAGCCCTACAGATACTTAGAAAGAGTGACCCTGTCACAGCCTTCCCTCTACAAGCCTTCCCTTCTTCAGACAACACATCCTCACCTTCAATGACTCCCCAAGGTAACTGTTTCCAGGCTCTGTCATCCTAATCACCTTTCTGTGAACCTTTTCCGATTTGTCACCATCCCCCTTAAAACAGTGCCCAGGGAGAATACAGCATTCCTAGCCAATTTATAATCTAGAGCTTCTCCAGGCATCATTTTCTATTTCTGCAGCAGTAGGAATACAATTCCATTTTACGGAGCTCAGTCTCCTGCTGTCCCTCCCAGGCAGTGTGTTTGTCGTATTTCATGGAGAGATGCATAATCTGGGGTGAGTACTCCCATCAGTATAAAGAATGCCGCCCCTCATCACTCCATCATTTCTGATTAAGGTCACTCAGTCTAATGTCCATTACATCTTGTACCAGTAACGCCTGTGCAATGCCTCATGTTTCTCGTGCTGCTTTCTAGGCATTATCTTATTATGCGCTCCAACTGGAGACGTATTTTTGCACAAAGAGTAAGATGAATCTCAGAGTGAGCAGTTTAAGACAGAGGGAAAATTGGAAATCTGACCCTTGAAAAGAGCACTGGATGGGGGCATCCAATGACCTGGCTTCAAATCCAGGTTTTCCATTTACTCACCATTGCTGGTTTTTTAAAAACAAAACTAATAATGGTAATAAGAACAGAAACAGTTAATTATTAATAAATGCTGGTACATACTTTACCAGCATGTACCAGATTGGTACATACTTTAATAAATAAAGTATGTACCAATCCCTGTAATAAGCTTTTCATGTACAGTATGTCATATGTTACATGCAACCACCTTTGGAAGTGTATGTATTATATATTATCTACATTTTAAAGAAAAGGGGATTAAAACACAGGGTTTAAGTGACTTGTCCAACAACACACAATCCCAGTAGGTGGCACTGGGATTTGAACCTAATTCTGCCTGTCTCCGAAGTTCAACATCTTCAAGTCTCGTACCACAATCTCCCTTAGTGGGTACTTACGACTTAGCAATTAATGGGGAAAAAGAAAACTGTTTTAGCAATTACTTCTCCTGAGAAGCTTCTCCTAATGGGTAGGAGACAGGGACATGTGTTGCTTCACCTGTGAGGCTGGAGACACTGGGAGAGTGTACACGAGAGAGCAGAAGAGTGTGGAGGAGAGAAAGGCCACACACCAACCTCAGCCTCGGACATCATGTCTCAAACTGGGCTGAAATGTAGCCCTGCAGCTTCTGTCACAAGCACCTTTGGAATATAAACAAGATTTCAAGGGGACAGTTCAGCCTAAGAAAACAGTGTTTTCACCTTTCCAACCAAGCACTCCAGAGCCCCACTGCCATCAGGTCAGCTCTTACACGTGGGGAACACAGGTGCCCTCTCCTTGCTGAAAGAAATATTTAAACTGAAATTATCTTCTGGTATTTTACACCAGCATATCCATTACACGGTCTACGCTCTGCATAGCACAGACAGACATCTGGAGGTTCTCATGTGGATGAGGTCCTAGGAGCAGATCAGCTGGCTCTTCCTGCTCACCTTTATAGTGGTTTCACACATATCTTTGAATGGAAGTAATAAGTTAACTGCTAAATGCTTATGACACAGGGGTTACACTCATCATTCCAACCAACCTAGTTTCTGCTGACCATAACTCAAAGTTCCACTCTGAATAAATGCTGTTAGGAGAGACAAGCTGAGTTCCAAAGTGGTTTTAAAATTAAATGTGGGTGGGAGGGAGGGCGACGCAAGAGGGAAGGGATATGGGAACAGATGTATATATATAACTGATTCACTTTGTTATAAAGCAGAAACTAATACACCATTGTGAAGCAATTATACTCCAATAAAGTTGTAAAAAAATTAAATGTAGTATTCAGCTAAAAAAGAAAAATTCATATATCAATCTGCTTGATTTCCATTGGTGGCACTCTAGATTATCTCCTACGGAACCTCTGGGCTGTATCTCCATGAAAATGTTTAGTGCCTTGGTAAATGACAGGACAGAAATCACAAAGACACCTGGTTTCTGCCAGATTACATTTGAAAAAGAAAACCATTATAATTCACTTGTCTTCAGGTTCTGCAATGGCCATTCTTGACCCCTTGGCCTCTACTGCCACTTCCCAAGTCTGATTGGGCAGAATCCCATTTAAGACCATATATCCAGTGTTCCTGGTTCATTAGGTTGATTTCATCACATTTCCAGCCCCGATGATCAAACAATAAGATCAGAGAGAGCAGACCTACCTCATCATAGATGCTGTCATTCCTGCGGAAGTCTCCAGCCTTCCTCGGGAGAACGTGGACGTGAACATGCTGAAAAAGTACAAGGAAGAAAGAATAAAATGTGAGTATCTCCCCATGTATTTCTAGACTTGAGAGTGATGCTCCCATGAAGTCCAATGACTCCACATTGGCTCCTGCTGGATTATTTTTCAGAGGAAGATGATGATCACCTTCAGTGACTATATGTGAAATCTGCAGAGAATAGAGGCTCAAAACAAGAGAGGACAATGTGGTGGCATACACGAGAGTGTGAGTGAAATGCTAGTGTTTTAGGGGCTCTGTGGAATTATTCATAGTTGTCAGTCTTGGTTGTATTTAGCCAGTGCTTTGAAATGACAGCGTGTCTTAAAAGGTGACCATAGGGACTCTGAAACTGACAAGAAATAAGGATTGGCTAACAGAGAACTGCATAAGTACAGAAGCAGAGCAGCGAGAGCAGAAAGGAGCGTATGGAGCAAGTTACAGAGCAGGGGCTTCAAATCATCACCATGTAATAGTAACGTCAATGGTTCTCACTGATTAAGTGTTGAGTTATTCTGATAAGAAAGCTTTTATCTCATTTAATGATCTGAATAATCCCCTGAGGCAAGTTCTACTATGATCTCCATTTTAAGGATGAGGAAATCTATGCTCAGAGAGGTCAAAGCCCCAGAGGAAGTGGCAGAGTCAGCACAGGAAGCCAGCCCATCTGGCTCTTACCACCACGTTCTTTGTCAGCACATAACACTGATTCTGTGAAGTCAATCTTTTAAACAGTCCATTTCTCTAGTCCACTAAAGCGCCCAGGTAATATACACAGCAATGCTATTATGCAGAGATCATGAGTCAAGGCACACAGCATATCTAATTCAATATCCTTCAAGGCTAAACTTCCATTTAAAAGTTTTATTTCCAAAGAGCCTCTATTGTACCTCAGCCGAAGTTAAACCTCACTCCTGTCCTTGAGCTATGTTCACAAACCAGGGGGAGGAATGTGAAAAGGAAAAGCCTAAATGTGGACAGGCAGACAAAGAATCAAACCTAGTCTCTGACCACACCCACCCCCTTCTTGATTACAGTGATCAGGCTCCAAGCCTCCAAAGGACCTCCGGAGAATGTGAGATTAAGTGTCCCTGTGGCTTTGCTGCATGAGGAGGGGAAAATGATATGCTATTAAAGCAGAGGCAGGGAACAAGGCGGTCCAAGGTGAATAAAGCAGAGAGGAGCTTCACATCAGCCCCTGAGCACATGGTCCCCAGAGCCACATGTTTTTCCCAGAATATTCTCCAGTTAATGATGAAGCCAGTCATGGATTCCTCAGCAACTGGGACAAGTGCATGCCTAAGTCACAAAGACTATGTGAGCAGCAGGAGACAGGGAAAAAAAAACAAACAGGGAAAAATACATCACAAACTACCCATGGAAACAAATTCTTAGAAGGAAGCAGTGCGGGATAAGCCCAGGCTGAAAGTGATTGATGCACGTGGGCTAGTTGACTTAATAGCAAGACGGCAAAACTGCCACAGCACATGGAAATAGCCCACCCTTAAAAGAAGGCGTACTCAATCTTTACTTCCCAAACCTACAGCTACCCTTTCCCCCTTCTTTCCTCTTTTCCTCCTTTCCTCCTTCTTTCTTCCCTTCCTCCCTCCCTCCTTTCCTTCCTTTCTTCCTTATATCTATCCATCCATCCATCCATCCATCCATCCATCCACCCACCCACCCACCATCTCCCTTGGACCTTTCAATAATCAGGTATTCCAGACCAGTGTTCTGCAGCCAAATTGCCTAATGCAAATCCTGGACCTACCACTTACTAGCTCTTTGGTCTTGCCTCATAAGGCCTATATCTCAGTATCCTCATCTATAAGGGGGGTTGCAACCGTTTCGACCTCACAGAGTTGTTAAGAGGATCAAATCTGCTCACCATGTCCCTAGCATGCTGCTTAGTACATACTTAATACTTAATACATACAACTGCAGCAGTATTACTCTTACTTTTTATTTATGTTTATTTATTTATTTTTTAATCAGCAGATAGAGATCCCATTCAGGGGTTGGTTCCCACACCAGCAGGGAAGATACTTAAGAAGCTCCTTGAATGGGACATGGTTAAAATTACTCTGTTGCTAAAGCTTATTTCTGTTGCTTTGACTAGTGGTTCTCAAATCTGAGCATGCACCCGGGGCTTAGTGAAACACACATCGCCAGGCCCCTAGAATTTGCATTTCTTACAAACTCCCAGTGATATCAATGTTGCTGGTCCAGGGCCATACTTAGACAACCACAACTATGGTTCACAGGATCCATCTAGTTCCTGACCTCCTCTCCTGAAAATGTGCTAATGTAAGCACCAAGGTCACTCACTGTTTTGCATTATGGGAGACCTATTACTGAATGCTTCCTCGACTTCCCGCTCTCTGGTCACCCTCTGTGCCTTGTCCTTATGAATATGTCTGCTCTTGTCCACTAATGACATACAGGTGGCTGTGAACTTACATTAGGGAAACCTCCGGGGTCCAGGCCCATCCCACACCTCTTTTTATTTACCTTGCTCTCCTGGGTTAGTGTTCAGGGCTATTTCTATTGGCTCTGTTACCACCCAGTCCTGGAACTGCCACCCTTGATCACTGGTAGCCACTTTAAATTCACTGTGACACTGATGACAGCAAACAGCTCACTGTATAGGTGATTTTCCCCAAGGGCATAGCTCTCAACACAGCCTGATAGCTTGACTTAAATTCTTAAGTGACAGACTGATCACAAGCTCCTGACAAACCATTCAAGTTCTCAGAAAAGGGAAATCACCATAAAGCCTGCTCAAAACCTCGCTGTTGTGAAGGAATACCATTGCCACCGCCTTCCAATAGAATGGCATTCTGATAAAACCCCCATGAAGAGCACATACGGAGATAATTCGACATAATTCGTTCTTCATATTGAACTTTGGTGATCACAATTGACTTTTTTAAGTGCTAACAAAACCTCTGATTAAATTTTACAGTATAGCTGCTTGAGTGGGAAGAGTATTTTTTTTTTTGCGGTACGCGGGCCTCTCACTGTTGTGGCCTCTCCCGTTGCGGAGCACAGGCTCTGGACGCGCAGGCTGAGCGGCCATGGCTCACGGGCCCAGCCGCTCCGCGGCACGTGGGATCCTCCCGGACCGGGGCACGAACCCGTGTCCCCTGCATCGGCAGGCGGACTCTCAACCACTGCGCCACCAGGGAAGCCCGGGAAGAGTATTTTTAAAAATCCATGATGCACTGCATACCAAAAAAGTTTTCATGGTCAACTAAAATTCCACCATGCTCACTAGCATAGTGTCAGAGAAGACCCACTCAAAAGACACATGGTTAAATTTGTTTAATTAGCAATCCAGAAACTTATTTAATTATGGAGATCTCCACTCTTTATTCATATAACATCTGTTTACATTTTTCTAACATTTATAATTATTCATGCAAAAATATTTAGAACCAAGTTCTAGTCTAGAAACCAGGGATATAGTAATGAATAAGACAAAGTCCCTGCCTCCATAGAGCTACAATGCAAAGGGTGATACAGAAAATAAGCAAGAAAATAAATATACAATTTAGTTTCAGGTGGATATAAGTGTCCTGCAAAAAAACCTAGTGGGCAGAGCTAAAAATTCAGAACTGGGACACTTCAACATTTGAATTTTGGGAAGAGAAGAAGTAGGACTCAGATTAAGGATACAGCAAAGAAGGAGGCAAATCAAGAGAGGGTAAGTTCTCACATTGATGGAAGAAGGAATTTCAAGGAGTGCATCATCAACAGTCAGCACTGTTGAAAGCTTGAGTTAGTTTCCAGGAAACTGGGAGAATAAAACTTAACTAAAAAGCACATGACAAGATGCTCAACATCATCAATCATTAGTAAAATGAAAATAAAGACCACATTGAGATGTCACTTAGCAGTCAATAGAATGGCAATATTAAAAAAAGAAAAACAAGTGTGGATGAGCATGTGGAGAATTAGAGCATTCACAGGCTGCTGGTGAAAATGTAAAATGATGTCATTGTTTTGGAAAATAGTTCGGCACTTCCTCAAAAAGTTAAACACAGAGTTACCATATGATTCAGGATTCTACTCTTAAGTATGTACCCAAAAGATCTGAAAACAGGTCCACACAAAAACTTGTATATGAATATTTATAGCAGTATTATGCATAATAGCCAAACAGGGAAAACAACCCATATGCCCATCAAGTAGTGAATGTATTAAAAAAATGTGGTATAGCCAGACAATGGAATATGATTTGGCCACAAAAAGGAATGAAGTACTGCTAAGTGAAAGAATTATGCTAAGTGAGTTATGCTAAGTGAACGAAGCCAGACACAAAAGGCCAGATATATCATTCTGTTTATATGAAATGCCCAGTATAGGCAAATTTATAGAGATAGAAAGTAAATTAGCAGTTGCCAGGGGGAATGGGGAATGACTGCTAATGGACATGACGTTTCTTTTGGGGATGATGAATTTATTCTAAAAATAGATAGTCATGATGGTTGCACAACTTTGTGAATATACTAGAACAACATGAAACTGTATACTTTAAAGAGAGTGAATTTTATGGTATGTGAATTATGTTTCCATAAAACTGATACTTAAAAAAAAAACTGAAGTGGATTTTTTTTTTTCCTGAAGAGGATTTAAGAGAGAGTAGAAGGTGAAGAAAAGGAGATAAATAAGCACAGATAACTTTTCCAAGGAAAAGGAGTTTCACAAAGAAATCCATGGCAGTAGTTGCAGAGGAGGGAGAAAATCACTTGTGAGGAAATACGGGTTTAAGTTTCCTGAGTCTACTAGTTTCTACAATTATTATTATTACCCTTAGTAGTAGTAATTGTTGTTAATATTTAATGAAAGATCACTCATACCAGTCCCTGGGTTGATTTACATCATTATTTCAATTAACCCTTACAATGCTGCCTAGAAGTTGTTAATACATGCATCACCATTTCCAAGAGACAAAATAGACCAAAGAGGTTAAACAACGTGGCCAAGCTCCTGAAGGCAGTGACCAGGAGGTGAAATCTGAACCTGAGTCTGCCATCAGACACTGGAGCATTTGCTCTTCACCACCAAGTGACACCATCTCTCAGGAGGCCACCCTGCCTCTCCGGATTCCAAATATAAGGACACCTCTTCGCCATGGCCTCTTGATGCCTCTGCCAGCTCTATGATTTCTCAGTAATGTCTTTGATCACTTCTGCAAGTTCTTTCGGACTTGCATCCCTCAGGGGATGGAACCTGCCTTTGCCCAGAGATCTCAATTCACTTAAAGCAAGGATGTTATCTCCTAAGTCCCATTTCCACCTTACGTCTTCCTAGTTCAAAGTCATGCCAGATATAAATGTAGATTAACCAAGTTGTTCAATGTCAAGTCTTTTTTCCCCCCTAATTTATTAATTGTATGTAGTTTGCACCAAGCAGTAGATCCCACCCTTTCCTGGCTCATCTGCTTGAGTAAATTTTAGCTTCTAAAGCCCTTTCCGTTATCTTTTTCTCCAAACGTAGGGTCTCTCTCACTGTTAATACCTTAACATTCTTATAGGTCCCGCCTCTTTTGCATGATCTGTGTGTCTCCTTCCATCCTTTTGAACACATCTACTTTACCCCATACTCACCTGAGGATGTTCAGTATAGTCACACTGATGTGTTTTATCCTTGTCGGAACATATTCTGTCTATGAGGGATAAAATCATGGCAGGGAAAGGGCAGGGAAGACTAGAGATAGAGAGCTACCCTGCTCCATAACTAGGGTCCAGCAACCTCCATCAGTTGCCCAGTATGAATTCCTCTCCCTCAGATTAATGAGTAATCACAGAAGGCAAGTCTGATTCTGAAGGAAAACAAAAACACTGCTTTGGGAGGCAGACAGTGGACCCTCCAGTATGTCCATATCCTAATCCCAGGGCTGGTGAATATGTTAGGTTGTATGGCAACGAAAAATTACAGTTGCAGAAGGATTAGCATCGTTACCAGCTGACCTTAAAACAGGGAGAGTATGAATGACCCTGAATTATCCACCTGCACCCAATGTAATCACAAGGGTCCTTAAAAGTGGAAGAAGGTGAACATTGCCAAAATTTAAACTTTGTGCTTCAAAGGATACAGTCAAGAAAGTGAAAAGGTAACCCATGGAATGGGAGAAAAATTATTTTGCAAATCATCCATCTGATAAGGGACTTGTATCTAAGACATATAAAGAACTACTACAACTCAGTAATAAAAAGACAAAAAAACCCAACTAAGAAAATGGGCAAGGGTTGAATAGGCATTTCTCCAAAGAAGATGTGTAAATGGCCAATAAGCAGAGGAATGGAGTTAGAAGGCCATCCCTTCAAAACAACTTCATGAGAGTCTGCCTCCCTCCCTCCCTCCCTCTCTCCCCTCTTTGTTTTCCCCCCTTAGAGGCAGATAAGAATACTTAAAACCAGCAGAAATCAGATTTCCCAGCATGAAACATATTTCTAGTGAGGGGCCATATAATTTATTGTCCAAAGGGGAATTTGGGGAGTGAAAGGAGGCATTGTTCATCACTACACTGGCCTGTTTGTAACTATAGATGGGCCCCGACTTACGATGGTTCTACTTAAAATTTTCTAACTTTACGATGGTGCAAATGTAATAAGTAGAAACCATACTTTGAATATTGAATTTTGATCTTTTCCCAGGCTCACGGCTATATGTGGGTCCATACTCTCTCGTGATGCTGGGCAGTGGCAGCTACCACAGCTCCCGGTCAGCCACTGGATCACAAGGGTAAACAACAAGTACACTAACAACCATCTGTACCTAGACAACCATTCTGTTTTTCACTTTCAGTATAGTATTCAATAAGGTCCATGAGCTATTCAACACTTTAGTATAAAATAGGCTTTGGGTTAGATGATTTTTCCCAACTGTAGGTGAATGTAAGTGTTCCCAGCATGTTTAAGGCAGGCTGCTAAGCTATGATGTTCTATAGGTTACGTATATTAAATGTATTTTCACCTTAATGATATTTTCAACTTACGATGGGTTTACCGGGATGTCACTGGGATGTAAGTCGATGAAGGTACGTATACATCTAAACCCAGACTGTTTCAAATAAACCAGGGCATACACTCACCCAAGTATTAGTTATTTAATTGGGAAGGATGATAAGCCTAACTAAATTGGGATTTGACATCCCCTCAACCTGGCTTAGAATCCCAGATCTGCCCCTTTGACCAGTTTGGTGACCTTGGACAACTTACTTACTCTCTGTAAGCCTCCATTTCCTCATCTGCTGCAATGGACACAGTAACATTTCCTATGTCTCAGTGTTTTGGTGAGAATGTGATAATGCATATAGAGCCTTATGCACAGTTAGTGGCACACAGTGCTCTCACGTAAATGGTAGCAAATGTTATCATTGATAATGACTTAAAAATGGGTAGATGAATGGTGTGAAAGTACTATAAATGTGTAAGTAAAGTTTTTTTACCTTATGAGAAAGAAATGACTGAATGGTGTGTCCGTGTTTTCTCTATAGAAAAGAAGTGGACTAAATTTGGGGGATTCTTCAAATAACAGATGAAATAGCCCCCATCTCTTTAGATGCTAGGACTGCATCACTCCTATTGTTCAAATGACAGCCTCAGAGTAGTGGGTGATGCATTTATTTCCACATCTTTGTTACTGTCAGGGAGGAACAAAACTTTCCTCTACCCTTCTAGGTTCTTCTGGCTGCTCTAAAAATTAAACTGACATAAGACAGATTAACAGGAGAAAATCAAATTTAATATTGTACATACGGGAACCGAATATATATGAGAGGTACATAGACAGAAAACTAAAATGAGGTACATGTGCTGTCCTGAGCTAAGGAATGGGATAGCGGACTGGGGCTTCCAAGGACAGGAGGGTCATTCACAGGATGATGAGAAGAAGAGCAAAGTTTGGTAATTAGATGTCTGTCCTGCCATCTAGACGGGGAAATTTAGATAAAAATTATCTTTGGTAATAACTCTTTTTCTGGGAAAAATCCCCAATTGAAATTCTTCTAGGTAGTTAAGGGAGGGGAAGTAGTTTCTCTTGAGCCCACAGGGTCTCCATTGCCTTTAGCTCAACAGAATCCACGTGCCAAAGCGCACATCTTGGGGAGGTCTGTTCTGAACACTTACATTACCTAGATTATATACTTAAGCCTCTAGTACAAAAGAAGCCTGGGACTTCTTTTTGAGACAGTAAATGGTACTATTTGATGAAAAGAGGATGTTCGGCCCTTTGGAAATCAGGGAGAGGTAGGAGGTAGACACCAAAAATCTACAGCAATTTGAGAGTTACAATCTACTGGAGGAAGCCAAAGAAGTGAAAAACTAGAGGCAAGGTAATGGGAAGGGAGACTGTGTTAATGCCTCATGCCCAGATGTTTCTCTCCACATGGCAGTAACTCTACCACCATTCTTCCCTTTAATTCACTCACTAAAGGAAAATGGAAGAAGCCACTGAAATGTAATTGTCTCTTGATGTTCTCATTTGAGTCTACTACAAAAACAGTACGGAGATTTCTCATTTTGTTCTGTTTACTGTAGTCGGGTTAAAAAAAAAAAAAAAAGAGGAGGAGCGGTTCTCCCAGCACCTGCTTTCTTATTGGTAGTGACTTCCTTGCCCCCAAAGCGAGTGGTTTTTAAACGAAGTGGGTACATTCTCATAAGCAACATCGCCGTCTTATAAACGTATCGTTAAAACAGGAGAGGTGATGGAAATATGACAGTAGTTCCCATTTCCTTCTCAGGGTGAGTGGCCTACGTGCTATTCATCTTTTATTTTTCTTCTCATTTGCAATCAGTGCTTCCTTTACTTTACCAAGACAAATGATAGAAAAGGTGAGTTTTCTTCCCCTATGTCCTGTTTTGAATTTGTGAGCAATGGGTAAGGAAGTTAATCCACTTTTTATCTGTTCTTCTTGTTCTAAATTTTAGTGGGAGAACACCTTAAAACAAAGAAAACAAATCTCTCCTGGGTTTACCCACTACCTATTACAGCATCTCGTGATCCAGTACTTTGCAGTGAAGATGAGCTACTCATGTGTGCAGTGTGGAAGATGCGGGAAACTGATTGGCAAAATAGATGCACTGACACTAGCTCATGTTTGTTCAGTTCTCTGGGCTTCTCTTCTTGTGGAGGGGGAATTGAAGAAGAGCCTGCCAATTATTTCCACCTTGTGAGCTTAAAGCCCAAAGGAAAAGACACATACCCAGGCTTTCAGAGTTCAGTGACACTCTATACAGCATCAGATTCCATCGGCTTCCTTGTATTTGACTTGAAAAGACCTTAATTTTTTAAAAATTTGAAATTTAAAGCTGCTTGGTCACTAAAAGCTCCTTTAAACTCTCATTGTGGTTTGGAGCCATACATCATGAAAGCTGTGATGCTCAGACGATGTACTGCACTCATACATCATTGGAGCACCATCCCTCTCATGATATATTATTACAACTCACAACTGGAACACCACCAGTGATGTACGGCTTAAAAACACAACTGTTAAGCCACGAAACTCCACAGGGTCTCAACAAAGTCGCAGATTTTTTTGAAACTGAATTGGTTCTTTATCTTTTACCTTTTTTTAAAGTTTCTCAGTTTGACTGGGAAAATTGTGGCACCTGGAAAATTGTGTTTCCTCTGTTTCATGAAAGGCACACCAGCTGCAATATGCTACAGGAAGGGACTTGCTAACACAAGGGCCAGAAACCATCACTGTGTGCCTGTGCTTTTTGACAGACGACTAATTTTATTCCTGAGTCAAACACGTCAAGGTGTCCTCAAGGCCCTTGAACAGAAGCACTTCCAGTGACATTTATTTTGGAACTTAGTAGCTGGTAGTGTTTTCACACTGACCCTAAACTTTGCAGCAGAAGGTGAGGCCTCCCCAAACCAAGTGAGGAAGAATCCAGCCAGAAAGAAAACATGAGCTTTGGGGTGGGTGATGGTCTGGAGTGGAATCTATTTAGCAAGGCTTGCTGCAGAACCGAGCCTTCTGGTTTATAGCAGAAGCGGGTTGTCAAAAATATTTTCAAAACTACTATTGTGTAACAATAGTGATAATAAAATCTACTGAACATTTGGAATATGCCAGCATTGGTCTAAGGGCTTTATCTACTTGTTTCATATAATCCACACAATAATTTTATGTGTTAGAATACTGGTTTTCTCTCCACTTGAAAGATGGAGAGAGAAAGAAATGGAGGCCTTGGGAGGCGGAGTGAGAAGGTTTTCTCAACGCCAAAGCCCAGGTGCGACACTTCCCACTGGCACCTGGGGTGTAGTGAAACACAGCCCAGCAGGAGGTATCATCCCTCTGCCCGCATACTACTCACCCTCAGGATACTGAGCCCTTGTGCAAGAGAGTCCCATGAGAGAACAGATGTCTCACAAATTTGAGAGAGATCTTGTAAAATATTCTATATTCTATATTATCATCTTTTAGCTCATGATTGATTTTCAAAGTGCCCATAACAGGGCTTCCCTGGTGGCGCAGTGGTTGGAAGTCCGCCTGCCAATGCAGGGGACGCGGGTTCGTGCCCCGGTCCAGGAGGATCCCACATGCCGCAGAGCGGCTGGACCCGTGAGCCATGGCTGCTTGGCCTGTGCATCCAGAGCCTGTGCTCCGCAATGGGAGAGGCCACGACAGTGAGAGGCCCACATACCGCCAAAAACAAAAACAAAAACAAAGTGCCCATAACAGCTTCAAGTTCTTAAAACTGTTCAGCAAGAAGACAGTAGAATTTGTAATCACTGCCCTTAAAAAAGCTGACCAACTCAAGCTAGATCTGCAAAACCATGATAATCCTCAAATATGGTCATTCCTACAACATCAGGTTATGCTCCTGCAACAAGGCAAGTGGAAGCCCAGGCAGACCCTTCCAGGGTAGAGTCTTCCTGTCGAGCCACACAGACAGGAGGTCAGAGGTTCTTTGTGAAACTGGTTATGTTTGCTGCCTTGCTGGGAAAGCGCCTTAGTGCTACTTCCAGTAAAACAACTTTCAAGAGATACAAGAATGTTTCAGGATTTGTCACCCTTGTATTTTATGAGCTACCATTGTAGCTGTTGTGTTTATATATTCTTGGTAGAAAAAATTTTAAAGGAATTCCCTCCCTGTGAAGTTCCTTTCCCTCCTTCTCTCCGTCTTCCTCTCAGGTTTTAAGAGCCAGTTCAGATGTCACCTCTTCTGTGTGGCCTTCAGACTCTCCAGGGCTCCTCTGATTCTTTGTATGTATCTCAATGACTGCTTTTATCACAAAATATCAAGAATTACAGTTCTCTCTCTTTCACTACTCTGGAACTCTAGCTTAGTCCTTACCATATTTTCTTCCTGATTATTTCTTTCCCCCTCCTCCCAGATTCCTAGCTTAGAGAACACATTGTGTAATTGTTGGAAGGATGGATATGTAGATGAATAGATGGATGGACAAATGAATGGATGGATAGATGGGTGGGTGGGGAGATGGCTGTGATCTTACTTTGTTAGCTTGCTTAAAAAAAGAAACAAAAAGAAAAAAGTAACCTCATACACATAGATCTTCTTCACCAATCTTGTCTTTTCCCTCTGCTTAGAAGTTCCTGCACATGCAAGAATGTGGTCTAGCTGGAGCCATTCTGACTGCATGGCACATGCCTTTCTTCCCCACTGAAAAGTATCGGTTTATCAAAATGTAAGTTTGAAGGTCTTATCTTTCTAGTTTCACGTATGTCCTTTTTAAAAACTTCTCATATATGCTTGAAGGAGCAAACAGCTTATCCTGAAAACGATCAGTATCCAGCCAACTGCCAAGGGGAGGGACTCTTTGTTCAGCATTAACTTTAATAAGAGTCACTGTGATTCTCTCTCAGGAGAGAAGAAACCCACCCTTTCTTTGGATAGCTTCTGACCTTCACAAATTAATTCCAGGATGCATTCTTCACTAGGAAGAATATCTAGCATATATATTTTTTATTTACACACCATATCAGAACATTAATCTGCAGAGTTATTCCCTCTGGGTGTCTTTCTGTTGGGTATACAATAAAGGATTTGGATGCAAATGAAACAGTGGTAGCATTTTTCCTTGTCTTACTCATTTCGTGACAAATGTACATTGCTTTACTGTTTGCCATACACATAATTACAGTTCTTTAATTTATGTTTCAATAAAACCTAAAATAATAAACATTTACTGCTCCATGAATTAACATTCAAATGAAGCCTCTAATGGAGGTTACATGTTTTGAAGCAGCTCTGTGGCTTTCCAGAATCTCGCCCTCTACTTAATGAGCATCATTTCCATAATCTGTGCATTATTGCTTAAGCCTCCCTTTAGGAATATTTTACAAAGCAAAAATTTTGTGAAATATTACCAGTCTAAAGGGGTAAAAAATGTTAAGGGGATTAGCAACTTGTCCTGTTAAAGGGACAGGACAAGCTCTCATGTCCCTCCAGGGACAGTGATACGGTAATTATGGAGACGGTGTTTCCTAATTATCTCACTAGCCAAGTGCGTCTCTAGTATAGTTCTTGCCTTTAATATCTGGTTTAAATAAAAGTAATGAGAAACCCAGAAAGTTCAGCCATAAAGGGCAAGCTTGTGCTAATTCCCTTTCTAGTGCTAGGAAAGGGACCAGGAAGGTCAGGATACCACAGACTGGACATTTCTGAACGTGGTTAAACAGACACATGAATTGAGTATCAAATGGTCGCCCTGAAGTAACTGAATCCAGACAAGATCCTAGGTTGAGCTTCAAGTCGATGGTGTCACATACTGCTATCAGTGCAAGCTATTATTTAGGAAAATTACTTAATATACTTTTATGGCATTATCATTTCAAACAGTTAAAAATTCAAATAATTTTTTGCAAATGGTGTTCCAAAAAGCAGGTGCTTTAAAAAAAATCACTAAATCTTAACGATATATTTATTTATTTTCTCTTTGTCCAACAGCTCAGACTGGATTGTTTAACTAGAGGGAAAAAAAAAGATGCCAGGGGAAACCAAGAAACAAAGATCCTTTGCAGTGTGATAAGATCCAGATACTCAGCCTCTGCTGAGAGGTGATGAAATGCATTAAAGTGACACCTGTCACTTCAGGACATGTCAGCCTGCTTTAGTGCTGGGTCAGGACAATTTATTTAAACTTTCTCAGGGGGCGCTCATTTACACAGAGCTGCGTTTCTTTAGTATGAATAAATATCTCTGGACCTGCATGCAACATTGTGAGACTGTGTTGTTATTTGAAGCAGGAACTACAGCAAGCAGCTAAGAGTTCCTTAGAGGACCTGTTCCTAACATTTTATGATTTGCTATGAGCTCCTTTGCTATATGCTCCTTACTTTCACTGTTACTGCAGAATCTTTCCAACAAACATTACCCTTCCTTCACACGAGCTGAATACAAGATTCCCACCATTTCAATATGGCTATTTTCACATAAGACTTCAACAAAATAAAACATTCAGCATAAATAGAATTTAGCGTGATCCAAATTTTATCATACTTCTCCTTGGTTTTTTTTTTTTTTCACATCCTGCTTTTCTCTCGATCCATATGCTTTCTTGTCTTCTAATGTTCCTGAATTAGAAAGAATTAGGCAGTACCATCTTTTAGAGCATTACATTTTCCTCCTAACTCAAGAGAGCAGGTATTTATTTTGGAGTCGTGCTTTAGAAACATCCTCTTTTAGGATGGAGTAAATCTCAGCCTACAGAGCTGCTAAGCGGAGCTGCTACTTCTTGAAAGGGTTCTACCCAGATATGCCACAGAGAGCATTAACTTCACAAATGAGATTCTTTTCAAAGTAGTCACTGTAAAACATATGAGAAAAGGCACCCTCATCCAACTCCCTGCAACCCACGAGCGCTGATTTGATAGCTCAAGACAGGATAAATGACTCCGATTAGGCCAAAAATCCCTGGTTATAGGGACCTCCTAAATCATATCTCAGTTTGGGTCTAGAGTGATGATGCTGGGAGCATCCAGCGGGCTGCATATCTTAGCCTGGCTCCCACACAGGGGGCCAGGGAGATTTGTGGAACCCTGCCCGGTGGCTTTGAGGCACAAACAATGGATACTACTAAGGCAATAATAATAAAAAAGGAAATAGGCAGTGGGGAACGTCCTGGACCCATCCCTCATTTTTCTCATAGTATACTTCATCGTTCAATGAGACAGAGTGATTCCATAGACAGTGCCCAGAAATGAGATAATGTGAGAAATCGATAACGTTTCTTTTTCTGAATGATTTCACTGACTGAGACCTAGGATTTCTGTTGATTAAACTCCTTTAATTCTTTAATCCAGAATGGAACACTTCTCATTTCAGTCTCCATGGTTCACCATTCATGGAAGACGCACTGCATCATGCATTTAGCCTGAACCCTCCTTTACAGAAGGAACTGCAGTAGAATTCTAATGACATCTTCAATTTGCCAGAATTCTAATGACATCTTAAATTTACCAGGAATCTGGCCCCAGAGCCAGGATTTACAGTGGTGGAGACCTTCTTAGGAACGTTTAGCATGAATGTTCCCTCACTGCACCGGTCAGGACTGGCTGTGCAGGAGGCGAGGTCGGATGAACAGTTTATGATGACTTTCCTATGCCTCTTAACATTCGGAATTAATTTTTGGTCAAGAGGATCATCCAATGGCTGACTGTGTGTTGTTGCAGGGAAAGAAACGAATGGTTCTTCATGTTGGTTTAGGACACTGCCTGGCCCTGATTACTGCCAGCACTGGCTTAATTCATGAATGTGATTAACCAACAATTCATCTTTTAAAATGAGTTACACAAGCAGGCCATGCCGGGCTCATGGGTATGAAAGCTGGGAATCATATTCTGCTCCCAAGAAACATCATATACACCAGCAAAAAGTCTAGACAGAGAGCATCACAGGTAACGCTGAATGAATGACAAGTCCCACACCCAGGGCAAGTTGTAAAGTGCTCGCTACAGACACGCAGCCACCAAATCTAGATTTCAGAGCAAGCATAGCGTTCACTTTAAGTCCCGTGACAGAGAAGCTGCAGGTCCCCAACCCTGTGTCACAGGAAAATGATGTACAGATTCTGCAGCTGAGCTCATTGCCTGATCCTGCTTGTTACCAGCTGTGGACAGTCACCCATCTCAGAGTTTCAGAATCCTCTTTTGTAAGATGAAAACTACCCCACGTGAGGACTGAATGGGTTAGTTTCACAAAGCGCTTAGACTCGTGCTTGGAGCTTAGCATCAGTGTCAGTGTTTGCAGCCACCATTGCTGTTGCCGCCTCTGCTGCCGCCGCCCTCACCTCTACTACTGCTACCTGACCACCAAAAACTTTCATTTTTAAATTAAATTTTTAAATAAATACTCGTGGAACAAGTCACCTTCCAACTCTCTTCAAAGGAGTTCAATCTATTCTTTAAAAATGTATTCAGTTGAATCCTAATGTATAAAAGAAACAGAAGTAGAACCATTCTCCCACAAGCCAATGCAAGACCCCTGCACACATATCCCAGCTCCCAGAAGCCCTGGGGCTTCCGCACGGCACAGCGTGAAAACCTTTGCTTTCAACCCACTGGGGAAGGAGACTGAAAGCAGAGACCTGGGGGCCTCTCCCTTAGGGATACAAAGCTTCAGGCAGTGGAGCTTGATGGTTACGTCTGCCAAGTTCTAAGGTCATATGACCAAAGATGACATTCCCATTCCAACTGTCATTTCTTGAGTGACCCTGGGAAACAGTTTTACACCTGTGAGGGTTGGGTTCCACAGGTATAAAAATGCAGATAATAATGGACCTTCTTCGAATGACTGCAGAGAGGATGAAACAAGATAGCGCACGAAGAGCCCTCAGCAGGGCTCCTGTCACCATAAGGAAATGCACAACCAATTTGAGCAGCTCTTCTAGTTATTACCATTTACGTCTCTGTTCAAGCATTACCTCCTGCTATAAACTGAATGTGTGTGTGCCCCTAAAATTCATATGCTGAAATCCTAACCCCCAATGCTATGGGTATTAGGAAATGCAGTCTTTGAGAGGTAATTAGGTCATGAGAGTGGAGCCCTCGTGAATAGGATTAGGGATCTTATAAAAGACACAAGTGAGTTTGCTTCCCTCTCTCTGCTCCCCGCCATGTGAGGATAGAAGAAGGGAGCCATCTGCAAACCAGGAAGCAGGGCCTCACCAGATACCGGCTCTGCAGATGCCTTTATTGTAGACTTCCAAGCCTCCAGAACTGTGGAAAGTGTTGTTGTTTAATGAACCCAGACTGCGGTGTCCTGCTGTAGTAGCCTGAAGTAAGACACCTCCCTAGTGAGGACTCTCCCCATCCCTTAATATAAAAGGACCTCCACCATAACACCGTCTCCATAACACAATCCCCTTTCCCCACCTGTAATTACAATCTCTATTTGTTTACTTTAAAAAATTTTTTGACATATTTATAGTGGTGACCTCAGCACCTGGAACGATGCTTAGCGCACAGAAGACACTCAGTATATATGTACAGAATGGACCAATTAAGTGGAATAGGAGAAGGAAGAGGAAAAAGGAGGCTTTCCTGCTCGACATTCAAGAGACTGCAGGAATGGATCTCTTGACCCTGAATCTCTACTGGACTTGAAACCAGGAGATACAATTAATTCTTTATAGAAATAGCAGAAATAAATGGGATGGTGAGTACTTTTGTGTACTGGGTTGGCCAAAAAGTGCCTTCGGTTTTTAAGGAAAAATAAAAGACACGTTTTTCAATTTCAACAAGAACTTTATTGAACAACGTAGTCACCCTTTTGTTCCACTGCCTTCTGCCATTTTTTCAGACAACTTTATAATTCCGTCTTCCCCAAACTTTTTATCTTCTGGAGCAAAGAACTATTCCAGGTGCCTTTTACAGTCTTCCAGGGAATTGAAAATTTTTTCCATTAAAAGAATTTTGTAAAGACCAAAATAAATGGAAATCCAAAGGTGCAATGTCTGGTGAATACAGCAGATGAATCAGAACTTTCCAGCCAAGCTGTAACAGTTTTTGCCTGGTCATCAAAGAAACATGCGGTCTTGCTTCATCCTGATGTAAGATTATGCATTTTCTGTTGACTAATTCTAGATGCTTTTCATTGGGCGCTGCTTTCAGTTGGTCCAGTTGGGAGCAGTACCTGTTAGAATTAATTGTTTGGTTTTCTGGAAGGAGCTCATAATAATAGAGGACTCCCTTCCAATCCCACCATAGACACAACATCACCTTCTTTGGATGAAGACCGGCCTTTGGTGTGGTTGGTGGTGGTTCATTTCACTTGCCCCACAATCTCTTCCATTCCACATTATTGTACAGTATCCACTTTTCATCACCCGTCACAATTTGTTTTAAAAATGGAACGTTTTTGTTACGTTTAAGTAGAGAATCGCACGCAGAAATACGGTCAAGAAGGTTTTTCTTCGCTTAACTTATGTGGAACCCAAACATCAAAGCGATTAACATAACCAAACTGGTGCAAATGATTTTCAATGCTTGATTTGGATATTTTGAGTAGATTGGCTATCTCCCGTGTGGTATAACATTGATTGTTCTCAATTAATGTCTCAATTTGATTGATATCAACTTCAACTCCTCTACCCGACCATGGATCATCGTCCAGCGAGAAATCTCCAGCACGAAACTTCGCAAACCACTTTTGACACGTTTGATCAGTCACAGCACCTTCTCCATATACTGCACAAATCTTTTTTTTTTTTTGCGTTTTCACCTTCCTTAAAATAATAAAGCATAATATTCCAGAAATGTTGCTTTTTTCTTCCATCCTCAATATTAAAATGGCTACACAAAAATTCACCTATTTTGATAAGTTTGAGTTTTTTTAATGCACGCTGATATGACGGCTGTCACATACAATCTAACAAGATTGTTTCGGATGAAGTTAAAGACAACTAAGTGCCACGAGAGCCACTGTACAGAAGAAAATGAACGAAACTTTTGGCCAGACCAATATACAGCAGTGTAAGGTGACTGTGCTCAAACTGTCGACTACTCTTAACATTGCTCTCTTCTGTGAAGGCACAGTGCAGGGAGCGGGGGAATCAAATTAACTTTGAGTTTTGCCAAAATGAAAGTCCAGCCAAAACAGCAAAGACACAAAACACCAATCTCCTCACCGGCCTCTCACTCTTTTCTGCTGAAGATTGCTCTACATTATGACCTCTCTCTGCCTCTCTCAATGTCTCTGTCTCTCTCTCTGTCTCTGTCTCCCCACACTTGGCTTTATTTTGTCCATGCAAAAGGCCTCTTATCATATCACACATTCTCTTTTATCCTAAAACATTCTATAGCCTCCCATTGTGGGTACTGTGTATACAATTAAAGTTGGGACTCTTGGCTGGCTTTATGTGTACTTTGAGGACTTGTGTTGTATTTGGATTCAAAACGTGCTAGCAGACATTGGAAAGAGCACATGAGACTCAGGACCACACTGCAGCCACCAGGCTATCATGAGGACCATGAGAGATGGGGACTTCTGCAGGGGCTGGAAGAGACGCAGGAGATGAAGGCACACAGCACCATCAGATTCCGTGAGCACAGACGCCCCCGGTCTTTTTTTCCTGACAACAATCCCAAACACATGAGGTGTGACACGGTTTGTTAAGGTGATAAGGGCTGCTATGCAGTGGGGGCAGCTCACCTGGGAAGGGTTGGCAACCAGAAGTCTGCTGATGGGTGGAAAGCTATGTCACCTTTGAGGGGAGCTTACTCTTGTAAACTGCTCTCTTCCCCCAACTGCCTGGCCCCATGCCAAGGCCAATAACATCTCCTAAGGCCCTGGGATCTGGATTCTTCTCATGATCTCCAAGTAGCCTCAGCAACTAGGGGAGGATCGTGCTGAACGATTCACATCACCACCATCAGGGAGGTGGTAGGCCCCTGACAGAGGGCCTCCAGATGCCCGGTTCTAAGGCTCCTTCCGAGGGTAGGGTCGCTCACTCCAGCCCAACCTTTCTGAACTCTTACTTCACCTCGTTCTCTGGCTTGCAGCCCTGCCGCTGTGCATCCATATTTAGCTTCTCGGCCTTAATCTTTATATGTGGCCCTTCCTACAGGCAGCCTCTTTGGTTCTCAGGCAATCACCAGCCTTGGACTCCACCTCTCCAGAGATCCTTGGAATCCATGCCCTGTGCCTCTCGCAGGAACCACCTTCTTCCCGACACTCCCGTGCCCCAGGAGGACTCCCCAAACCCAGCTTGAGCCCACATCTCATTTCCACCTCCTAACACATCTAGGAATGAGTTTTATCAGGTTGTTGGCTAACTATTCAACCAAAAGTGGGTGTGGTCGAGGAAGTCACAATTACAAGACAGAAACAAAGGCTTTTCCTTGAACAGAACAGAACAGCAACTCACCTTTTAACAAGAGGCCTCAGGTGGACATTCCTCCAGGCGGTGCCCCCAAGACCCCAGCTGACCCAGTCCCTCTCTCCCCCTCAGCAACTCACTTCTCTCCTAGGTCTTTATCTAGGTAGTTCAGCCCGAGAGATTATGACAGTTGAACAGGTTTCAACCAGAATGCTAAGCCCACTACTCTGAGCACAGACCTGCCCTCCTATTACACTAGTAAGAAGAAAAATCGAGGCATCGCAATAAATCTGTGGGTGAGTCCTGGAGATCATGCAGCTTTGCTCAGATTTTACTCCTGGTATCGCAAGCACTTACACGAGGCGGGTAGCAAAGCGGAACATGGGAGGGAGACCAGGGCACCAGGCTTAGAGAAGGAGAAGGCTGGCAAGCACCAAGCATTTTCAGGTTGACAGAAGTCGAAGATTATTTTAAGCCTGGGATGAGAAGGAGATTAGGCAGCTGGCTAGGGAGCAGGCAAAGAAATAATTTCAACCTCAAGTAAATCAGCATGGAAATTGGAAGAGGATTTATATCTCAGAGATGGAAGAAGAAGAAGAACATTCACATCTGTTTTACTGGAAATGTCCCCTTCCTCCCAGCCCTTCTCTGCATAGAGTCCGAGAAGCGGGGCCCTTGGGAACCTTCACTTCAATTAGAACCATTGACTGCAAATGGGCATGAGAACACCACTCTCCTCAGCTAATTACAGAGGCCTCTTTCCCGCTGCCTGCATAAACGCAGAGCACCCTGACTGGAGCCAGGCATGTTCAACAATGGCTTTTTAGAGACTCTGCAACTCTCTCTCAAGTACCAAGCCAGCCCAGGACTGAAGGAAAGAACATACCTGGCTCTACCATGAGAATTTTTCTATACCCCAATACCCTACCTTTGTCACATACGTGTCCTAAGTCAGTGGAACTTACATACCCCTGAGAGCCACAGGCAGCTTAGAGAAGAGGGTAGTGGTGAAAAATGCAGCTCTGGAGCTGGACTGCCTGTGTTTGAATCCTCATCCCAGCACTACTCTCTGGAACTCAGAGCAAGTTACCTGACTTCTCCAGGCCCCAGTCTCCTCATCTGTAAGACAGATGTAACACTTTATACATCTCCTAGCATTTTTTCCCTGAGAATTAGGAATAAATTATGTAAAATAAATGCTAGCAAAGGCCTAGCCCACAGTAGGCAGTCTCTAAATGTTAACTATGGTTATCATTTTTATTTTATTGGTAACATTCTACAAATACTTTAATTATTTTGAGATAATTATAGATTCAAAGAAAGGTACAAAAATAGTACAGAGAGATCCTGGGTAGTGTACCCTTCACCTAGTTCTTCCAGCCACTAGACAAGGTAGTAGGTACAGTAACACTCAACCACAGTACAATATGAAACCCAGGGAACTGACATTGGTAGAATGCGTGTATAGTTCTAAGTCACTTTACTGCATGTACAGATGTACAACCACCACTGTAACCAAGATACAAAACAAATCCATTACCACAAACATCTCCTTGGTGTCCCCTTACATCCATACTTGCAGTCCTCCCCCTACTGTCCCTAACCACTGGCAACCAATAATCTGTTCTCCAACAGTATAATTTTGTCATTTTGAGAATGCTATGTTGGAATCATACTTTAGCTGACCTTGTGAGATTGGCTTTTTTCACTCAGCATAATATCTTTGAGATCCATCCAAACCGTTGCCAGTACCAACACCTCATGCCTTTTCACTGTTGAGTAGTGCTCCACAGTAGGGATATACCACATTTTGTTAAACCATTCACCTACTGAAGGACCGTTTGGCTGTGTCCAATTTAGGGCTACTACAAATAAGCTACTGTGAACACTCAGGCACATGTTGTTGCCTGCGTTTAAATTTTCATTCTTTGGGATGAATACCCAAAAGGGTAACAGCTGGGTCCTGTGGTTAGTGTATGTTTGGTTTCTAAGAAACTGAAAACCATCTTCCAGAGTGGCAGTGGCATTTTCTATCCCCACCAGAGAGACTCAGTTTCTCCATGACCTCGCCGGCTTTTGGTGGTGTCACTTTATTGTATCTGTTCTAATCTCTGTGTAGTGATATCCCATGCAGTTTTAATTTGCATTTCCCTAAGACCTAGTGATGTGGAACATCTTTTCACGTGCTTATCTGCCATCATGTGTGCCCTTCAGTGAAATGCCTCCTTAGGCCTTTTGTCCATTTTCTAATTGGATTTTTCATTTTTTCTACTATACTTTTGAGAGTTCTTTTAATATTCTAGATATGAATTCTTTATTGGTAACTTTTTAAATATCAGGAATCCTTCCTTGGTCTCTTCAACTAATCTCTTCTTTCTCTAACTTCTTTATAGTAGTTTGACTTAGGATCTTCACTCCTCTCACCTTGACTCTTCCAAAGACAGCACTCCTAGCTGCCTCACTAACCTATAAGCAGAATCCGTGGCTGTCTTCCTCAGGGCCTTGCCAGGAGTTGGGTATCTATCTAGCTTTCCACAAATGTCCACCAAGAGACTGAATCAAACATACCTGGCTTTTCATTCAGTTACTGTAAGACTTCAACCCAAATCAAAAACCATGGTTACCATGGACACACGGCTTGGGAGCAATGTAAATCATTTAATACCTTGGAAAGGATAACTCATTACAAGAAGAAATACACAGACCCAGATGTGTTAATGATTAATTTCTTCTCGGCTACCACACTTCTAGCTAACACAGTGACACAGGGCCGTTTATTGAGGAGTATCTATTTATGCCAAACTGGAGCTCACATTTAGCTAATTAAGCACACATGCATTTCAGAATTTCTGACCTGCAGGCTGTGTTTACATATGAACATCATATTCTATACACAGGCAAATGTTTAGCACCTCTAACCTAGTTCAAGCCTTATATTTAATTATATTTATTACATTTAATGAGGGAGAGTTGCTGAGGGGA
Source organism: Mesoplodon bidens (assembly GCF_964165515.1). Lineage (NCBI taxonomy): Eukaryota > Metazoa > Chordata > Mammalia > Artiodactyla > Ziphiidae > Mesoplodon > Mesoplodon bidens. The sequence continues at coordinate 30,001,339 of NC_138172.1, read as the reverse complement.
ATGCAGGGTATGGCTTTGAATTAAATAAACAGCTTTCTTCCTTACAAATCACAACAATAGGTAATTAAATAATGAGATACCTGAGCTTTGTAGAGTCTGTCTTCCAAAGGAATTAAAGCTCCAAAGAAGACCCAGTCACAGGGGGAGTTGCGGAAAGAGTGTAGGTAAGAAAACATGGCGGCCAGATTCTCACCCTGCTTCCTGGCCTCCCTGGGTCTCAGTATCATCACTGGTTATAAAATGAAGACACAAATAGAATACTCCCCTCCCCCCTGCACCCCACTGCCTCTGCCATGGGTGTTCTAAGGATCATGTGCTGTAACAGGCGCATCTTTGTTAAAGGAAAAGAACAATAAAAAATACAAGAATTATCACTGCAATTAGTTGAGTGGATTTCATTATTTGGGTTTTACACAGCAGACAAAAAAAAAACTGCCATTCAAGGAGCCTCTCCATGATCTGCACTCCCACCCACCCAGACCCCACCACCAACCTCAACTCCTATCCTTCTCCCCTTGTTCATATACGCCAGCCACCTTGACCTTCGTCTGTCCCCCATAACAGCAGGCACATTCTGGCCTTGGAGGTTCCACACCTGCAAATGCCCCTCCACAGCGAGCCTTCCCATGATTTCACCCTCCAATCAAAACTATCATCCACTCTCCCCCATTTTACACTGCCTCTTTAAACGTCTTCACAGAGCTTACCACTATCTAAAAGTATTGTGTTTCTTTGCTTACTTGCTTTCTTTTCAGCTCCCCGACCTCCACCTTCCACCAGAATGAGGAACAGCAAACTCGATGGCTTGGCATTACTTCTATGCTAAGACCTCAGATGAATTCACTGTAGTCCCCAGGAGGGGAACACATACTCTTTCCTCCAGGACAGACCTAACAGGCACTGGGCAAAAATCTTCCTTTTACTCTACATAACTCTGGAAAACACCTTTGATTATAACATTGATAGCCATTGTCTTCATGATGAGTTCTCAACAGGTACAAGAATTCTGCAGCCCATAAATGAGACAACTTCATAGGAATAAACAGTAGCGCTCACAGTAATAGTATTGTGTTGAACCACATGAAATAGATGAGATTCACTGTTTTGACCCAAATACATCCATATGGTTCCACAGTAACAAAAACAGCAGCAGGAGCCCTTGAATATGCCAGGCTTTGTATTAAGTGTTTGACACAACTGTTGACTGAAAAAAAAAGCACAACCTATAAGTTCAGAATTCTGTTTTATTCAGCTGACTTGCTGAGGACTTAAGCCCAGGACAGAGTCTCTCAGATAGCTCTGAAAGACTGTTCCAAAGAGGTAAGGGAGGATCCAGGATATATAGGAGTTTTGCAGAAACAAACCTGGTAGTTGAATATCAAAAGATTTCTACTAACTAAAGGAAAAACAGACATCTCAAATTAATGAATTTAGCAATTTTCTATGTCTGGAAAGATGCAAGAGTCTCACTGAAATCATTCCTTTGATATGCGCCTTAACTGTCTAGGGCCAGCAGCCTATTTTTCTCCATTCTGAACTCCCCTCAGGATGCATGGTCCCGGGGTGGCAGTGGGGGGAGAGCTGCAGTGACTGATGGCTTGTTAGCCACAACATCCTCTGTTTACTGATATGGTAGGTGATATCCCCCATCCACACCATCTTAGCTTGTACACTTCTCACCACAGTCCCATAATCTGAGTATTATAATTATTCATGTGTTATAGATGAGAACACTAAGGCTCAGGAAGGTTAAGAGGGTTAAGGGATTTTCTCAGAGATGTAGTGTCATCAGGCTACAAACCCCACCCTATACAATCCCAGAGGAAATAATGTGTGTTCCCTTCCCATGGACTAGTGTGCATTTAACTGGGTTCACAGCACAGAAAGAAGACAGAGCAATGGAGGCTGTTATTCTGTGCTCTGTTGCCTCGAGGACTCCATGGCCACTGATACTGAGTGGGAACTCCTAAACTACACTGACCCTCAAAATGAGATGAGTTGACAAATTTCATGACCACAGACACTGCTTCCAAAAGAAAAAGAAACTGTTGATAAAATGGGTATAAAAACATATGTTAGCACTTCCTGCTGTTTGTCTTTAACCCAGACAAGAATTCTGAAGAGAACCCTGATACCAGCTTGCAATGCCTCAGCCTCCTCTGCTGCTTTGGACACCTGAGACCCTTCAGCCACCTCTAGGCCCTCAGTCCAGGAGTGAGACCATTAGACCTAAGGCCTCTCACCTTGGGGAGGTGACTCTTCTTATCCCATAGCACATTTAAGTTCCCACTAAAACTTTAGGCTTTCTGAGCCCTACACAGGCCTCCCCACATCACCAGTTGCTCCCATCAGCCTCCTAGCTCCCTGCCTACCTCACTCCCTAGATCAACAACAACTCTCCCCCTAGAAAGCCCCTTCACCCAGCTATGCCCAGGGCCATCACCCCTGCCAGCCCAGTTCTTCCCCTGGCTCACCTTCCCAACCACAACATTTGCATCTCAAAGCTAAGAACTGAGACTGGTCTTCTCTTGCCCGCAATGTCCCTAAGAACAATCATCTACAATCTTCACTCAACACTCACCTCCTCTAAACTTGCACTGTTGGGTATGGCAACCCCTTTCCAGTTTTGCTGACTGTGGCCTCCAGTTGCTTCCCCCAAATTCCTCTCACGGGGCCTCTCACAGTCTTCATCTCTGCCTGGCCCAGGATCTCATACAGGGCATCCACAGTGTTACTGAGAATGACCGATCCTTCAGCCTCACCTAGAAGTTCCTGGGTTCCTTGTACATGCAGTGAATTTCACTGCCCTCCACTGTAGCTACTATTCTCGTGATGTTTTAATATAGGTTTCACTATTATTTAACTATGGTGAGACCAACAGATCAGAAGATGACTGCCATTGAAAAGACAGTTCATTATACTCTCAGGTTCCAAAGCAGGGGACATGCCATGTCATGCGGATCACATGGGGAAAAACTGGGGCTGGTCAGGAGGCAGAGGGGGAGGGGAAAACCATGAGCCTTTATGTGGCTTCCATGGAAAGGAATGGGCAAGGCAGGATAAGCAGGCTTAGGATTGGCTAGTCTGAATAATTTCAGCAGGCTGTAGGACACAGGGGCTGCCCCTAGCTGTCTGGTGCCTGGTCCTGGGGTGATTAGAGCAGATGGATAGTGGCCTGGGGTGTGAGAGCCCTGTGACAGCCTCATAAAAAAGGTGGTTGGGTGTATGGGCTCTGGATTGGTTGGTGTGCATTGCAAAGGCTTACTCACAGACTAGCCTTTTACTATCTCTAGAAACTGGCTAGCCCTGGATGGGCAGTCCCTCCAGGGTCATTAAGGTTCCAGATGTTAAAGCATCAGAAATACAATACATTCAAAAATAAAAGATATGGGAAATACCTATGCATTTTTCTCATCATCCAAATTATTCTACCTCCCCAATAAAAAACTCCCTGATGGCCATTTCTGAAAAAAAAAAACCTGCTGAGTATCTCTACAAGAACAGCCAGACTGCACATTAAGTTCACCAGGTATAACACTTAGGTTGTCATTTCATCACCAAATCCCGTATTCCAGACATACCAGGTTAGAGACACTTGGGTCACACTGATCTCCCCCCACCCCCTGCCAGTCATCCACCAGGCTCTGTGGAATCTCCTCCCTCTCATGGCCATTCCCTCAGCCACATCCACTGTGACAGGCCATCTCCAGGTGTTCATCTCCCTGACCAGATCTAGAGGTACAGCCTTTCTATGGTCTCCATTTCTGGTGTCACCTGTAGAGTCTTTACATCACAGTCCTGCTCACCACCTACGTGTGATCACTTCAAGCTACTCTTCACTTGCAAGAGACTCGGTTCTGAGGGAAGCAGTAAGGTGAAAACCATGGATGGTTAGACCGCCCTGGAAGGAGCCCTGAAATCAACTGTAAATTCCATGAATAGATTTCCCCTCACCAAGTCCAAAAATTCCCATTTTCCCTCATTGGAACCAAGCACAAGTTCTACAACTGAGTACCTGATGGAGTCCAGGTTTGGGTTTAGGGGGAAAGAGGCAGCCAAAAAACATACTTAACCACAAGGATCACAGTCCCACAGCAAGATGCTCAGCTGTGAGAGGAGTGTGGCACTTCAGCCAATGCAGGAGCACATGTACCGTGAGCAGAGTGGTCCATGACCTAAATCCAGAGGTTCACTTCCTTTCTCCCTATGTGTTTGCCTCTATTTCCATGTCAGCTTCTGGCTCTTTTTCTCGGTTTCTGTCTTTCTACCCTAGTGTGTGTCTGGGTGTTTTTCTTTTGTTCTTCTCTGTCTGTCCTTCAGGGCCCCTTTCCTGATGTCTGTCATGTGTCTGTCTCTATGTGTGCACCTCTGTGTGTGTCTTGTTCTGCATCTTCTCTCTCTCTCTCTCTCTCTCTATGTGTGTATGTGTTTATAACCCTCCAAGTGTGTGCACTGGTGTGTGTGTGCACATCCCTTTCTCTGTGAATGTCTCCCTGTGCGTACATTTCTCAGGATGGAGGTCTCAAGCACTTTAAGTTGACTGACTTCAGATATACTAACCACACACAATTCAGAGCCACAGTCAGCCCTGTCCTCTCCTCACACCCCCAAGGGCTCCCCAGGCTGCAGGGCCAGGTCTACTTCTTTAGCATGACCTTCCAGATCCTCTGCAACCTGTTCCCACCAGGTGTGCCAGCCCCACCTTCTGCATCACCACGTGGACAGTATAGTCTGGCCCAGGCATTGGCAAATATATTTTTAGCTAGGTACATTTTCCCTTTGTGCCCCCAAAACTAATGCTGAAGAAATCTTCACATGTGAAAGGGAATGGTGTGGAACCACAGCGGGTAACTACCATGAGGGTGGGGGGCCCAGAGCCACATTCAGCCTCCCCCTCAGCAGCCTGCAGCCAGAAAGACCCAGGGCTTTCAAAACTCAAGACATGTTTCATAATTTGCAAACAATTCAATTCAACAAACAGCATTTGAGAAAAGCATTGTGCTCAGGCTTCTTGTAGACATACAAGGAAGGAAAAAAATCATGCTCCCTTGCCTCTGACACGCGCACGCGCGCGCACACACACACACACGACCCCTCATCTAAGGACAACTGTGATAAGTGCTGAAGGGGATTAAGGGTAAGACTCGTATTGTGGGAAGATCTGGGATCTGACACTCAAAGGGAGACAGGAGTAAAAGGACACCTCAGGTGGAGGAACAGCCTGAGCAAACACCTAGAAAGGAGAGTGGCATATTCCAGGCACATACAATAAAAGCTGCACTAAATGAGTTTATGATGAACATGTCCATGTTGAATGTGAACTCAAGGCCAGAGCGGCACTGAGAAGCAGAGGGGTTTCATGACTTCCTTTGGAAAGTTTCTTATATTATATTAAATTATATTAATATAATTTAAATTAAATGTAAAATATAAATTAAATTCAATTATATAAATTATATTAAAAATCTAGGAGGGACATTGGAGATAGTTCTTTTTTTTTTTTTCCAATCCCGTCCTTTTAAAAATGAGGAAGCCAGAGCTGCAAGGTGCAGAATTTAGATGAGAACTCAAAACTGTTCTCAAATCACTTTGAATTTAAATATCTATGATTGTAATCTGAATTTAAGGGGTTGAAATAAAATTGGCATTGCCATTTGCTAGTTTTCTGCATCAATGCCATTAAGAGAGAAAAATGGTGAAGAATTCAGACCCTTGAGTTGCCAGCTCCAGTTCTGAAAGCTTAGCCGGCCACTTACAAAATATGTGACCATGGTTAGGTCCCTGCCACACTGAGTCTTGATCTTCTTGTCTCTGCTATAGGAATGATGATAGTATCAATATTACAGAGTGTCTGTAAAGATTTGGTGAGACCATGTACCAAAATGGCTCTTACCAAGGTCATCAGTGATCTCTAAGCTACCAAATTCAATGGTCCCCATCTCACTAGACCTCTGGACAGCACTGTCTGACACAGCCGACAACTCTTTCCCATAGATACCCACCATCCCCCCCCGCACTCGGTTCCTAGGATGACCTTCTTTCTTGGTGCTACTTCTCTCCCTCGGATACTTTTCAGTCTCCTTTGCTGACTCTCCTTGTACACAAATTCTAAATCTTGGAGAACCTCTGGGTTTGGTTCTATATCCCACCTTCTCTAGCAACACACTTCTCCTAGTTGAGCCCATTCAGTCCCACTGCTTTAAATGCCATCCATATGCTTATGACAAATACATTCATAGCCTCTGCCCCTACTTCTCCTCTGCTTTCCAGGCTCAAAATGTCAAACTACTTGCTTGAGAGCTCCCTGTGAATGTCGTAGAAGGGTCTCAAGCCAACATGTCCACAACTAAAATTTCCATTGCCCCATCTCTAAATTTGATTCTTCCCCGCCTTGGTAAAGGGTACCTCTATCCACCCATCGTTCAAGCCAGAATCTAAGAGAGTCATTCGTGACCCCTTCATTTCTCCCTCTCCCTCCATCCATCACCAAGTCCCAAGGATTCCACACCTCAAACACAAGTTAAGTCTGGGTGCTTTTCTCCCGCCCCCCACTGCTCTCTCCTGATGACTGGGGGGCCCTCTTCAGTGGCCTCCTGGCTCCACTGTTGCCCCTCTACAGTCGTTTCTAAACAGAGCAGCTAGCCTGACATTCAACAAGTGGAATTCAGATCCCCATGCTCTCCTGTGCTACGTCCTTCAGTGGCCTCTTGTTCCTCTTAGAATAAAGGACAAAAACTGAAATATGTCTTCCAAGTCCTCCAGGACTGACTCACAGAACTCCTCTGGCACTGCTCTCCTCTTTGATCATTTCGCTGCATCCCCACTTGCCTATTACCCATTCCTAGAATAAATCATACTTTCCTGAAACAGGGCCTGCACATGCACTGCTCATTCCTTAGCCAGCAAACTCTTCTTCCTTAACCTAGGGGCAAAGAGCCCCAGGTCTGGAGTCAAACTGTCTTACTCATTGTGTGACTAAGGACAGGCTCCGTGGTATCTCTGTGCCTTATTTTTCATCATCTGTAAAATGGGGACAATAGTGTCTACCTTATATCGTTATGAATATTAAATTAAACTAAATATGTAAAGCCCTAAAAAGAATACCTGGCATATAGGAAACAATATACGCTAGCTGTTATCTTCAAAAATCACCATTATCCTTCAGCTCTCAGCTTAAATGGTGCTTCTTACCGAGCCCTTCCTTATACTAACCTCCAGGTTAAATCCATTCTGTTTTCATCAACTAACCTTAATTGGTCATCAAATATTTACTTTGAGGCTTACCATCCATTTCAGTCTCTCACACTACACTGCAAGCTCTACAGAACAAAGACCTTGACTTGACTGTATTTCCTGTGGCCCTTGGAGCTTGGCACAGGAACTGAGAAACACACAGTATACACTCACTGTCATGGGTGTGCCCCCAAAATTCACATGTTGAAGCCCTAACCCCCAGAATTTCTGAATGTGTATTTGGAGATGGGGACTTTACAGAAGCAATTAAGTTAAAATGAGGCCATGAGGTGGACCCCAATCCAAGATGACTGACGCCCTTATAAGAAGAAATTTGAACACGCAAAGAGACACCAGGGATGCATGCACACAGGAAAAAAACACCATGTGAAGACACAGCAAGTAGACGGCCTTCTGCAAACCAAGAAGAGAGGCTTCAGGAGAAGCTGAACAATCTAACACTTTGACTTTGAACTTCTACCCTCAGAACTATGAGAAAATATATTTGTTGTTTAAGTCACTAAGTCTGTGGTATTTTATTATGTCTGCCCTATCAAACTAATAACTCTGTAAACACTGGGTAAACTGATGAGTGCACAGAGGAACACACCAGCCCAGCTGAGCTCCAAACGTGTAGTGGGTGTGCCAGAGTGGTTGACTCCTGTTCTTGAAACAATACAATGAATGTAATCATGACTAGTAGCAAATCCCAATGTGCATTGCCCAAGTGACAGAGAAAAAAATGTCTCAGTGACACTTAGTGCTTCTCAAGTGTGACACCAAAGCAGAATGTGATTAGTGATGAAGATCTGAGACTTTCCTTTGGGACCAACCAAATATTACTCTTAGGACCTCTCTCTGTATAATGTGCACATGTTGGAACTTGACCACTTTTATGACGTACTGTTGGATACATACAAGGAAGAGTAGGTATTTCATACCCGGTAAGCAAATATTTCTCAGACATGAGAGCAAAACTAGAAATAATGACTAGAATATTGTACTTCTAATATTTGGGCCCCATCGTTTTAAAAAATATATCCTTGAACATGGATGCATGTGTGTGTGAATGTCTGGGTATACACATGTGAGATGTATATGTATATACACATACATATGTATATAATTTTTCCACTGAACGTAACTATATCATATACCATCATAGGATCCTAAATTAGCCAGCAAAGGTAGCCATATGATCTACATCTACCAAACTACCTTCAAAATAAAGCCCTTCTATAGCTGAGATGTGTATTTGTCACAAGCAAGTGCTGGAAAGGAGGAGGCATTTAAATTCATGACAAAATTTCAAGACTTGGCACATTTTTTGACAGTAGCACTATCTCTTGTACAGTAGTCCCTTGTACCAGAGCTTCATATGTGTGCATCCAATACAGCAGTTACAGCTTGTAATAATGTAATTATTGTAATTACATTATTATTAATATATATAATGTATATATACATTATATATGTATTATTATATATATATAATATATATAATTATCTCTTGTAATTACAGCTTGTAATTACAGCTTGTAATAATCCAATTACAGCTTGTAGTATGAAGCAGCATATATACTGATTCTTTTACTAGATCTTGAAATTAAAACACATGATGCCTTTAAAAGAACTGTAAAGAATCACCAAGTGGATCACTCCACAGTGAGAACTGACGGACATAGCCTAGGCTGTGGGATAAAAGGTAGGTGATTTCTCTTTTGAAGAAAGCTCTCCTCTTATGGATGGATTTTCTACTGAAGAAGAAAAAATATAATGAAGTAATATAATTAGGTATCTCATATAAATAAGGGGAGATGAACAAAATCAGGATTAACAAAGAGGTTTCAAACCAAACGTCAACTCCAAACAATGAGCCGGTACTACCTAGAAGGTCATGTCAAGAACTCTGAACTTGATAGGAAAAATCGCCTTTGAGGAATAAGGATGTCTGCCATGGGTGTGAAATGGAGAGGAGAAGATGCCTGCTTAATGTTTGCTATCCTGAACCAGATGTCTCTAAGGTCCCTTCCGGTGCTAACGGCCTATGACCCTCTCCTCCTTTCTCTTTCCTCACCCTTGCTCTCGCAGTTGGGACAACGAGCTAGAATCTCCTGAGAATCCCGACTTGCTCTGCCAGTGTGAAGTCATGTCAATCTCAGTTTTCAGCCTCAGGACTCAAAATAGCAACCTCTACCCGGCATCTAGTGTCATTTTAGTTGTGTGTGGCTTTGGTATATGCATTGAAAATCATTATCAGAGTGTTGACTGTCATTCAAGTAATCAAACTAAACTATAACAGACAAGGTAAGGTAACTGCCGGAAACCCAGATTCGTGAATGACCTCACGTCCTCTCCTCTGGCAGGAGACAGAGAGATGAGGCACCAGCACTACAGTTCTACTTTCACGTGTAATTACAACGGCCAGACAGCAAAGCAGTGAGGATGGTTCCATGCTCTGCTCTATGTATGGAGTGGTGATGCGATCATCACCACCACCAAAGCTGTGGAATTCCTTCTCCAGTTCTTTGACGCTTCTCAATCATTGTCATAGCTATCATTTAATGATGATGCCTTATTATAAATAATCAGAATGCCAATAATTCAGTATAGACTATTTCATTTAATCCCTTCAGCCACTGAAACTATAAGACAGTATTGCCTCTGTCTTACAGAAAAATGAGGTTCGGGGAAGGAGGGTGAGTAACATATATGTAAAAGACTCTAACAAAATGTTCTGACTTGAAACACATACTCTTAATCATTTGGGATACCAGCTCTCACCTCAATGCATAAACTATGTGGCAACACCAAGGGAGGTGCACAATCTCACAGGAAGTAAGTTGAGTCATTCATTCATTCATTCATCCATCCATCCGTCCATCCATCCATCTATCCATCCATGCATCTGTCCATCTCTCCATTCATTCTTGCTTCAAGAGATATTTACAATGCACCTTTTCATGTACTTGATGCTGGGACACAGTGGCGAGCAAAACAGACAAGACCCCTGACCTCACAGAGTCCAACTCTAGTGGAAGAGCAGACATTCACTGATGGTGTGAATGTGTAATGACAAATTAAGCTCTTTTTTTGAGGGAAAGGAGTACAATTCAATGGGAGCCCATGACAAAGAAGGCTGACTTAGGCTGGGAGTCAGGTCTAAAGAAATGAGACTTAAGATGAGAAGTAAAGAGTGAGTCAACATTAATTAGGTGGAAGAAAGGTGGTGGAATGAAAATAGAGCACTGCAGAGGGGAGAACAGCACATGCAAAGGCCCGGGGAAGGAATGAACATGCAGTGTTCAAGGAGCTGGTGAACAGTGTAGCTGGAACAAGTCAGCGAGGGGAAGGCTGTAAAGAGAAAAGCTTGGTGAAATAAGTAGGGGTCAGACCCTATTAAGGTGCATGGGTTGCAGTGGGAAACAATGGGAAAACTTAAGAGAATGAGAGAGAGAGAGAGAAAGGAGAGAGAGGGGAGGGGGCAATGGTGCTTTTTCATAGTCAATCAGACTTCAGGGGGCATAAATAATATGGGAAGCATGGCAGGAACCATATTTACAGCAACCAATAAATAGGTCACTCAATGGTTCAGATAAGAAATTTGGTAGCTTTGACTAAGCGGTGGCAGTGGTAATGAGGAGAAATGGATGGATTTAAGAAACACAATGAGGTGAAATCTAAAGAATCTTCTGATGAATTGGATTTGGGACGATAAGGAAGCAGGAGGAATCAATAGTCATCTCTAGGTTTCTCACTTGACCCATTAGGTTGTGGCATTCACTGATAAACTCCAAAAGGTAGTCCCATTGACTCTGAGGTACCTTTTAGGCTCCCTGGTAGAGAGGCCTAATAGGCAGTTAGGTGATGGAGGTTAGGAGGGAGCAAAGAAGTCTGGGATGGAGATATTAACTTGAGGGTTAACTGTATATATAGAGATGGTTGTTGAGGCTTTGGGGAATAGAGAAGGGGTACTAAGCAAAACAATATTCATGGAAAGCTGTGCAAAACATGCTTCTCAACTAACTACATTCTTCTAATTACTTTTCCTTTTGTTATGAGTATTTGCATCTGTCTTTTACCCCCATGTTAATAGAACTTCTAATTTTCATTTACATTTCCCATTGGTTCTATTTTTTAGTTATTTTGCATATCCCTTTTTTACTATGGATCCATATAGCTACTCCAGCTCTTGAGAAATGAGGAGAGAGAGGATCAATCACTAGCCATCAGAATATCCAGATGAGACTCCAAGTAGTCAGATTATCCTGACAGCTAACACAGCAAGCAATAGATTAAATTCACTCACTAATAGTGCATTCAAAGAAACTGTCTTTGAGACTCCAAGATGCTTCTTGATGCCTTCCTATCATGAACACCAAAATGTTTGAAAGTGGTGGGCATGGGAGATTGGACCCAGCATTTTATGCCTAAAGGATTCCCCAATGTTTGGTTTTAGGGTGGATTAAATTCACCATGACTAATTGGAAAATTCAAAGATGTTAGGACACACTAGCTATTAAAGCCATTTTTCTCATCTTCAAGCTTACCACTTGATTGATTTATAGCTTAAACTGATAGTTACAGAAATGAAAATGTAAAGATGAAGCAGTCCTCAGGGGCAAAAATTCCTAGAAACATGTGAATACAATACATGTACCAAGTAATGAGTTTAATTACTTAATTATTATACTAAGTACTCAAATTTAATCAACACCTGTTCCCTCAAGAAGAAAATCACTTCATTTCATTCTTCTCATAGTTCTCTGTTATGTCTTTCACACATTATCTTAAAGCTCACTTTTTCACATTTTTCTAATGCTAAGCTATGAGTTTCCTGAGCGACAGGACACCGTTTCTTTTTTTTTTTAGTCTCCCAGGCCTAGCACAGTTTCTGGCACACAGCAAATGAATTAATGCAACCACTCGAGCAATAAATACTTCTCAACACAGAGCAGAAACATTCCACAAAATAATTCATTAAAAAAACTGACACCATAGAGATGTTCCATTAACAGACTTTTTGGACCAAAATGTTTAATTCAGCAGCCCTGACCACATCTCAAACAAAAGGAACCCTATCATTCATATTTTCATCTTGAAAGCCAACCCATATGGCAAATTGTTTCTAAAAAATATGAAAATAGAGAACAAAGTCAGCCTTCTGTTTTTGAACAAAAAATGCCACCGACTAGAGATGGGGCTCTTGGAAAATACTTGGTGTTGCCCATTCTCTCTCTCTTGTTTTTCTTCTTAAGACCTACTTTGCCCAAAGTTTAGTCAAAACCAAAAGAAAGCATAATCTATTTACAGTAAACAGATACTCTTCAGGATCACCTTAATGTATTTCACCTAACTCTGTCAATCAAAAGTTCTGAAAAGTAGAAGGTCCTAGAATGGAAATACGATATTCATGTCATTGGAGTGAGAGGGTGTTAAGGTGTTAAATTATTATTGCCCTAAGCGAAAGGATGGCTAATGAGTTCCTAAATTACAGAGTTTAATTCCCAGGCTTACTGACTACAAGGTTATAGAGCTTTCTTCATTTCCATCGTTAAAGAGATATTTAAACGTGAATGTCTTTTCTAACCTTGCATGGAAACTGATAGAAAACAATGACTATTTTCTCAGTACAATTTCATTTTCCTTGAAATGTTTATTTAAATATTAAAATCCAACTTAAAGCAATTATTCACATATGTATTTGCTAGTTCAAAAGCACAAACATGACATGTGGGGATGAAGATCACAATAAAGAAAATGATAAAAGAACAGCTAGATGCATACATTTTTCTAATATACGTTAAACATGCATTTTGCATTATGCATAGAACTCAGCACTGCCAATGTTTTATTTCTAACAAGCCAAGTACACAGTAGGAAAAGCATCAAGTATTGCTAGTGTTATAGGTTTTCTGGTTTTTGGTTGTGTCAAAAAACTTAAAACTCATGCACACTCATTCAAACTCCAAGTCTGAATTCTATGGGTTAAATCCTAGTACAATTAAAACTAACCTTCACTGAGTATCAGGTTTTAAGTGCCCAAGTACCATGTTGCGAACTTTCTTTTTTGCTTTTTTCTTTTTTTAATTGGGGTATAGTTGCTTTACAATGAAGTGAATCAGCTATATGTATACGTATATCCCCTCCCACTTGGACCTCCCTCCCACCACCCCCCATCCCACCCATCTAGGTCACCACAGAGCACCAAGCTGAGCTGCCTGTGTGATACAGCAGGTTCCCACTAGCTGTTTTACACATGGTGGTGTATATATGTCAATCCCAATCTCCCAATTCACCCCACACCCCCTTCCCCCCACCCCATGTCCACTCACCCACTCTCTACATCTGTGTCTCTATTCCTGCCTTGCAAATACGTTCATCTGTACCATTTTTCTAGATTCCACATATATGTGTTAATATCATTTTTATAATCTTATTTATTCCTAAAAATTAAGTAAGTGAGGTTTAGAAAAATAAAGAGATTTTCCAGAGATTATTCATGAAGAAGTGGTAGAACCCCAGTTTCAAGGACAGATCTGTTGGACTCCACGATGACTTCTCTTTCCAGAAAGCTATACTACAAATTGGGGGAAATGGCTCATCTTAAAATATCCTGTGAGTAAATAAATGAATGAAGTTTTCATGGGAACATAGGCAAGCAAATTAAGAGAAGACAATTTAAAGTGTTGGATGTGAATTGGTAAACAGATGCATGTCACTAAAAAGTCACATTTTTCATCATAATAGTTTGCCGTCTGCTGGCAAAGACCCCAGCAAAGCTGTTTTTATACAACAAAAGCACAGCTGGTTAAAAAGGGAATAAATCTGGTCAACCAAGATTTTCAATTCATTTAATGCAAGGTATCTGTACGGAATCGTTTTTTAAATAAAGCAACCCATAAGTAAGCTGACCCATAATAATTTGGGCTTTGGTTTTTTGTACTTAATAACTTTAATTTTTTGGTCAAGCTCTTTAAAACAGCCTGTCTATTATTCATGATAAAAGCTCAAATACATTACACTAAAATTGATTTTAGGCCCTGGAAAATTCCTTTGCACAGAGATATGAAAAGGGAACATTTGAAATTAGCTTAAGGTTTGGGTGTATTTCAGATATGACATGTCATTCGTGTTCACATGTTCTTCTATTCTCCATGAACAATGGTCTGTGTGGACCAATGCTTATCATCCATTAACCCATTACTTTATCAATTGACATGTATTATACAAAAGTAAGTTCATATCCATTACCCCATGTGATGGACGTTTAACTCATTTCCAGAGTGTATCATAAAACTAAAAGGGTTTATATTTCACATACAGGGCTAGTTACCCATTTTTTCTTTAGCGTTTGGTTAATTAGAACAAAAGTCTCTCTCATGTGTATATATCAATCATAAAATGCCCCAACAAAGCCCATAAAATAAATTGTAACAGATAAAGAGCAGCACTCAAATACTGAACCTTTTGGAAATAACAAGGGAAGACACACATCACTACCTATTCCCAATTAAAAATGTCCTCAATTCAGAGTTCTGAATTTAGACATTTATAAGATGAATCACATGATGGTGAACATAAATCTTAATTCCAGTGTGCATAAGCAGGAAAAGGTATATTGTATATGTATAATTATTCAGTGTTATTATTTCTAAAAGCCCTATATATCATACCAAAACAAATCAATATAATGCCGCCAATGTGAATATCATTAGGCTCAGCATCTGAAACTCAGCATGAAATCTACCAGACCATACATTTGAAAGGAAGAAATTCAACATCCGTTTTAGAAATCAAAGTAACATCAGGATAAAATCTATTAGAACAAAAAGTCTTATTCAGGAGAAAATGATGTTCTTGGCGGCGGGAGGGAGAAGGTTTGTGACACTCTGCTCTATTAACCTCAAATCTTAGGAAATATCTAATTATAGGAAGGTTTTAAGGCAAGTAGATCATAGAGTTAGCAAAACAATGCTTACATTATGACAGAAATCAATAGCATGCTTCTTTTATTAAATATTCCTTCCTAAATTTGTAAGGCTTTAAATGTCTAGCAGAACACAGCATGAAATACAACATGTGGTTGCAGGTATCTGTGACTATAGAAAATATAGACTCCATTAAGGAGATATATCTGACATATACATATGCATGTATATGTGAGAGTATATTTAATTATATACTAAATCTCACAGAGCTACAGAAGTAGCTCCCTGCTTGCTTTATACATTTACTGTAAGGGAATACTATTTAAGAGATGACAGTAATTTCTATTTAACTTATTTTGTCTCTTGCAGAATTGTGTCCTCTTGGAGCTAGAGAATAAAACCTCTTGGTAGCATAACATATTCTAAGATTTT
The DNA here is from genome assembly GCF_964165515.1 of Mesoplodon bidens. Lineage (NCBI taxonomy): Eukaryota > Metazoa > Chordata > Mammalia > Artiodactyla > Ziphiidae > Mesoplodon > Mesoplodon bidens. The sequence goes on along the minus strand of NC_138172.1, from coordinate 29,985,743 downwards.
GCATTAACACACCCATGAGTGACCAACTTTCTCCCACCCTCAACAAGAGAGAGGGACAGACCTCCCAAGTCTAGCCTAACACTGGGGTTTGTTTATTAGACAAAGCCATAGCTCTAAGGGATTCTTAAAGTGACTTTTTAAAGAGGATTAAGTAAATCCACCTTCCAGCCCACACAATACAATACCCAGGACTATAACTAACTTTATATTAAAGTTGATATTCAAAACTATCTATAAATATTAATATCCTTTAATCTATAAATACAACTAGATCATCAGAGAAGCAGTTGAATCAGCTTCTGATTTCCTCCTTTCCCTTCTGTCAAAAAGGATGATCACGCTAGAAAAAGCAAATCAAACTGGTCGCCCAGAGAACCAATGGCCAAGAGAGGCCGGGAAATGAGACCACAGGGGAACATGCTATTGTTTTAAAGACCTTTCCAGACTGGATGAATGGAAAGAACATGCAGATAAAACTGCTGAACTGATGTGAGGGTCTCTGAGAAAACGTCACCATATGCAAAGGTGTCCAAAAAAGGATAACCCTAGAACTGGCAGGTAAAATTGCTGAACTGCTTTTGGGAACCTGTGAAGAATCACCATCATAAGCAGAGGTCTCCAGACAGGGACAGCTGTAGGACTCGACCTTCTACTGGGTTAATACGAAGATGGCACTCAAGGGAGGAAGCGCCCTTTCATGGTCCCCAGGTGTGGGGCTTACAGTGGAAGCCTCGACCGGACTTCATCCTCATTTCCACTTTGGCCAGGAACTCTCATGCATGACACGACCTATGCAACCCACACACACTCACCTTGATCTAAAAGAACCATAGCCTACAAACCTAACGAAAGCTAGGTAAAATTCTAAAACACATGATGTATAAACTGTTGGTAATAATTTAGCAAAGACACTCTCTAGGAATGAGCATGGTTCCCAGATGCACCTCAGTTTCTATACTTGCAGGATAAGCTTGGTAGATCTGAGGAATGCAACAAAATACCATGGAAGGTATTTGGAGTTACCATAAGTCTTTATTAGGGAAGGACGGGGAAGAAAAGACTAAACAAAAAAATAAGGAAAAGCAGAAGGAAGGGGTGGGGCAGGGGAGGGAACCAAGAAAGAAAAATAAAAGAAACAGAATGGAAAAAACGAGATACTTTAGGAAACAAAAAAGGAAAGCAGAATAAAGAACAAAGAAACAATCAGGATATCACAAGACGTAAGAATCTGCAAAGAATCTCACTTCAATCCAACAAGCAGAACATAAGCAACAGAACTATTATAAAGGATCAGGGGTAGGTGAGAAATTTTCCTTCTTCACCAATTTGGAGGGACACTGAAAGAAGGAAAAATACCACCTCTCTAAGGAGGCATTTTTAATATACAAGAAAGGCTGTGGAAGGCAAACTTGCTTTAGGTGGTACCCACTGCTAATCTCTACTGTGTACCTTCCTACAAAGGTCAGGTGTCCAGGACTCTGAGCTGCAGTTGATGAGATCATACAATTTCAATTTGATTTCACAATATAAACTGGGGGGTTTTGATAAAGGGAAGAACTGCCCAGAAAGAGGGCAGGAACCTAGGTGAACCTAAAGCAGTTCAGGAAGCCCAGACTCATTTAAGATCTATTTTAGACTCAGCCAGGATAAACTCAAAGTGCCTTTAAGGTGACTTACATGACTACAGCTGCATCATTTATACTAATATTTCCAGCAGCCCCTCAAAAGCAAGATATTTTCTCAAAAGGAAAATAACAAAATATACTGCCTGCCAGATACTTCAGGGGCCACTTAAATTGTCATAATAAACCCAGCAAAAGGATCACTGAAGTTAATCAGCCTTGAGAATTTCTGATATTACACCTCCCTTAGGTAAAGCCATTTCCAAAGACTGTCATTTCAACTGCACGTCTCCCTCCAGAAAACTTTGTGTTTCCTTTTCACTCCGACCCAGGACGTGACTAAATATCACTTTGCTGGGTGCCCATCCTCCCTCTAACTCAGGTCTCATACATTTTCATTTAACCACACTCCTCAGTGAGTACCACTGCTCTCCCACGTTTACCTCTGGGAGGATTAAAGAGGATGGTCTTTATGAACAGATGGTCTTTTCAAGGAAAAGTAGCTACATTTAAATACAGAGAAATGTACTGTAAATAATGGCCTTAAAAGAATTTAGGTCTTTAGGGGGAAAAATATGGGAGCATAAGATACTATTCTTTAATTACATGAGATTTTTTTTCCTTCCCTTGAAGACAAAACCGATTCCTAATGAAGCACAATGAATCGTAAAGAGGCACGGACGCTCATTCTAACAGATGTTTATTGATTAGTGTTGACTGAACACAAACAGCCAAGTGCTGTTGCCACCGCCACTGACAGTTAAGTGGTGGGAAGAGGCACTGGCTTCTCCCCACCCCCTCGTTACTTTACCTCCAAAGACAAGCTGACAATCTTTTTAATTTTTTTTGTCTCAAGCGGCTGAGCTCTTACTTTTATTTTATTATTATTATTTTTTAATTTTATTTTTGCTGTGTTGGGTCTTCGTTTCTGTGCAAGGGCTTTCTCTAGTTGCGGCAAGCGGGGGCCACTCTTCATCACGGTGCGCGGGCCTCTCACTATCGCAGCTTCTCCTGTTGCGGAGCACAGGCTCCAGATGTGCAGGCTCAGTAGTTGTGGCTCACGGGCCTAGTTGCTCCGCGGCATGTGGGATCCTCCCGGACCAGGGCTCGAACCCGTGTCCCCTGCATTAAGCAGGCAGATTCTCAACCACTGCGCCCCCTGGGAAGCCCTGAGCTCTTACTTTTAAAAGGCTGCGTTACAACTAGGAAAGCAAGCGGAGGGCACAGGCTTTCAGTGTCCAATCTGTCTGGCAAGGACAGATTGTTTTAGGGTGCAATGGAAAAAAACTTTAATGAAACTACATTTCAAACGAGCAGCGTATGTTTGATTTTCCCTTCTGCTGCTCATCCTGCCATTTGTTAATTTTTGTTATTGTTGTTCTCCGGGACTCCTAAATTTTCATACAAGCTGTCTCATCTGAAACTAAAACAGCTTGGGGTTAATTACGCTTGGGATGCAAAAACCTCCACCTCCCACTCTAGCCTTTTTTTTTTCCCTCCCAGATTTTCCACATTTAACCAAGGTTCGCTAGTGAACCAGTGATTTCTAACTGAGTGACCAGGGAAGAAAAAATAAATTCTCCCTCTATGTTAGTCATCAAAGCCTCAGAGCCTGAAAATGTGACTTGAGGATAAGTGCGGGCTTCTCAGCCACCTCAGATGCACAAAATCGCTGGGGTCACATCCCAGAACACAGGTCTTGAGAAATTCTGAAATTGGGAATTAGGGTGAATTTTTTTTCCCTTTAACACCGTAATGCTTCATATTAATTTAAATGATTCTCTCAGAATGATTCTGTATCCCAGTTAAATAAAGTTCAAGGAAATGAATTTGTCTTCAGCAATCTAAGTCCTATTTGAAAGCGGTTTTAATCTTTTTTACAAGATTCTTTTTAAAAAACTAGAGCAAATAGGAAATCTTCGGATAGCAGGTGCTTTGATATATGCAAGAATATTTTTCTTAAAAAATGTGAACACACCAGGGAGAGGGGCACCACTATTAATATCTTTGCTGGAAAGGCATTATAATGAGAATTATCTTCTATTTGGAGACTAAAGACATGAACAGCTGTGTCTGAAGGGTCCTGATTCAAGGGGTGATTTCACTGCAACATTCAGTGCAATGGAACCTGCAGTTGGATGAGTTTATAAACTCTGGGGCTAATATCCTTGGATGATCAGTTGAGGAGCCTGAGGAGGCTCATTCCGTTAAGTGGGTTCCCTTACAGGAAACAAGCAGAGACAGACTTTGCCAAGAGGCCAAGAGAATGCCTGACATTTTTCTATAACATCTGCACCAACCAATGGCAGAAAAGGATCTTGGAATCTACACAGGGTCCTTGGGCAGCTCTGGGCTCAGGCAAACTTCATGCCCAGGTGCCTCCAGTCACATCTTCTATGACTCTGGGCAAACTAAGTAAACTCCTTAAGGTTCAGTTCCCTCATCTGTTATACGGGCAAGATTATGTCCATTTCAAGGGTCACTGGGCAGATGAAATGAGTTACCAAAGGGCCTAGCATGCAGTAAGGGCACATTAAATGGCAATAAAATATAATCATAAATATCACAAATGTCATTTTCTTACTCTGTTTCATTTCTCCCATTCAGTTAATCTCCATAAGTCTGTATAAAGATTCAACCTCTTTTTGATAAGCCTTGAACAGACATGGCAAACTGTGTTGCTCACCAGCCTTCAATGGATGATAACGTCCACCGCTTGGTCACTGATAAGGGGCTGCACATGTGAGGGGCCCCGTCATTACTCTGTATCCTGTGGACAGCGTAGCAACATGGCGCTAGTGTCCTAGTAAAGATGTTATAGCCAGGTGTGTGGCTTGCTAACTTCAGCTGTGATGCATACAAGGAAAACACTCTGGAGTTTCAGACTGACTTGGTGGCATGTTAAGAAGCTTGATAAATCCCAAATGGGGTCTTGTGAGATGTAGGGCCACTTAACCCTGGACAATAAGAATACCATTGTCACCAATTCAAGCATGTCTCCCACAAAGAACTGAGGAGACTTGAGGAGCTTGGTTTACCAACCATCCCATCTCATTTCCTGGCATGTCTGACTGGGAATGTATCTTTGGCACCTACAGTAGTAACCTATCAATTTTAGTAAGTTTTATGGGTCAGGGTGCCCATATTCACCAAGCATCCACCTTACATCTCAGAGGGCACCTGGCCTTTGCTCCTCTTGGGTCACCACTCCCACAGGTGGGCTAGTCAGCTTTTCTCTGCAGGTTCCACCCTGTACCAGATTTCAAAACAATCAAACTCCCTGACCAGTGGAATCCAGGCCCCATGAACCCATGTTCCAGGTCTCGGCAGTAAGTTAGCCCTGGAGCTCGGCCCGCTCTGCTCACACGGCTGCCTGGACCACAGCTTCCGCAGCTGAGCTCCCGCCTCTTCACTCAGTCCAGGCCTCAGGAACATGGTCAGGGCTCCTTTCTTTGGAGGTTAAGGTTCTTCTCCCTTCTAGGTTCTCCAGGGAGCATAAGGAAAGCAGGATTTGCTGGTCCCACCCTGTGCTTTCATCACACTCATCTATGTGTCTGTTGTTCTTTGGTCACCGCCTGGGTTCTCTCACTTTGATATTTTTGCTCCCGATTTCTCTCTCTCTCTCTCTCTCTCTCAATCCCATCCCTAACCCCTACTAGTTCACCAATAAAATCCTACCCAGTTGAATCCAACTCTTTTATGAACCCAGCCAGACAGGATGCATCGCTCTCCTCTAATTCTTGAACTACTTGATTCCTCACTTTCGGTGCTTCTTATTGCTTTCCATGATAGTAACTAAGGATACGCCCTATCATGTGGTCTAAACTCTTGACTGTCTTCCAAGCTCCTTTTTCCTTTCCACTTATATCTGCTCCTATCTATTTTCCACTCAAATGCTACAGTGACCTTATTGAAACACAAATCTGATTCCCTCTGCTTCTGGCCTCTCCGTGGTTTCCCACTATACTTGAGATAAAGAACAAGATCCTAAACACAATCCAGAAGACCTTAATTGGCCCTGCTCATCTTATCCTCATCTGATATCTTCAGCCTTCTCTAGTCTTATGTTCCCACCACATCAACGCCTCTCCCTTGCCACAGGGCATTTGCACATGCTCCCCCACCCCAGCTATTTCCCCATCTCTGACTCTACTTAGTTAACACCCCTCCATCCTTTACATCTCAATTCAATCATCAATTTCTAAACAGGATCTCGTATGGCCTTCCCAGCTAGGCAAGTTCTCTTTGGTTAAAATCTTCCAGCATTAATATGTCTTCTTTAAAGCACTCATCAGAGACATAATTTTATGTTTTTGTGTGTTTTTTTAAAATAAATTCTGGCTACCCTATAAGACTATAAACCTTCTGAGTGTAGGGACCATGCTAGCTTTTATTCAACATTTCATCCATAGGGTTCTGTTCAATATGTATTATAGTTGCTCAATTATTATTTGCTGACTGAAGTTATTTGGGCCAAAGACCAGCTTTCATTTTTCTTCTTATTCCACCAATTTCTGGCACATAGGAGGCTTTATACCTTACTTCCACTGATAAAAATACGGGTATAGGGCTTCCCTGGTGGTGCAGTGGTTGAGAATCTGCCTGATAATGCAGGGGACACGGGTTTGAGCCCTGGTCTGGGAAGATCCCACATGCCGCGGAGCAACTAGGCCCGTGAGCCACAACTACTGAGCCTGCGTATCTGGAGCCTGTGCTCAACAAGAGAGGCCGTGATAGTGAGAGGCCCGCGCACCGCGATGAAGAGTGGCCCCCGTTTGCCACAACTAGAGAAAGCCCTCACACAGAAACGAAGACCCAACACAGCCATATAAAAAAAAAAATGGGTATAATGTCTGAAAGCTTCCTGTTTCTCCTACTACTACCATTAAACAGGACTACAGCAGCAATGCTTCACAGGGCACTGTGGAGGCTTCAAGCATAAAATTTTTTTGGAAAAAAAAAGCTAGTCGGTGCCATATAAAAGGAAAAATATGGTCCTCTTGGGCCACAATGGCATTTCTCAACAACTGGTATGGATTGCCTCATAATTGCTACAGTCACAGCAATCTATTCTGGCCATAAAGGCAGGCCAAAGCAAACTGTTATGACCCCTGAGTGTTACCTTTGCCTGTTTTGCCAAGTTGTACCCCAACCCCAAAATGACAGATGATCTTCTACAAATTGTCCAAGTAACAAAAGAAGAATAAAAGAAAAGTTGTGCATGGTTTAACCTCCGTTTATGTAATAAGTGTAGAAACTCTTGTTTTAGAAGTCCTCCAAAAGGAAAAACAGTGAACTTGGCCTTTTAAGTCGTGCTCCTCAGTGTGATGGGTAGAGGCTTCACTTCTACAATTAAACACCTACCTAACGACTTCAGGTATTTAGGCCATCCTGACCTAGTTCTACTGACTGTTCCAGTGCACGTAAAACATGTTTACCCAGCATGAGAAACAAATACTATTTCCTGCCTCATCTACCTTGCATTTCCTCATGCTTGATAACTGCCACATATTAAGTGGCACTAACACAATTAGTAAACATTGTGAAGGATGGTTCTGTGAAAGGCAACCACATTTGCAGGCATAGAGTATTGACTTTATACACATCTAAATGGCCACACTGTGCACAGCAGCCAAGCCCAATAAATGTTACTTCACAAAACTCCCAATAAAAGCTGAACGTGACTTCAGGTGGGTGAATTCCAATGTCATGTTCCAAAGCTGTCTAATATTCAAAGGTTGACGGGGGGATGTGAAAACAGAGTCCAAAGTGGAGAGAAAAGCATTACACCAACTCCCAACCCGACCAGCGGTTGGTAGACTGATCTAATAAGAGCAGGTTTCATGCTATGCAGAAATAAGGATTCTAGTTACACCTAATACCCCTGGCATGCACTAGTCTCTGTTCTGACTTCATTTTTCTCCACTGCCCTCACCATCATCTAACACAAACAATTGTACTTATTTTCTCTTTTGTGTGCATGCCTCCGCCCCTCAACTGGAAAGTAAACTCTACCATGGAAGGGCTTTTTTTGGTTTTGTTTTTGTTTTTTAATCAGTTTTATCACTGCTGTATCCCCAGTGGTTGTGTCACAGGAGATTCTATATGATTATTTGTTGAAAGGATGAATGAGTTCTTACTATTTGCTATGCACTGTGCCTACTGCATTTCAGGAATTAGGATAAGGCAGTAAAAACAAAGAGCCAAGAGCCTGGATTCCAGAGTCACATAACCTGGGTTTTAAAATTTAAATTCTGATCTTGGGCAAGTCACTTCACCTCTCTGTGCCCCAACTGGTTACCCCTAAAATGGAGATGATGATAAGGGTACTACCTCAAAGGGCTGGTATCAGATGTAATGAGATGAAAAGTATAAGGTGCTTTGCACAGCTCCTGGGCACACAGTAATTACAAAATAAATACTGGCAATTATTTTTATATTCTTACTTTACTATTTTTATTATTATTAATAACTATTATAATTCTCAAAACATCCCTAAAAAGGTAGGTACTGTTGTTATTTTTCTTTTCAGCTGATACTTTAAAGAAGAGAATGATCTTGTACAAAATGGTGAAAACCAGGGGAAATGTTAGAAAAAGAGGGCGGGAGGGAGGGAGGAGGAGTAAGACGAACAGATAGAAGCATTGCAAAAAAAGAGAAATAGGGCTTCCCTGGTGGTCAGTGGTTAAGAGTCTGCCTGCCGATGCAGGGGACACGGGTTTGTGCCCCGGTCCAGGAGGATGCCACATGCCGCGGAGCGGCTAGGCCCGTGAGCCATGGCCGCTGAGCCTGAGCGTCCGGAGCCTGTGCTCTGCAACGGGAGAGGCCACAACAGTGAGAGGCCCGCGTACAGCAAAAAAACAAACAAAAAAAAAAAAACCAGAAATAGACTCACAGACTTAGAGAACAAATTTATGGTTACCAAGGGGAAGGGTGGAGGGAGCGAACAGTTAGGGAGTTTGGGATTGACATGTACACACTGCTATATAAAATGGATAACCAACGAGGACCTACTGTATAGCACAAGGAACTCTCCTCAATATGCTGTAACAGCCTAAAGGGGAAAAGAATTTGAAAAAGGATAGATACATGTATATGTATAACAGAAACACTTTGCTGTACACCTGAAACTAACACAACTTTGTTAATCAACAATTCTCCAACATAGAATAAAAAGTTAAAAAAAAAAAAAAAAAGAAGCATTGTAAAGAGAGCTGTTAGCCGAGAAAGAAAAGGATTCATCGTGGAGACTATGGTGAAGTCTGGACTGGTCCTGGGAGCACACGGGAGCCAGGTCAGGGCAGAGATGGGAATTCACAGGTTGCACTAGGAATCCAGGCTACCAGACTTGCAACTTTGATCACCTGGCTCCATTTCCTTTATGCTCAAAGAGAGTGACAGCTCCAGCTCCTCCTCCAGCATTAGAATGTTCCAGGACAACCCAGGATATTAGTGAGAGTATAAGCTCTGTATTCAGATGGACTTGGGTTCAAGCACAACTTAATCACTTCGAAACTGAGTGACCTTGGACAAGCTACTTAATCCCTCTGAGCCTTAGGTTTCCTTCATTTGCAAAATGGGAATACTAACTATATCTACTCCACAGGTTGGCAGGAAAATGAAAAGAGATGGTTCCCGAGAAGTGTTCCATGCAGTGTATGGGCAAAGAAAACTTTCAATAATCACACAAACAGAGGCAGCATTTCATTTTGCGGAGCAAACGCCTTTCATAAAATCAACGTGTTCTCTCTTCCTTGTCATGACTCCCCCAAATAGAATAATATATGTTATATGTAAATCCAAAACCACCCCCAAAAGCACATTAACAATCAGCAAGTATCATTCTTAACGTCTTGGGCAAATCAGCACAGTTTCCAAATACAAAAACTCTCAAAGAATTAGGTACTGTACAAATATAAGTTGGAAAGCTTTTAAGGAACTTTGTCTTAAGAACCAGACAAAAGCAAACACACTATTATGCCATGGAGGTGGTCATAAGGAAAGAGAATTGGGAAAGCAGAAACGGCGTGAGGTTCAAATCCTTGTATGCAATATCCCTGCACACACGTTCCCTCCCCCAAACCAGCCCTGCAATGATCAACCAACAAATTTGATGCTTGAAATCTGCCTAAACTAAATCTAGATGTGCCTAGGCACTTCCCAAATATCTTCATTTCTGGGCTGGTCCTAAAAATACTGACGAGGGAGAGCAAATTTCAGCTTAGATTCAAAGCCCAATCATTTCAAAATGTCAAGTGAAACCGTATCAGAGTCCTCCGCCATGTTGATAAACTTAGACACAGCAAAGAAATCCTGACCACAGAGGTCAACCATTCAAACAGGAGAACAAGTATGCAAGGTACTTCCCCCAGCACTGGGGGAAATATTTTGGAGCCAAATATAGCTTGAAGGTACCAATTATAGGGAGCTCTTAATTAAGGCCCTGCATACCACCAGGGGTTCTCTGAGTGGGGTGGGAAGGGGCAAGTGAGAACTGGTGAAATTGTCTGGGAATATGTGTTTTTTTTGGTAGAGACAGGGTATAGCTTTGATCAACAGATCAGAGAGGTTCTAAGAACCAAAAGAGGTTGAGAATTTAGAATGCATTTTCAGCTCTCATTCTGTAGATAGTACAACTTGAGCCTCAGATAAAACAGAAGTGCTTCTCTCAAGATCATATATCTGCCAATGGTTCTGGCTCTGCCACTAGGCAAGTAACCCCCAGACTCCAGCCTGCTGTTTCTTCCATCTATCAAGGCCTCTCTGCAAGCTATTTGGAGGGCTTTCCTTGCTAAGATAAATACAATTCATGTTCCCTTCCCAACATTTTGACTTAGTTTTAGTGAAAAGGTAGGAATCTCTGAAGCACTTATTTAAAATAAAGCCAGCCTGCCAAACCATCAGTGATGTGTAACCCTAGCAGAAGAATCCACCATCAGCTACAACAACAGCCAAGCAAAAGGGTCATAAAAATAAGAAACACATTCACGTTTCCAAGCCTCAAAGAGGTTATTAAGTATGATGGCAAGGTCTTCTCTTTGTGTCAAGATTGAACAAACAAACCGGATTTAACTTTACATTTTCATAATAGCAGCCGAGGTGGAGTCACTGTGTTACCTAACCATTAGAAGTGGGAATATGATTTGTGAACAAGTCAAAAGCAAAGAGAAGTACTCATGCCAGATATGAATGAATTTATAAACATTTATCTACAGCCCCAGGAAAAAGAGCTTACACATACACACACAAATAAAGCCATATAAATCAAGGTTATTGATACTTTCTGGCCGAATTTCTAATACCTCTAGTTATTCTACTTATTAATTGATTGCGACACAATGGCAAAAGAGAGAGAAAGAGGTAACTGAAATATTCCAATGTGAATGGTAACTGGCCATGCTCTGTTTTTCAGTATCGCTCTTTTAGAAGGATAGCCATGAAATTACAAGTTAAGAATACCATCAGGCAAGTATACGGATTTATTAAATATACCTAGTGAGCATTAAATATGTGCCAGACACTATGGTATGTATGTTTTTTTTCATGTACCATCTCAGTTAATCCTCACAATAACGCTGGTACCATTGTTAATTTCAGTTTACAGATGAGGAAACTGAGGCTCCAAAACAGATTAAGCAACTTGCTTCAACCAAATGGCTAAATAAATCTGGGCTCAAACTTCAAAGCCTGTGTGCTTTCAGTATTACTACATCTCTGATCTTGGGCAACAAATCTGGGGAAGCCCCACCCTAAAGCTGTGCTTACAGGGCCACCTTGTGTGCCAATTAGGACTTTATTTAAAATTTAAACTACTTCAAGTCCTCCCAAAAAGGGAAATAGAATATGAGACACCTACAACATAACTATGCTGAAGTCAGAGCCCTAGACTCACTCATGTATAATTAGGTATACACCCATGATCTGAATATTTAAAATATCATTAAAAGCCCTACTATATATATTAGAGACTAAAATACTTAAAGAGCTGATTAACCAACTGCACACATCTGTTCACCTCTTATCATTTCTTCTTAGTGCTCTGAAACAACCCAAACCACTGTCTAAGCAGTAGCTTAGAACCAAGAGGTCCTTATATGCCCTTTGGAGGGTGGGGCAGAAGGGACTCCACACTCAGAAATTACTGAGAAACAATTAGAGAGACATATGTAAATTCTTCTCAGGACAAGGTCCCAAGCTACTCTCAAAAGGGCCAGGACCTGGAGACCTTCAAGATGGCGGAAGAGTAAGACGTGAAGATCACCTTCCTCCCCACAAATACATCAGAAATACATCTACACGTGGAACAACTCCTACAGAACACTCACTGAATGTTGGCAGAAGACCTCAGACTTCCCAAAAGGCAAGAAACTCCCCACGTACCTGGGTAGGGCAAAAGAAAAAAGAAAAAACAGAGACAAAAGAATACGGACGGGACCCGTACAAGTGGGAGGGAGCTGTGAAGGAGGAAAGGTTTCCACACACTAGGAAGGCCCTTCTCGGGTAGAGACTGGGGGTAGCGGGGTGGGGGGAAGCTTCGGAGCCACGGAGGAGAGCGCAGCAACAGGGGTGCGGAGGGCAAAGCGGAGAGATCCCCACACAGAGGATCAGTGCTGGCCAGCACTAACCAGCCTGAGAGGCTTGTCTGCTCACCCACCAGGGTGGGCGGGGGCTGGGAGCTGAGGCTCCAGCTGAGGCTCCAGCTTCAGTCGGATCCCAGGGAGAGGACTGAGGTTGGCTGCGGGAACACAGCCTGAAGGGGGCTAGTGCGCCACAGCTAGCTGAGAGGGAGTCTGGAACTGCCGAAGAGGCAAGAGACCATTGTTTCAGGGTACGTGAGAAGAGGGGATTCAGAGCACAGCCTAAACGAGCTCCACAGACGGGCACGAGCCGCAGCTATCAGCACGGACACTAGAGACGGGCATGAGACGCTAAGGCTGCTGCTGCCGCCACCAAGAAGCCTGCGTGCAAGCACAGGTCACTAACTACACCTACCCTCCAGGGAGCCTGTGCAGCCCGCCACTGCCAGGGTCCTGGGATCCAGGGACAACTTCCCTGGGAGAACACACAGTGCACCTCAGGCTGGTGCAACGTCACGCTGGCCTCTGCCGCTGCAGGCTCGCCCCGCACTCCATACCCCTCCCTCCCCATGGCCTGAGTGAGTCAGAGCCCCCGATTCAGCGGCTCCTTTAACCCCGTCCTGTCTGAGTGAAGAACAGACGCCCTCTGGCGACCTACACGCAGAGACGGGGCCAAACCCAAAGCTGAACCCCGGGAGCTGTGCAAACAAAGAAGAGAAAGGGAAATCTCTCCCAGCAGCCTCAGGAGCAGTGGATTCAATCAACTGAATGAACCCTGCATCTGTGGAATACCTGAATAGACAATGGATTATCCCAAAATTGAGGCAGTGGACTTTGAGAGCAAGGATATATATATTTTTTTCCTTTTTCTCTTTTTGTGAGTGTGTATGTTTCTTTGTGTGATTTTGTCTGTATAGCTTTGCTTTTACCATTTGTCCTAGGGTTCTGTCTGTCTGGGGTTTTTTTGTATTTTTTTAGTATAGTTTTTAGTGTTTGTTATCATTGGTGGATTTGTTATTTGGTTTGGTTGCTCTCTTCTTTCTTTATCTCCTTTTTTTTTTTTTTTGCGGTATGCGGGCCTCTCACTGCAGTGGCCTCTCCCATTGCGGAGCACAGGCTCCGGACGCGCAGGCTCAGCGGCCGTGGCTCACAGGCCCAGCCGCTCCGCGGCATGTGGGATCCTCCCAGACCGGGGCACGAACCCATGTCCCCTGCATCGGCAGGCGGACTCTCAACCACTGCGCCACCAGGGAAGCCCTCTTTTTCTCCTTTTTAAAAATTACTTGTTAATTTTTTATTAATTACTTTTTATTTTACTAACTTTATTTTATTTTATTCTCTCTTTCTTCTTTTCCTACCTTTTCTTCTGAGCCGTGTGGCTGACAGGGTCTTGGTGCTCCAGCCAGATGTCAGGCCTGTGTCTCTGAGGTGAGAGAACTAATTTCAGGGTATTGGACCACCAGAGACCTCCCAGCTCCATTAATATCAAACAGCGAAAGCTCTCCCAGAGATCTCCATCTCAGTGCTAAGACCCAGCTCCACTCAATGACCAGCAAGCTACAGTGCTGGACACCCTATGCAAAACAACGAGCAAGATAGGAACACAACCCCACCCATTAGCAGAGAGGCTGCCTCAAATCATAATAAGCTCACAGACACCCCAAAACACACAATTGGACTCAGTCCTACCCACAAGAAAGACAAGATCCAGCCTCATCCACCAGAACACAGGCACTAGTCCCCTCCACCAGGAAGCCTGCACAAACCACTGAACCAACTTTAGCCACTGAGGGCAGACATCAAAAACAACGGGAACTATGAACGTGCAGCCTGCAAAAAGGAGACCCCAAACACAGTAACTTAATCAAAATGAGAAGACACAGAAACATACAGAAGACGAAGGAGCAAGGTAAAAACCCACCAGACCAAACAAATGAAGAGGAAATAGGCAGTCTACCTGAAAACAGAATTCAGAGTTATGATGGTAAAGATGATACAAAATCTTGGAAACAGAATGGAGACAATAAAAGAAATGGTTAACTAGGACCTAGAAGAACTAAACAGCAAACAAACAATGATGAACAACACAATAAATGAAATTAAAAATTCTCTAGAAGGAATCAATAGCAGAATAACTGAGGCAGAAGAACGGATAAGTGACCTGAAGATAAAACAGTGGAAATAACTACTGCAGAGCAGAAGAAAGAAAAAAGAATGAAAAGAATTGAGGACAGTCTCAGAGACCTCTGAGACAACATTAAATGCACCAATATTCAAATTATAGGGGTCTGAGAAGAGAAAAAGAAAGGGACTGAGAAAATATTTGAAGAGATTATAGTTGAAAACTTCCCTCACATGGGAAATGAAATAGTTAATAAAGCCAAGAAGTGCAGAGAGTCCCATACAAGATAAATCCAAGGAGAAGCATGCCAAGAAACATATTAATCAAACTATCAAAAATTAAATACAAAGAAAAAATATTAAAATCAGCAAGGGAAAAACAACAAATAACATACAAGGGAATCCCCAAAAGGTTAACAGCTGATCTTTCAGCAGAAACTCTACAAGCCAGAAGGGAGAGGCAAGACATATTTAAAGTGATGAAAGGGAAAAACCTACAAGCAAGATTACTCTACCCAGCAAGGATCTCATTCAGACTCGATGGAGAAATTAAAACCTTTACAGACAAGCAAAAGCTAAGAGAATTCAGCACCACCAAACCAGCTTTACTACAAATGCTAAAGGAACTTCTCTAGGAGGAAACACAAGAGAAGGAAAGGACCTACAATAACAAACCCAAAACAATTAACAAAATGGTAATAGGAACATACATATCGATAACTACCTTAAATATAAATGGATTAAATGTTCCCACAAAAAGACATAGACTGGCTGAATGGATACAAAAACAAGACCCATATATATGCTGCCTACAAGAGACCCACTTCAGACCTAGGGACAAATACACACTGAAAGTGAGGGGACAGAAAAAGATATTCCATGCAAATAGAAAACAAAAGAAAGCTGGAGTAGCAATTCTCGTATCAGACAAAATAGACTTTAAAATAAAGATTATTACAAGAGACAAAGAAGGACACTACATAATGATCAAGGGATCAATCCAAGAAGAAGATATAAGAATTGTAAATATTTATGCACCCAACACAGGAGCATCTCAACACATAAGGCAAATTCTAACAGCCATAAAAGGGGAAATCAACTGTAACACAATCATAGTAGGGGACTTTAACACCCCACTTTCACCAATGGACAGGCCATCTAAAATGAAAATAAATAAGGAAACACAAGCTTTAAATGATACATTAAACAAGATGGACTTAATTGATATTTATAGGACATTCCATCCAAAAACAACAGAATACACGTTCTTCTCAAGTGCTCATGGAACATTCTCCAGGATAGATCATATCTTGGGTCACAAATCAAGCCTTGGTAAATTTAAGAAAATTGAAATGTATCAAGTATCTTTTCCGACCACAATGCCCTGAGATATAAATTACAACAAAAAACTGTAAAAAACATAAACACATGGAGGCTAAACAATACACTACTAAATAACCAAGAGATCACTGAAGAAATCAAAGAGGAAATCAAAAAATACCTAGAAACAAATGACAACGAAAACACAATAACCCAAAACCTACGGGATGCAGCAAAAGCAGTTCTAAGAGGGAAGTTTATAGAAATAAAATCCTACCTCAAGAAACAAGAAACATCTCATATAAACAACTTAACCTTACACCTAAAGCAATTAGAGAAAGAAGAACAAAAAAACCCCCAAAGTTAGCAGAAGGAAAGATCATAAATATCAGATCAGAAATAAATGAAAAAGAAATGAAGGAAACAATAGCAAAGATCAAAAAAACTAAAAGCTGGTTTTTTGAGAAGATAAACAAAATTGGTAACCCATTAGCCAGACTCATCAAGAAGAAAAGGGAGAAGACTCAGATCAAAAGAATTCGAAATGAAAAAGGAGAAGTAACAACTGACACGGCAGAAATACAAAGGATCATGAGCGATTACTACAAGCAACTATATGCCAATTAAATGGACAACCTGGAAGAAATGGACAAATTCTTAGAAATGCACAACGTTCTGAGACTGAACCAGGAAGAAATAGAAAATATAAACAGACCAATCACAAGCACTGAAATTGAAACTGTGATTAAAAATCTTCCAACAAACAAAAGCCCGGGACCAGAAGGCTTCACAGGAGAACAGTATCAAACATTCAGAGAAGAGCTCACATGTATCCTTCTGAAACTATTCAAAAAAGAGCAGAGGGAGGAACACTCCCAAACTGATTCTACAAGGCCGCCATCACCCAGACACCAAAACCAGACAAAGATGTTACAAAGAAAGAAAACTACAGGCCAATATCACTGATGAACATAGATGCAAAAATCCTCAACAAAATACTAGCAAATAGAGTCCAAGAGCACATTAAAAGGATCATACACCATGATCAAGTGGGGTTTATCCCAGGAATGCAAGGATTCTTTAATATATGCAAATCAATCAATGTGATATACCATATTAACAATTTGAAGGATAAAACTCACATGATCATCTCAATAGATGCAGAAAGGGCTTTTGACAAAATTCAAAACCCATTTATGATAAAAACCCTCCAGAAAGTAGGCCCAGAGGGAATTTACCTCAACATAATAAAGGCCATATATGACAAATCCATAGCCAACATCGTCCTCAATGGTAAAATCTGAAACAATTTCCACTAAGATCAGGAAGAAGACAAGGTTGCCCACTCTCACCACTATTATTTAACATTGTTTTGGAAGTTTTAGCCACAACAATCAGACAAGAAAAAGAAATAAAAGGAATCCAAATCAGAAAAGAAGAAGTAAAACTGTCACTGTTTGCAGATGACATGATACTATACATAGAGAATCCTAAAGATGCTACCAGAAAACTACTAGAGCTAATCAATGAATTTGGTAAAGTTGCAGGATACAAAATTAATGCACAGAAATCTCTTGCATTCCTATACACTAATGATGAAAAGTCTGAAAGAGAAATTAAGGAAACACTCACATTTACTATTGCCACAAAAAGAATAAAATACCTAGGAATAAACCTACCTAAGGAGACAAAAGACCTGTATGCAGAAAACTATGACACTGATGAAGGAAATTAAAGATGATACAAACAGATTGAGAGATATGCCATGTTCTTGTATTGGAAGAATCAACATTGTGAAAACAACTGTACTACCCCAAGCAATCTACAGATTCAATGTAATCCCTGTCAAACTACCAATGGCATTTTTCACAGAACTACGACAAAACATTTCACAATTTGTATGGAAACATAAAAGACCCCGGAGAGCCAATGTAATCTTGAGAAAGAAAAACGGAGCTGGAGGAATCAGACTCCCTGACTTCAGACTATACTACAAAGCTACAGTAATCAAGACAGTATGGTACTGGCACAAAAACAGAAATATAGATCAATGGAACAGGATAGAAAGCCCAGAGATAAACCCATGTACATATGGTCACATTATTTTTGATAAAGGAGGCAAGAATGTACAGTGGAGAAAAGACAGCCTCTTCAATAAGTGGTGCTGGGAAAACTGGACAGCTACATGTAAAAAAATTAAATTAGAACACTTCCTAACACCATACACAAAAATAAATTCAAAATGGATTAAAGACCTAAATGTAAGGCCAGACACTATAAAACTCTTAAAGGAAAACAAAGGCAGAATACTCTACGACATAAATCACAGCAAGATCCTTTTTGACCAACCTCCTAGAGAAGTGGAAATAAAAACAAAAATATACAAATGGGACCTAATGAAACTTCAAAGCCTTTGCACAGCAAAGGAGACCATAAACAAGACCAAAAGACAACCTTCAGAATGGAAGAAAATATTTGCAAATGAAGCAACTGACAAGGGATTAATCTCTAAAATTTACAAGCTGCTCATGCAGCTCAATATCAAAATAACAAACAACCCAATCCAAAAATGGGCAGAAGGCCTAAATAGACATTTCTCCAAAGAAGATATACAGATTGCCAACAAACACATGAAAGGATGCTCAACATCACTAATCATGAAAGGAATGCAAATCAGAACTACAATGAGGAATCACCTCACACCAGTCAGAATGGCCATCATCAAAAAATCTACAATCAATCAATGCTGGAGAGGGTGTGGAGAAAAGGGAACCCTCTTGCACTGTTGGTGGAAATATAAATTGATACAGCCACTATGGAGAACAGTATGGAGGTTCCTTAAAAAACTAAAAGTAGAACTACCATATGACCCTGCAATCCCACTACTGGGCATATACCCTGAGAAAACCATAATTCAAAAAGAGTCATGTACCACAATGTTCATTGCTGCTTTGTTTACAATAGCCAGGACATGGAAGCAACCTAAGTGTCAATCAACAGATGAACGGATAAAGAAGATGTGGCACGTATATACAATGGAATATTACTCAGCCATAAAAAGAAACAAAATTGAGTTATTTGTAGTGAGGTGGATGGATCTAGAGTTTGTCTTAAAGAGTGAAGTCAAAAATAGGAAAACAAATACCGTATGTTAACACATACATATGGAATCAAAAAAAAAAAGGTTATGAAGAACCTAGGGGCAGGACAGGAATAGAGATGCAGACATACAGTATGGACTTGAGGACATGGGGTTGGGGAAGGGTAAGCTGGGACTAAGTGAGAGAGTGGCATGGACTTATATATACTACCAAATTGTAAAATAGATAGCTAGCGGGAAGCAGCCACATAGCACAGGGAGATCAGTGCAGTGCTTTGTGACCACCTAGAGGGGTGGGATAGAGAGGGTGGGAGGGAGATGTAAGCGGGAGGAGATGTGGGGATATATGTATATGTATAGCTGATTCACTTTGTTTTAAAGCAAAAACTAACACACCATTGTAAAGCACTAATACTCCAATAAAGATGTCAAAAAAAAAAAAAAGGCCAGGACCTAAAAAGAAAAAAAGCTAAAAAGTCAAGTCAGAGGCCCAGATATTTGTAAGATTGCATTTCCCTCAGCACAGCAGGTTAGTGCTTCCCCGGCTCTGTTCCCCCAAAAGAAATGGATCAGTTCAAAATTATGGGTAAAGAAGATGTGGTACATATATACAGTGGAATATTACTCAGCCATGAATAGAACAAAATAATGCCATTTTCAGCAACATGGATGGACCTAGAGATTGTCATACTGAGTGAAGTAAGTCAGACAGAGAGAGACAAATATTATATGATATCACTTATAGGTGGAATCTAAAAAAAAGGTACAAACGATCTTATTTACACAACAGAAATAGAGTCACACATGTAGAAAACAAACTTATGGTTACCAGGGGGAAAGGGCAGGGGGAGGGATAAATTGGGATACTGGGACTGCCATACACAAACTACTATATAATATAAAATAAATAACTAATAAGAACCTACTGTACAGCACAGGAAACTCTACTCAATACTCTATAATGTCCTATATGGGAAAAGAGTCTAAAAAAGCATGGATATATGTATAACTGATTCACTTTGCTGTACACCTGAAACTAACACAACATTGTAAATCAACTATACTCCAATAAAAATTAATTTTAAAAAATTTGGGGAGAGGTAAAGGTAGTGAGAAGCAAGTATAAAGCTAATACTTGGACAACTCCCTGAATAGTTCCTTCTGCATTCGGAAAGTTAGAAACTCAGCAGACAAATGCATTCAAAGCACTCTGTGGAGCTGTTGGAGGACTGCTCTTACTTGACTTTTTTTGGTTCCCCATTAAACATCTGAAGATTGCTTTGACATATGTAGCTAAAAATGTCACACTGACACTGAGATACCCCAGAGCCATGAGCCACCCAGACTTTTCCAGTCACCTTGCCCAAGCACGAAGCAAGATACTGACATTGGTCTTGTGGATCTGAAGAACTATGGAAATGAGGCAGCATTGTCGACTCACCAATTGCTTCTGTGGTTAATGCATTAACACCTAACTCATCAGAGCCAGAGATACATTTTATAAGTTACTGCTTCCCTCAATGCATTTTTATCACGTATTTGCACATTTCTATTTCCAAGATGCACGGAAAACAAGATGTTTAGCTGAAAATGTTTACAGTGGGGACCTTATAAATTACTTGATAGTCTTGGGAGACAAATATATTTTGCAAAATACCAGCTACAAGGAATCAACTATTTTAGAGGATCCCTAGGGATCATTTTTTCTACAGATATAATAAAATCCTTCCTAAACAGAAATATCTCAAATGGGGGTAAGAAACTGCTAATAAAGCCCACTTAGGATTTGCATATCTTCATAGAACATTCCAGGTCACTGGGGCACACTGAAACTCCAGACCAAGATGTGATGGGGCTGCTCTGTGGTGCTTTACCGCATGACTGAGGAATGGGTGGGTCACTTAGAATCCCAACCCTGCCATAGGTAAGTGAGTCCAGTGACACGAGTACATATTTTCAACTAGACAGAAACTGTGAAAATGAGTGTCACTGTCCTCCCACCTAAAGAACATCAGCAAATGCAAAATGAATGCATGTGGTACATACATACAATGGAATATTACTCAGTCATTAAAAAGAATGAAATAATGCCATTTGCAGCAACATAGGTGGACTTAAAGATGATCATACTAAGTGTCAGAGAAAGACAAGTATCATTTGATACTGTTTATATGTGGAATCTAAAAAAAATGGTACAAATGAACTAATTTACAAAACAGAAATAAGAGTCACAGATGTAGAAAACAAACTTACGGTTACCAGGGGGGTAAGCAGGGGTTGAGGCGGGAGGGATAAACTGGGAGATTGGAATTGACATATACACACTACCGTATATAAAATGGATAACTAATAAGGACCTACTGTATAGCACAGGGAACTCTTCTCAGTACTCTGTAATGACCTATATGGGAAAAGAATCTAATAAAAGACTAGATATATGTATATGTAAAAATGATTCACTTTGCTGTACAGCAGAAACTAACAACATTGTAAATAAACTACACTCCAATAAAAATTTTAAATAAATAAATAAAACTGTGTATCTTTCAAAAAAAAATGAATGCAGCACCTTCTTAATGGAGGGTTCTAGTAACTCCGGGGGATGAAGCAGCAGCTCTTTGTCAGTCCTTTCCCAACATATTAAGGTTAGCTGACAGCACTGCTCGACAACGAAGACTTAATGTGTCTGACACATGGCAAATACACCATATTGACTCTTCTACCTAATTTAACAAATTTGAATCTTTTGTCAATTTTCTTTCCCCAGCGAAAAGATATTCTAAAGCATCACTTAAGCTTACATTGCTCTTTTCCCCCAGCCTCCCCTTACACATTATCTTTGACACTGTCTCAAGCTTACTAAATGAACTCATCTTCCCAGCTATCAATGATCATCACAAATTCTAAGCGTGTACTCCCCATTTTTGCCACTATTACGAGGCTTCATGTCAGGCTTCAGGTCTTTGAAGGAAAGAAAGGGTCCCTAAGCTTTATCATATACCCGAAGGTGTGCTGCTTCTGCTTTAGTGGGAGGTTATTACAGTTAACTGTAACCCTGCAGTCTCTGCTGGGCTTTGGGATTCCAGAGGGTTCATGTACGTCAGGTGGATGGGGTGAGGGCAGAGAAGGGCCTCAGGCTGTGGTGAAGCTCTCTGGAATGCCAAGCTGTCTAAGGAGCAGCACGTGACACTCAAGTTCAGTAAGGAGTCATGGCCAAGGGTAGCCTGCTGCCACAAGGAGGTGATGGGTCCCTTCCACCACTGTGGAGGTATTCAAATCACAGCCAAGGGCCACTGCATGGGTGTTGGAGAAGGGCTTCAAGTAGGCATGGGGGAAACCTGGATGGACTGTGGAATCAGGCTACGAGCCTAGATTTGGCAAATTCTTCATTCTGGCTTTTGGAAGCAGGGGAATTCCACCCTACAGAGGTACCTCTAATTTCCATCCCTCCTGATGCTCCCCATCATGGTGGCATCTCTCTTCACTTCCTTACTTTGGTGTTTTGTTATGCTTACATCCACCACATGCTCTTATGCTGGGGTGGAAACAAAGTCCCTGCCCTCAGACAGCTTATACTCTGGGGTGTGACTGTGTGGAGTTGGGGGGTAGAGATGAGTGAAACACTTTTTTTAAAAAGGAAATGTTCTGATAACAAGAGCTGCTCAGAAGAAAACAGGCGAACCAATTGGACAGCTACCCAGGTAGGGTAGAGGGGCTACTTCAGCTAAGGGACCAAGAGAAGGCTCTGAGAGGGGACACACGGAGAAGGAGCTAATAAAAGGGAGCCCCGTGTAAAAATCTGGTGCAAGAAAAGTTCAGGCAGAGGGAACCCCAAGTACAAAGGAGAAGGGAACGCACTTGTGTGCTTCAGGAAGAGAGAAAATGCCAGCGTGGGTTCAGCATAATAAAAGGGAGAGAATGACACAAGTAGAGAGAGAAGCAGTGCTGGGCTGTGATTCAGAAAGTATGTCTTATTCTAACAAACACTGGAAGCAATCAGAGGTTTTTTTTTGTTTTTTTTTTTTGCGGTACGCGGGCCTCTCACTATTGTGGTCTCTCCCGTTGCGGAGCACAGGCTCCGGACGCGCAGGCTCAGCAGCCATGGCTCACGGGCCCAGCCGCTCCGCGGCATGTGGGATCTTCCCAGACTGGGGCATGAACCCGTGTCCCCTGCATCAGCTGGCAGACTCTCAACCACTGCGCCACCAGGGAAGCCCAATCAGAGGGTTTTAAGAAAAAGAATGACATGAATTTATTCTGTCTCAAAAAGGGTAAATGATGGCTATTTTTCACAATTTCTAATGTGTGCTAAAATTAAGTATAATCCTAACTATAAACCTAAAATTATGATGGACAACCCCTTTCTAATAGTAACACTAAAGTCTCCCCAAAATCCTGGTAGTTATATTACCAAAGAATAACTAGAGACCAAGCATCTGCAGAATTCTGTTATTCTGTATAAACGAAAACAAATACACAATCAAAAGGCCACCAAAACCCCCCAACATTTCCATGGTAAAATAAATCTGAAGAACGTTTAGTTAAGTCAAGTAAAATAGATTTCCTTACTGTAAGAAAATAAAAATTCTTAGACCATCTCATGGAACTGGACTTTAGCAAAACGTTGTGCTTTATTCCTGAATCCAAATAAATTTTTTATTTTATCTAAAAGGATTAAAATGTTCATATATGGAACGTCTCTATGTTAAAGATAACTTGATGTTGGCCTGTTCTGAATTTTCTTCTAAACTTCAGGATAATTCTTATAGTTCCACCTACCTGGTTAGGACAACATAAGGCAACTAGAAAATGGGCCACAGCTACTGCGACAAACTCAATACCCAAATTCTACTGCTGTCCTTGAGCTGTGGTGTCTGATTTCCTGCTACAAATAAGTAGGCCATCAACAGGGATCTGAAAAATCTCTTCGTTATAGAAAGATTCCCACAGTGGCAGTGCCTGGCTGGAATTATCTAAACTATAGGTAACACCCCAGCAGTTGCCACTGCGCCTGCATTGCTTCAGTTTCATAGTAAGGAACACATCTAAATGCCCACATGTTAAGGCACAGTGATGCCCTCAATAATTAATAGGGTTTTTTGCACTAATTCTTCTATTTTATTTTTCTTTTATTTATTTTATTGAAGTATAAGTGACTTACAATATTATATTAGTTTCAGGTGTACAACATAGTGATTCAATATTTTTATACATTACAAAATGATCACCACAGTTTTTATGGGGTCTCTAGAATGATAAATGGGTAAATAGAGAAGCTAAACAAACATAAAACATTTAATGTAAGACGACCTAAATATACCAAGTTAGCCTTAAATGAACTTGAAAGACCTTGAGCTCTGGAATTAACATTAATCACTTTCTGGAACTCAAGGAAAAGCCTGATGTGGTTAATTTTAAATTGTATTTTGATAGAAAGCAATACAATCCCACAGGATTCAAGGTATCTATTTGTTTACGTTCTTGCCAGGGTCAGCAAAAAAACCTACAATTGATCAGCTATTAAAAATCAGTTGACTTCACTTCTCTCTGAATAGATTCTCTCCAAGTGTTGAGCACTGGCTCATCTTACCTCTGCCTAGTGACAACATGAAGAGATAAACAGACTATTCAAAGAGAGCTCTTCACATCACATTAGCTGAATAAATAGTGATATATGGGTTTCTTCTCTCTAGTGCTACCTTAGCTTGCAGAGATGAGAGCCAGGAGGATGGGGCTTACAAATCCTATTAGAATATTTAAACAAACACAAAATAACATCTCTGAAGATCATGGTTTAAAGAAAAAAAGAAAAGAACATCTTGTCTTTTAATTGTAGCTTTGGGGGCAACAAAAAGGCCCACAATAAACCTTTGAGGTTCAGAAGTTACATGAAATCACAGGAGAAAAAAAGTAATTTGCTGTTTTATGAGCAATATCCAGAGGAAACAGGATGAAGGCCCTGTAGCACTTCTGTAGGCCATAGAATTAGCACAGAACAATTCAGCTGAAGCGAGGTATACTGTCAATAACAATTTTACTCTGATAATATTTCAGAATGAGAGTTTGCCCTCTAGAATCTGTTCTTAAGGATTCTGTGCTCAATATCCAGAGCAGGCCAGTTGTTACAGAACGGGAGGAACCTATGAGTGACTGGCTGAGCATCAGTATATGAAAGCAATGTAATCAGTGCTCTGAACAGCACCATGTCCATTAGAAGCTATGGTACACACAGAAAGGGAAGCAGGTTCTCAACAATGACTTCAGCCACAGTCCCTTTGCTCTGAGAACTGGGAGTCCAGAACATTCCAGTGGCTTCTACGTATAACTGGCATAATCACCAAATCCTGAGTTTCCTGTTAGTAAATGAGAGATTGTCGCAAGGAAAAGAGAACAGATGAAGTCCTATCCGTCATGTAGCAGTCAGGATTCTTTTTGACCAAAAGCAGGGGACATTTTAATTGACTCAGATGAATGTCCCCAGGAATGGCCAGGCAGAGCTGGCAGAGGCCTTTGCCTCTCTGGGTTTTGGCTTCATTGTCTCAGAATGAAGATAATAACCTGATAGGGGAATGTGGCCTGAAGAAGCTCCCAACCTCGTCAACAGAGAGGAATGGGAGAATGTCCCCATCAGAACCAGAAAAGCCCAAAATAAGCAAAAGTGGGCCCTGGCTTGGGTCAAGTGTCCATTCCTTTATCACTGCTCTGGCCAAAGGAGGTTGAATTACCATAACTAATCTGGTGATAGAGAGGAAGGGTTGCTGGGAAGGCCAAAAACAATAGCCTCCATAGACTGGAAGAACAGGGCACAGAACACACACTTATGAATTCTGATTAACCAAGTACACAACATATGAGAATACTTACAGGATCAATACATGTGACTTCTGGGTGAATAATTTTTTTTGCCTCTTATTAAGTAGCATGCTACTCTTAACATACCAAGATGAAATCCTGAGTCACTGACAGCTGAGCAGGCTGTACTAAATTGTTTCCCCAGTTGTAGCAGCACATGTGCTGAACTTCTCACCTTGCTCCTATGGCTGTCTTCTTAGTGTCTTAGACTGCATTCCCCAGAACAGATCCCGAGACAAGAACTTAAGTGCGAATGGATTATTTGAGATTATTATATACTCTTAGGAAGTCCCATTAGGAGAGTGGAGGAAACAAGAAAGAGAAGCGAAGAACACTACTACAAGATATATTCATAAGCAGTTTGCTGCTTCAAGCAACTGGGGCTCAATCTACTGGGACTCTCCAGGACATCGCATGGAACATGCCTCAGAGTTTCCCATCAGAGGGCAAGGTGGTTGGAAGATATATCCTTCAACTCTCATTTGTCATTGACTGAAGGCCACTCTTGGAGAGGCATTAGCTCTCCAGCACTTTAGGCCTGCTCCCTACACTGGTGAGAGAAAGCCCTGAAGTGGGGAGGAGAAGACACTTGTCATAGGGCGCCCTCAGCATGTACAAGAAAGGGTGAGTTTTGGGGGGGATATGACCAAGGTGCACAGCTTTGGCTATGACCAGTAACACACATGTATGAGAATATGCACTCATGGATTCAACAACTATTTACGAAGCTCCTATTATGTGCAGGTACTCTTCCAGCTGCTGGGAATACATTGAGGGGCAAAACAAAGATTACAGTCTTATTTAATACCTAGCACAGCTGGGCTGGGCAGAGGCAGATTCTGTGGGCTATGTATCATGATCTTATTCACAACATCGGCTTTATGAGTAGTAGCAGGGTCATCATTATTGAATTTGCCCATCACCAGTTCAGGTATGCTGAGGTCTATGATCTAGTTATGACCCTGAATCAAGAACTGGAGCAAGCAGATAGGTATTGGAAGGAAGTAGAGTTTTCCATTAAAGGACAGTGAGATATATTTTGCTTTCGAATTCTTTTGGGACAGCTTTCTTGTAGTGGCTTATTCCCAGAAGCATTGCAGAGTTGCCTGCTCTAACTCTGACAGCCCAGCAGGGTGTGTAGCTTCTGGACACAGAAAGGACTAATGTTAGTTTGACCACCTGGGGATTAAACTGGCACTGGCAACTTCAAATGTGCCCAGCAGAAACTAAGTGATCTCCATTTCAAACACAAAACACTCTGCCTTCCAAACGGTACAGAATTCTATTTTATCTACATCGGCCAGGTAAAGCAGAGTATTTGCCAAAATTCTAGATATGGGTAGTTGTTTATAAAACCTTAGAATATCATCAGGTATGGCTTTAAATAAACCATTACACTTACACAGAAAGCAATAAGCTGTGTGGTTTAGGTAGAAGACATGTTATGCCTATCCTGAAAAAAAAAAGTATAAACAAATAAAGCAATTTTCTATTGTACCCTGAACACCTATGTACACAGAATATGCTAAAAGGCAATTTTACCTATTCTGATTATCTCTTCCATTTGGTGTTTCCCATCTCATGGAAATAAGTTCAACTTTACAAGTACTGCTTAGCTCTGAGGACTCTAGATAATGTGATTAAAGACTCTCAAAATAAATAGTCAGAAAATAAAGTATCAATGGGATTTCCTATGAGTCTAGTGTGCCGTACAGCAGGATGAGCAAATATATGTGGCACGTGCCTTTGACAGACATCATTAATTGATTACACCTCATTCTCCCAATGAGCCTAGACTGAGCCTCGGAATCCTTCACAACACAGTCCTCCAGACAGACTTGATTGATCTTGCAGAGGTGGACCTCCAAATGAAACCTATTTGACATCCATGAGATACTTATAAAGCCTGGTCTCCTTGACATCACATCACAGAGAGAGGGAGAGAGGGAGAAAGGGGAAGGAGGGAATGAGGTGGGAAGGGGAAGGGAGGGGGGAGGGAGGAAATGGAAATAAACTTTGAAAACAAATACCTCTTCCTTTCTTCCCTGCAAACACTGCCAATTAGGGGGTTCAGAGTGGAGGGGATAAGAACATGCTACACCAAAGTATGCCACTTTGGTATATCAATTATTTTGACTGAAAGCAATTGAAAAATAGCACTTGCAGGAAGGTCTCTCTGATTGCCTCCTTTTAAAGAGCATAAATTTCCTGCAAGAAAGGTACCCTCCCTACACCAGGAAGGAGAAAACATTCTTATCACCAGGAGTTGATGCTGAATTGAATCCATTCAAAGCAACCTATTAAAATCATGCTTATCTTCCACTGATTTCCCCCATATATTTCCCAGTCACCTTCTCACAGTTTATTGCCCCTAGTACAAACCCCATTTTCCTTTATCTTATCATGTCTCCACAATTTATTGTTTTTGTTAAAATGGTATATAAGCGCTCAGGCCTATCAACTTCTTTGGGTCTTCATTTTATATACATATAAAAACCTCTGTACATGTAAAAATATTATCATCAAATAAACTTTGAATGTTTTCCGCCTGTTTATCTGTCTTTTTTTCAGTGTAATTTTCAGGCCCAGACACAGAACTTAAGAGGGCAGAAGAAAAATCTTTCTCCCCCACCACACTTTATGACTGCCCACCAAAAAACTGTATCAAGCTAAGTTTCCTGAGAAAACTCAGACAGAATCATTCTTTCCAGAAGCAAAGAAAGAAGAATGAAAAATGCCCATTCTTAAGATAACTGAGCAGTTCTCAGGATGAAGAAATTGTCCAAATAAAACTCAATGACATCAAAAAATGTTTAAAATTCCCAAGACCATCTTCTCCCCAACCCTCCTCATTTTTTCTCCTACCATTGATACTTTCCAAAGAATCACTCCCTCTGCCTTATCACCCGGATGGCTGTGACTGGATCTCCCTCAGAGCCTAAGGGACTCTGGGTAGAAGTAATATAATATATATTTTTTCTGAAACTCTGTAAAAGTTTTCCTCACACCAGCTACTTCTGGTGGTGACCCACATCATCAGTCACCTGGTATAAATGAGCTTGGCTGTGAACAAGGTTAAGAATGAGAGCTGAGGATGATCTATTAGTTCATCTTACTTGTTTCATGGAGTAAAAGCAGAATTGTTTTTCTGGAGAGTTTTCTTGAATGGTTTTCCAAGTCTAACTTGAAATCACATTCAAAGTCTTGTGACTTTGCTCTTTCTTGCAGTCCACCAATAATTAGTTGTTTTAATACTTCAACGGCAATGATAGCCAACCTGAACACAAACTGTCTTTACACACAGCATCTCCTGGTTTCATACTGCAAGCTCACTTCCAAGCATTATTTGTTTTCATAAACTTGAGCTAGGATGACTCTTTCCTCACTGCCTTTAATTACTACGGAAAGCTTAATATGCACTTTTTCCCCCCATCAATCTGGCACTAAAAATGCTGAATTGCTTTTGTAGTAATTTGAAAGAAGAGTTTGGGGCTATTAGAAGAAACTCACATCAGGCATTTCTCTACATGGCCTACTTATATTTTTCAAAGTGAAAGAATATTTCAAGTAAAATGAAAAACTTGGGGGACTGGGGAAGTCTGCCCCATCTAAAGTCCTATTTTTCAATTTTCTACACAAAGACGCCTTATGGTGCATTTTAATAATGTAACTTGAAATATATTTTGAAAGAAGGAACAAGTTGTAATCTGACCCAAGACAGAACAATGCCTCATGCAGACTCTTGAACAAAATGTGACTATAGGAGCCCTGCTCTTTTGTCTTCTGGGTAATTATTTCATACATTTGGGGGGTTTATATGGAACATGTATGAGATTTTCAAGTAAAAAGTGTAAGGCTCTGACTCTTCCTGGAAATCTGGAAGAAAATGAGAATATGAAATTAACAAGGTAGCCTCCAATACTGAACCAGAGACCCTGCAGGTCACCTTCAGTGCTGAATATTCCAAAGTTACCTTTGTTAAAAAGGCAGAAACAGCTTGACAACATATCTGACTTTACCTTTTAAAAGTAGAATTAAAAATCTAAGAAGCTTCATGAATTTCTCTCCCATCTCCCTATTCTTTGGTATTTTTTCTGTCCCTTATGCTCTAATAGAATCTCTTTTTGGTTCATATATAACATGATCCAATAAAGTAAAGATGTGAAATTGTTCTTTCTTAAATAAATTCACTCTAATCAAAACACTGTATCATAACAGCTCTCATTCACTTGGGTGTTTCCTAAGCTCATTCTGTGTGCCATGCGGTCGACTAGGCAGTGGGGACACACATGGACCCATTCTCCTGAGCTTCCAGTCTACTGGAGAAGACGAGTTTTATCAAATAATCACACATAGGCCTTAGGATTTCAAACTGAGATAAGGACCATGAAACAAAGAAGCAAACACCTTGAGGAGGTGGTACTTAAGTGAAGATCTTCAACAAGAGTGGGGGTTTAGTTAGTAGGAATTAGACAAGTACTCCAGTATGGGGGAATGGTACCATGTAGGCCCTAGAGTAGGAGGGAACAGGGGCAAAGTCCTAAAAGAAAAGAGTAGGTGGTGGTGTGTGCGGGCGTTACTTTATGACAGATTCTTTTACCTATCCTGGCAGCATGCACAGTTTCAAGTCAATGAATAAGACTGAATGCACTAAGCATTCTCTACATTGTTTCCACTGAGGGGCAGTTTGGGGTGGGGGTAATGGAAATGGTCTAGCCTCAGGCCTTTTCACACAGGCTTTAAGGAAGTTCTCGGTAGGTGAGTGGATCTGAAGTACCCAGGAATGTGAAAAAATAGAGAAATGGTGATTTTTCTCTGCCTTCCAGTGGCTTCCATTTAGGAAAGGCCAACATTCTCATTTTCTGTAATTTCCCCTCAAGCCCAGCAGATGGTGTTATTACAGGAGGACATCATGAACTCTGATTCCCTGGAAACCATGGAATCGAAGAAAAAAGAAAATGTCTTGAAGAACCTAGGAGTAAGACAGGAATAAAGACACAGACCTACTAGAGAATGGACTTGAGGACGTGGGGAGGGGGAAGGGTAAGCTGGGACAAAGTGAGAGAGTGGCATGGACATATATACACAACCAAACGTAAAATAGGTAGCTAGTGGGAAGCAGCCGCACAGCACAGGGAGATCAGCACAGTGCTTTGTGACCACCTGGAGGGGTGGGATAGGGAGGGTGGGAGGGAGAGAGACGCAAGAGGGAGGAGATATGGGGACATACGTATACGTATAGCTGATTCACTTTGTTATAAAGCGGAAACTAACACACCACTGTAAAGCAATTATACTTCAATAAAGATGTTTAAAAAAAAAAAAAAAAAGTATGCGAGACAGCCTTCTTACCAGGACAGGTTAACTGCAGAGGGAAGAAATGGCTGACTTCTCCCACAAAGGACTGTGATTCTGAGCCTCCTCACCAGCACCTGGGAAATGAAGTCAGGCCCTCTCTTCGGTTCTCCTTAAAGCGAGGCACTGCTCTTTCATATCCGGGTTAACTTTTATTTCATCAAAAAAGAGCTTCACAGGCTATGAGGAGACAACAGTCATTCCCAATCACTACCTCACCTAGAATTTGGGTCTCTGAGGGCTGGACTTCTTTGGGCCCGAAATAACAAAATATGGTACAAAGGAGCTTCAATTTTGCAAAAAATTATATCCCACAATCTACAGCTAGATAAAAGGAAGAGAGGGAGACCTCACAGTGTGGATTCAACCAGAAGTGCATCTGCACTGAGTGTGGTATCTTCACAAGGAGTCGGCCTCTGGGAGCATGGAACTTCCTACCTGCCATCCTCACCTTTCTCCCTCTTAATTTTCACACAGGTTTATTTTTCACAAATTGTGTTCAATTTCCCGGATATCAAAATGACATGTTCTGCTCCACAAACAACAGAGAGAGAAAGACAAAGAAACAGACGACAACTGAGGGTTTCTTTCTATTGGCAGGGTCTTCCCTGGATAGAGAACTTTATCTCAAGAGGAAGGGTCAGAAAATGGATGGGCCAGACAACCTTAGCAAAGCTTTGTTTCTATGCTGTTGTTTTTAACCTTCAGTGGGAATAAGACATCCTCATATTTTATGAAGGCTTAGTGTTGCGGTAGTTTCAAAAAAAAATCAGCCAAAATACAAATTTCACCATGGATGATTTCAATTTCTGGCTTTGTAATTTTATGTAATTTCCCAAATATCTACAACGAACAAGTGGTATCTTTGCAATCAGAAAAGAAACTATAAAAATCCTCAAATGAGATCTCTGTCTGCTTGCTTTCGGGGAGTTATCTGGTGTTACAAGACAGAGAGGGAAGGTACGAATACTCGCGGAGCCAAGTCGCCGGGTTGCTTCGGTCAAACTGATTTCTAATTCTATTTCCTGTGGATTTTCACCAGTTACTAGTTCATTTAAATCAGCTATTAAATGAATAAATGTGAAATCTTAAAATACATTTAGAGAAAGTATATTGTTCTATATTAAGCAAGCAGTTAAGAGTTTCAAATTATATGCAAGCATATGAAGGGTATCAGCTCTCACTTACCAGATCTCAATCCACTTTAAAAACTGCTTACCCCTTAACTTTCCACCCTAATTAGAGCATTTTATCTTTGTGAACATTTACCCTGACCATATCGTGATAACACTTGGCTAATACTCTGTGAAGAAATCATTACTAATAATCCACGCCCGCCAGCCCGAGCAACGGGGCAAAGAACTAGCTTGGTGTTAATTGGCTCAATGGCCACTCGGGGGAAAAACAATTAAAGGGTTTTTATTGACCAACATAGTTTAACAAATGACACTTCAGTGATCTATTGGCATATTAGAACAGCAGCAAGACTACTGGCTTACCGAGTCATTTTAAATATAGTTGTTACAGAGGTTTTGCCATAAATCAAGAACAAAAGATTTCAGGACATAATTTTTCAAGAAAAAAATTTTAAACACGTATAGTAGTGTCGAGAGAAGGAGTTTGGAGCTGAAGAGGGTTACTGACTACATTTTCCCGATGTCTTTCCTAAAAATAATCCTTCTAAGAATCAGGATGAGTTATTTTAGGTAAACGTTGGGGTTGAGAGACCTTGGCAGACTATCAGCTCCAGGAGGTTAAGGACCACATCTGTTTTGTTTAGCAAAATGGGAATTAGCCGCATAGCACAGGGAGATCAACTCGGTGCTTTGTGACCACCTAGAGGGGTGGGATGGGGGGGGAGGGAGGGGGGGAGGGAGACGCAAGAGGGAAGAGATATGGGAACATGTGTATATGTATAACTGATTCACTTTGTTATAAAGCAGAAACTAGGCACACCACTGTAAAGCAATTATACTCCAATAAAGATGTAAAATAATAATAATAATAATAATAAAAAGAAATGTGAGGCATTCCATTTATGCCCTCAACCAATAAACATTAAAATAAAATGCCAGGCTGTGTGTGACCCTGGGCGTTCCTCAGCAGGTGCTTGGTAAACACTCAATAAATGGATGAATGAGATTTCCCAGCACTGCCTGATTTTGCAAACAGAAAAATCACAGCCTTTCTGAATTTAAACTTACAGGGTAAAACCCAATACTAACACTATACAGATTGTTAATGGTATTTTGGCATTCAGAAAGAGGCTTAAGATCTTCTGCAGGGAAAAAGATGTATCACCCAGTATTTGCTGTTTGATCTGATTTGGCCTACAATGTAAATGATCCTGATAGAAATCTAGGTTCTATGGGGTTCTATCACAATTCTTTAGCTAATGTGATCTTGAATTTAACTCATATTTATCACTTCCTTATAAATTCACTTGCCTCACCCTGGCCCTATTATAATCTCAAGCAGATACTTTAGTTTCCCAGACTTAAGGCTCATCCAACTCACTGCATCTTGTTATTCTCCACCAAGTATCTTTCTTCTCATCTCAGTCTCTTCCTCATTATTTCAGTGGGTCCTGAATGCTTTTTTGAATTAAATTCAGACAACACACCCTGGCTCTTGAATATCTTTCTGAAGAGACTCCAAACCAGCTAATGAGGCATTCCATCTCCTTGCTGCTCTTTACGTGGACATATGTCAGCCAGGACACTCAACTCACTACTGCCGTATCCATACCTAAGCTAACGCCTGTCCCTTTGCTTTACAGCCAATACAGAGAAAGAGAAAACACACAGAGAGGGAGAGAGAAACACTGGGTCCTGAGGGCACTGAGTCCCTGGATCAAGCCATACCTGAAGTCAGAAACTTCACCTGGACCCTTTAATTATGACTCAATAAATCCTCCATTTTCTTTAGCCAGCTTGGGTATTCTGCCATGTGCACCCCCAAAGAGTCCTAACACATGCAAGAAGGAAATGAGGGAAAGGAGAAAAATGATAAGGAAGAAAACGGAGGCAGAAGAAGGGAAATGAGAGATTTGTCCAAGGTCATAGGACTAGCCAGTATGGGATAAAAATACAGAGCATGAAGACCAGAGTTTACTCTCTTTTCCCTGCTACCCCCCTACAATAAGAGTACTATTAGTCATTTCTACACATAGTTACTTTGAAGCTAAACAAATGAGAACTGGCCTGCTATTAAGAACCCACAAATACAAGGCATACATCAGCCTTGAGTAACTTGTATTCTGTTTTCCTGGTACTGTACATTTAAGAATTGCTTTCATAAGTAAGCTTCCCAAGGGGGATACGGATGCCAGTTTTAATTTAAAGAAATACTAATGCTAAAATCAATTCGTAGAATTTTTCAGTTGGATCGATGGATGTTGTCTCCACTAAAACCAAATTATTTCCTTACTTAGGCTTCTTTGTAAGTACGTACCAAGACCTATCAGGATTTTTAGGGAGCTGCTACAAAGGCATTACTTCCAGGGACTGGATCAAATAGCCAATGATCAAAACAAGGTAAAATCTATTTCATCCTTGAATGCAGAGCACCTGTTTTATTAAACACGAGTTTTTTTTTTGTTTTTTTTTTTTGTTTGTTTTTTGTTTTTTTTTTTTGCGGTAGGCGGGCCTCTCACTGTTGTGGCCTCTCCCCCTGCAGAGCACAGGCTCCGGACGCGCAGGCCCAGCAGCCATGGCTCACGGGCCCAGCCGCTCCGCGGCATGTGGGATCCTCCCAGACCGGGGCACGAACCCGTGTCCCCTGCATCGGCAGGCGGACTCTCAACCACTGCGCCACCAGGGAAGCCCACGAGTTTTTACATAGAATACGATGCTGTGTACCTCCCTATACTCTTCATCTTCCAAATGGTTTCACAATACTCTGTGTGTAGTACAGCGAAGAAAGGCACCACAAACACATTATCTGTGCAACAGACATTGACAGCAGCTTAGTCACAGAACAGAGAGAACATGTGAAAATCACCACCGCAACTTTGCAACTGTATCGGCAATAAGGACCCAGGCCCCAAACATGACAATGGGACGGAGTATGCTTCTGGATGCAATGATGTCGAGTCTACCACACAATTACTAACTTTATTCAAGCTGATGTTATGTTTCTTTTTCTTTTCTTTTTGCATTTTATTTATTTATTTTTGGCTGCGTTGGGCCTTCGTTGCTGCGCGTGGGCTTTCTCTAGCTGCGAGTGGGGCTACTCTTCGTTGTGCGCAGGCTTCTCATTGCGGTGGCTTCTCTTGTTGCGGAACACAGGCTCTAGGAACTCTGGCTTCAGTAGTTGTGGCACACGGGCTCAGTAGTTGTGGCTCGTGGGCTCTAGAGCGCAGGCTCAGTAGTTGTGGCACACAGGCTTAGTTGTTCCGTGGCATGTGGGATCTTCCTGGACCAGGGCTCAAACCTGTGTCTCCTGCATTGGCAGGCGGATTCTTAATCACTGCGCCACCAGGGAAGTCCCTAGCTGATGGTATGTTTCTTTAAAAACATTTAATGATTCAACTTCTACAAGTCCAAGTTATTAATGAAATGACAGCTTGCTAAAAACTGAAAACAAACACATTTAATCCTACTAGTGGCTGCTGTCTCTGATGCTTCACACAGGCAATTCATCATCCTCTCTTTTTCTTATAGAACAGCTTCACTAAAAGAGAAAGTTCTCTTATATCCCAAGAACTTCCCTAACCACCTGAATCCAGTCTTTACTTCTTACCCTGAACTTAATGCTTGGTCCTTAAGACATGCCTCCTTGCATTTCTGGCTATTTACGTACATTTCATATCCTTCCTACAGAATTACACACCCCTGGAAGACAGGTATTGAGTCTTACAGAGCTTCTAAATCTGAAGTTTAGAACAACACCCTACAAAGGATGTTACTGTTCAAAACAGGCTCTTTTAGGTTATTAGTTAATCATTTTCTTTCTTTAAAGAAAAAACTGGTTATGTGTGGGCTGTATTTCAAAAGTGGTATGAATATTCTAAAACAATATCAATGTGAGCGTGGAATGCATTTTTAATTTAAGAGAGAAAAAAAAAATTTGGGAGGCGTCTACTCAGCCTGTGAAGGGGGGAATTTATGACATCTCAAACACCAGTTTACAAAGGCTCCTCCACCTTCTCAGCTTAGAAAATGTTACCTGAGAGTCTTCTCTGTAAAGAAAACTTCCAGATTCCGTTCTCCTCTGCCCCAGACAATGAAATGTTTTGGTTTAAAAGCTATTGCTAGGAGCTGAGCTTATTAGCCACATTACGATGAGGTTGGGACTACAGAAACCAGGCTGTGTGAGCGGGTTCAGTCGGACTCTGCCAACATTTTGTCGGTAAATAAGATGTCATGGGTCCAGGTTTCTGTTCAGCTGTGCCTCTGACTGGATTCTAGCCCTTGAGCAAGTCACTTTTTTCCTCTGAGCCTCAGTCACCTCACCTCTTAAATAAAGATAAAATTCACACTTCACACAATGTTGGAAACATAATAGTAACACTGACAGTGTTAACAGTTAAATGATAATAGCTAACATTCCCTGAGGCATACTATAGGCTAGCCACTGTGCTAGTCCTATATGACCCTTACCTCTTCTGATCCTCGGAACAACTTTACAAAGCCAGGCATCCCATTATCTCCCTTTTACAGATGAGGTAACTGAAGATCAGAGATGTTAAACAACTTGCCCAAGGTCACACAGCTAGTAAGGAGTAGAACCAGGATCTGAACCGTGGCATTCTGGTTACAAAGCCTCACCCCTGTGCTATTCTGCTCCACGCAAATAATTTAAAGTATGTGATGTGAAGCACTTTATAAACTGTAAGTTAGTATATAAAAAAAAGTAAAGTATTATTATTATTAATAGAAATAGATGCTCATTATGGTTTTTAAAAGATGAGGTAACCAACAATTCCTTTAATGAAAGCACACACACTTCTCTCAGTAATACTGACAAGCCACTGTCAGAGAAACAATTAGAATTGAATTAGCACATCATCACAAAAGAAGTTCCAATGACATCATTCCAACCAAAGAACTTGCTCTTCCCTGGAGTTTAGAAAGGAAAAAAAATGGTTCATCTGACAAGAGGAACAAATTCTTGCAGCTCTGGCAACGCAAAGCCTCTGAAAGAACAGGTTAAGGAAGGTGCTTCCACTGCAAACCGTTAAGTCCAGCATGAATCCCACAGAGGGGTTCACACCACAATGCCAGTTTCCCAAGCATCCTTCCATAAAGCCTTGTATCAAACTGGATCCCAAAAGGGATATAAAGGGCCAGCCACCGATGAGGTACAGCACTGCTGGTCCAGGCTCCAAGGGTCAATGATGAAGCTCATTAACAGAACAGGCTATTTTCCAATCCTCCCTTCAACTTGTTTACTCACTAAGTGACTTTGACACCACACCTGTTTCTGTACTAGCCTGGAAGCCTCCACAGCACAGCAGATGGCAGAGTGTTTGCATAACAAATGTCCTCAAGGGTCAGCCTATGGAAGTGGCTGTGGGGGTTGCTGCAGGTGGGACAGGAGGGGCGGCAGGGACCCTCTCCTGGGGCAGCAGCACAGCCATCAGTCCCAGACTTTGCTGGAGAAACATCCCACGCCGTCAAGGCCGAATAAGTCTGAGCTCTGAATGTTCCCAGCTCTGCTCTTCCTTCTGGCAATCCTTTCCAGAATAACAAAACTCAGTGGCTATAAGAGCAAGCTACAAAGGAAATCTAGTGGGGACATTAGCAATATATATATTCGGGCTTCCCTGGTGGCGCAGTGGTTGAGAGTCCCTCCTGCCGATGCAGGGGACAGGGGTTCGTGCCCCGGTCCGGGAAGATCCCACGTGCCACGGAGCGGCTGGGCCCGTGAGCCATGGCCACTGAGCCTGCGCGACCGGAGCCTGTGCTCCACAACGGGAGAGGCCGCAACAGTGAGAGGCCCGCGTACCGCAAAAAAAAAAAAAAAAAAAGAATATAGATATTAAAAAAGAACTAAACCACATCAAATTTAAAACTTAACTTCAAACCCAATTCCAGCTAAACTTCCAACTTTGCTCTCTTAAATTTAACTGAGGTTTAACTCTCTTAATTCTAAACTCTTTGTAACTCTCAAATCTCAATTCCTAACTCTCAAGTTTCTTAATTCTAATTTCAAGTCAAGCTTAGTCTCTTGAAGAGGGAAGTCAAATTTAACAGCTGATTGGAATGAGTTCCTGTGACTTGTGAGCCTGGTTTAAGGTCACACCTAGTCTTCAGAGGTTAAGAAAAGCCCTACTTTCTCTTATGCAAATTTGACATCAGAATAATGTCCCATCTGGGCTGTGCTGTGGAAGAAATACTTACTCAATCATGCAATTTGCCATTTTTTAAAGAATCCATGATGCAAGGAATGTAACATAAAGCTCCTCAAAGGAGCAAACACCCATCTCAGGGGCCACACTTTGCAGACGACCTGCGTGTCAGGGGGGAATATCCAGCTCACCCCCTTTCCCCAGTGACACCTGGTAGACTTCACTGTTTTCAACACGAAGAACTAGCTCTGCACACTTAGTTCCATTTGACTAGTGAGTCAAGCTTTGCTGCTTGGAAACCAGTGAGCTCGCCATTAGTAAGAATCTGGGACCCATTAACAGGGTGACTTGAGGGGACTGAAAATAAACTGAAATCCACTATCATTCCTCTCCCAGGGTTTCCTCTGATTCTCTGATCAGCCTTCCTTCATGCAGGGGTGATGGTGAAACTACCGGGGTGATGATGACAAAGCAAGTGAGAAAAATGCTTTGAGGGCAGGGACCACATCTCCATGTTCTCTGCTGTCCTCACAGAAACTGGAAGAGAAGCTGGCCTGCAGCGGCTCTCAATAAGTAATGGGTCCATACCAATAGAGTGCACCAAGCACTGTGTACCAAGTTCCCCATTCGTGGCCTCCTGTAAAACTCACAGAATCCTCTGCAGGAGGGAGTCGTATTCTTATTTCAATTTCACAGACAAGAAAACAAAGGGAGAGAGAGTCAAACCACTTGCCTAAAGCCACACAGCTAAGAGTGAAGGGAGCTGGACTCAATCCTGAAAGCAAACAATTCTTTTAAGTGAAGGAATTATTTTTCAAACTCAAATCTCTCAGATGTGGAGGATGTGGCTCTTTGGGACCTGCCTCAAGATCCATCCCATCAATTTAGGTTAGTAATACTAAGTACTCTTAAAGAAGAGTAGTATTGTTTAAGAGTACTCTTAAAGAAGAGAAGTATTGCTGTCTTCCACTTCCACTGAAGTGGAAGACAACAATTCAGGTAAGTTCAGTTGAGCAGTCCTTGCACAGGAGTTAGGGGGCCAGGAGACCCCTGAATTAAATGCAATATTGTGTATGTACCTGAATTTTTCCACAGAAAATGCTCATAGCTTTCAGACTTGAAAGATGCTATGACCCCTCCAACGTTTAATGAATCAGCTTCTTTTCATTAAATTATGCTGCTAATTGTCACCCGCAAAGAGTCCAAAGGGCTCTAAGTGCATTGTGTACGCCTGCTAGAAGGGAAATGACTAGCATGAGAGTTTGGTGGGTATTAGATATGAGAACAGTCAGTCTCTGCAAACACCCCATATGTGGAAAGAGCCCTCAGAGATCATCACTTAATTAAGAATATTCAGAATTCACTGCCTTGTTAGCATCTGTTCTCAGTGACATATAAGAGCAACTCTATTGATAACCAACTGATCTTGGGGAGAGTTGACACCATAGGACCCCATATCATGGATTAGATTTGGTGGTCTTCGAAATATGAAAAGGAGACAACAAATTCCACCTTAGAGCAGTGCCTGCAACAGGGTCTTTCTAACTATTTCATTTTCTGTGATCTTCATCTGCAGCAAGAATATCCAAACCTAACGCTCTGTACTTGGGGAAACCACCCTCATGCTCAGCAGACATATACTGAGACTCTACTATGTTCCCCAAACTGCAGTAAACCACTTGCTCCTATGTCATCTGGATAATTCCATGTGATTCTAGGCCACATGTTTAAAATTGAAGAGTCACCAAACAGAGAACATCTAGATGTGGGGAACCAATCTGTCAAAGGAGTAGAAACCATGCTGTATACACAGTTAAAGGCACTGATGATTCCTCACGGGGAGGATGGCACATTTCTTCCAACTCCTACAAGGTTTCTAGAAAGGAGAGGAAGTACACAATTATTCCAGAATGCCCAGACTCCAGAGAGAAAGGTGAAAGAATAATGCTGTTTCACAGAAAGAGAAAAAGAAGAAGAGAAGAAGAAAAAGACGCTGCTGCAGAAAAGCAAACTTTTCTAACTGTAGAATCCAAAATGGAATAAGACAGCTGTTCAAAAGTAAGCTAGCTGTCATTCGAGTCATTTTACATGGATTTATACATGAGCTAAACTTAAGACTATAAAACATAGAAGATGGGTAAATACAAGATGACTGTACTAAAATACAAAGAAACAAACACATTTAGTCAGTGCGTGACCCTTGAAAGCTAGTATGTTGATTATGCTGTTTACAGGGAAGAATGTGATGTTCACAAATCAACTCATCACAAATTACATGCTTACCAGGTCTATTAACGTAATGACCTTGGGAGTTGACTCAGAGTCTCCCTTAACCTAACAAGCATGCTGAATATAATCAGTTAGGCTGGCATTTAAAATTACAATTTATCTAACATATTTTCCCCACCCAATTCCTGTCTCCTCCTAAGGCTCAAGAAACTGTTGGGTGATCAATAGGTGCCCTTAACGCTATGGCGCTCTCTTGAGTGCACACGTGTACTCTCTCTCTCTCTTTTAAGCATTTCTATTACAGATAATTTATTAAACCTTAAATTTCTTTCCTATTTGTAAGTTTCAGCAAAATTTAGTCAGGTTGCACCATAGAGTGTCAAGAGATAATTAGGACAGTTAGCAGTAATTTATCATTCCTCAGCTGGGTTTTCAAGCTTCCGCTGACTGCGTGTAGAAATCCGTTAGCCAGTTCTACACGGATCACTAAGAAATCTCCTTTATCTCTGTGCAAACTGCTTTTGCATTTAACTGAAGTGAGCTGAAAGATGAGCCAATCCATTCCTGAAAATCTAGCCACCAGTATGTGTGTCATCCGACTGCGGCTGAGGCTGGGGCTTCAGATGAACTACTGTAATGCCTAATGGGTGTTATGCTGCCATGGGCAGCTTTTTTCCCACCTGCTATGGCTTAGAAATGTAAACCAAGCAGTCTGACTTCAGGTTAGATCTTCAGAAAATATGCACAGGAATCTATGGCCAACAGTACATTTTACAGAGCAAATATTGCCTCACACCTAGTCCACCAAAGATGAAAAGCCTGGAGAAGGCAGGGACAACAGCTCTGCATCGCTTCTGTGCAGAAGGATTTTATTATGCCTGAGATGAAAAGGGAGGACCTTGTGTTCTTTCAAGAGACTCATTTACTAGATGGTGAAAAATGAATGGTCTGGGTAATTTCATTTCAAATTGATTTATTTCTAAATGGGGGAAAATTGACACTTGGTGAAGAAAGTAAAAAGCAAGTCTCTGGGAAGAGCCAACTAGTCTCAGGTATAACCCAATTATTTGAACACAGGAAATAAGAACACAGAAGGCAGGGTGCAAGGTCACCCAGGAAAGTCATTCCTTGCAATGAATACCTTCCTTTTCCCCTCCCGACAGACTCTCAAA
Organism: Mesoplodon bidens; assembly: GCF_964165515.1. Taxonomy (NCBI): domain Eukaryota; kingdom Metazoa; phylum Chordata; class Mammalia; order Artiodactyla; family Ziphiidae; genus Mesoplodon; species Mesoplodon bidens. Next base: position 29,944,101 of record NC_138172.1, on the reverse strand, counting down.
AAGTATAAACTGACACATATTTCCAGTTTATTTCTGACACCTAAAACCTAATCAAAGTTCACTTTTAAAAAATCTAATAGTTATTTGCAATTAGGTTGCACAGCAAATTAAATCATAAATTTCTCTATCCTATCCCTGGTTGCCACATTCTTAAAATACAACTTTCTTCCCTCAGGCACTTTATTTAAATCTCTGAGGCCAGACTTGAAAGCAAGTTATGGATTTAGTAAGTTGCTATTGTGGCCACAGTAATTGTTCTGAGCCATATTTATGACTTTATTGGATCTTACAACAATCAATAATCCATCGATGGGACTTCCCTGGTGGTCCAGTGGTAAAGAATCCATCCTGCAATGCAGGTGACGTGGGTTTGATCCCTGGTTGGGGAACTAAGATCCCACATGCCATGGGGCAACTAAGCCGCGTGCCACAGCTACTAAGCCTGCGTGCTGCAAACTACAGAGCCCACACGCCACAACTAAAGGCCCAACACAGCCAAAAAAAAAAAAAGATAAAAGAAAAAAAAAATCCATTGATGTCCCTAACTGGGGTTTTCTCACAGTCCACAAATGGGGCAGTGGATTCATTTTTAATGTACTCACTTAGCACTCCCTCCCTGAGAGAGTCCTGCATATATTAATAAAGGCCAAGAAATGAATGGCATCGGTGCACATACCTTACCTGAAGAAACAGCTGCAGGATAAGATGTAATGTGAAAAAGAAGGGGAAGAATAGACTAACAGGGCCCATTTTGTACAGCACCACTATGGTTAAAGTTAATGGAATTACTCTGTGGTCATGCACCAAAGGGAGCCTTTTGGAAGTTCTTCTAGGGCCACTGATTCACAGACTTTCGCTCAAAGATTCCCATTGGCATGTGATGAGTACTGCAGATATGCAGAAGCACTTTAGAAACTATTTACTCAAACTGCCAGTTACGCATATTAAGGAGTAACAATAACTGAATATTTTAGAGTAGATGATAGAATTGAGGATGTTTTCCATTGGAAGGAGCAGAAAATTCAACTCTTCCTGAATGAAACAATAGGGGAACTTTATTAAATCACCTAAACAAAAAGTCTAGATGTAGCGCAGTCTTCAGGGCTGGTTAATTCAGCAACCCAACAGTGTCACCAAGGATCCAACTTCTTTCAATCTCTGACATGCTGGCCTCAGCATCTGGTTCATTCTAAACCAGGCTGCCCTAGGAATCCTAAGATGGCTGCCAGCAGCCGTCAGGGTTACTGCTCCCCTATTTATAAGCAGTAGTAGAGAGTAGAGAAAGCATCCCGTCCCACAAGTCCTCCATGATGCTGGGAGCAACTGTTCCTGAAGCCGAGAGAATCCTACACTCTAAGTGAGAGTTAGGTCAGAATTAATTAAAGTCATCACTGTGGCAGAGAGTTGGCTTAGGCTAGAGTTAGCTTAGGCTAGGGATGGGCAGCCTCTGGGCCAAATGTGGCTCACCGTGTGCTTTTGCAAATAAAGTTTGATTGGAATACAGCCACGCCCATTTGTACAAGTTCATTTACATATTTTGTATACCTGCTTTTGTGCTGCAAAGGCAGTCATATAATTGTGACAGAGACCATCTGGCGCTCAAAGCCTAAAGTGTTTACTATCTGGCCTTTTATGAAAAAATTTGCCAACCCCTGGATTAACCAAACAAGGTTAACACCTGGAACTAGAGATGGATTCAAATGCCTCCTATCTCCTTGGCTGCTAAATAATGGAGTGTGGGGAGTATGCTGGGAAGACAACCAGCACCCAGAATAGACATAAGACCAAATTATTCAAGTTCCTAGAAAAAACCAAATCAATTTAGGGGACCCATCATATTGAGCACATGTGAAATATCCTCTGCCCTTAGAATATAATCCAAACAACAAATACATTTAAAATAGAGTTAAAACTCTTTACAGTGGTACTGTATTTATACTGGTAGAAATACTCTCCTGTCCACCTCTTCAAATTTATCTTCTGCCACTTCTCTCTCCACCCCAAAGTCCTGCCATGTGGTCTTCAAGAATCTCCTAGATTGTGCCAAGCTCATCTCTGCTGCTGTTTCCTCTGCCCAGAAGCTCTTTCTTTCCCAGCTCTTTACTTGGCGGGAGCCCTGTCATTCCTCAGATCTCAGTTTACAGGTCACCTCTTCAGTGGGCCTTTTTTGACCACCTTACCTAAAGCAGCCATAACGCCCCTATTCCGCTCCCTCCCCCCATATTATCCCCTTTCACAGCACCTCTTACAGCCTTTCTAACACTCCTCAAAATCTGCAATTATTTTATTTGCTCATTTTCATGCAGAGGAAGACAGACAATAACGGGAGAGTCATTCCTTGGCTGCCCTTCCTCCCACTGTACCCCAGTTCCCAGAAGTGCCTGACACATAGTAGGTGCGCAGTAAACACTTAACTGGTAGCAGGAATTCGTATGAACTCTACAACTTCTACAACTTGCTCAGTCTTCCTCTCTTATAGCCCTTATTTCAACGACTATCCTTAAAGACAGACAAGGACTACACCTCATTCTTCTTGTTCTCCCAGGGCCTGTGACAATACTTGGAACATGGTAGGCATTGGCCGAATAAATTAAAAAATGAATGCTAGATATAAAAGCATGAGCAGGCAGGGTGCTCATTTCCTGGGAGACAGGAACAGGATACTTTTGGCAGTGAGAGAATTCTCATCCTTGACCACAGATCAGAGCTGTTCCAAACTGGAAGAAGCTACCTTACAGCACACTGGGTTCCCAGGTGTAGAGGAAGATGAAAGACCAATTTAAAGGCTACAGAGGGGGAATCATTTGCAGAAGAGAAGATACTACATGACTTCCAAGATCACTTGCCTCTCTGGGATTCTCTAAGTCATCCCAGGCTCTGAGTTTCTTCCTGAAGAGTGAATTTCATCCCTGGTCATGTGATGGCAGAGCTGAGCTTGGAATCACATTTATTCCTTCCAAGACTAAAAAGCTTCCTCAAAATTATACCGCTAGAACCTGATTGCATATGGGAGTTTATACCATTTATAACCAACAGATGAACTGAAACACAAATAAAAGCCCCTGTTGGGTTGTTTTTCAGGGCAACAGTCTAGAAAGTATGACAAGAAAATATTTTTTTCAGGGAACAAGTGCTGATATACAGACCCTAGGGTGGGAGATTTGAATGTGAACATTAGGGTAAATGCATTTCACTACAAAGTAAAAGAATATTGGGTGAGTTCACTTTGCTCATTCACTGTTGTTTATTCTTCTAAACCACTTTGGCAAGGTCAACATCCTCAGCAACTTCAGGTTTATTTTTCATGTAACATCAGGAACAAGAAAAGCTTATTCAAAAGAATAAATACAGGGGAGAGAAATGTGGGTTTTCATTACCAGAATGCAATAATATTATCTTTATGTTGAATGAGCCCAGAAGGATTTCAAACCATGATTTTTGTCCTTTCCCCCTGAGGTTTGGGATTAATCTGATTCAGAAGGCTTCTAGCAATTTACATCTCTATTTCCCTGACCTTGGTGGATGAGCAGCTTCTCTAGAGAGGGGATCTGCTATGAGACTACAGGTGTAGGATTGATGCCTCATGACATGCAAAGTTAAAATCTCAAAATTACCCTCTCCCAGTGCTAACATACTTCACAAAGAAATGGGGAGAGAATTTCTCACTGTGTTTGGCCCGAGGGCCATTACAGATTCTCACCAACCCAATGTTTTTCACTCAAATGTCGTTAGGGAGGTCATTATTCTAATTCTTCCATATCTGTGGCTCTGCAGGTTGCCATGACTATTATTCATTAACCTGCCTTCCATCTCACCCAGGCTTGGTCATCACACTCTTAGTTTTCCAGCTGCATTTTAAGTTTTGAGAATTACTCCAGTAATGGCTTTGGCATGGGCAGAGAGGAGCCCCTGAAAGGAACTGAATAATTCAAGATGAATTTGGGAGTTAGAATCAAGTCTAGGTCATCTCGACCAAGAATCAAAACGTATTCATACAAGTAAATAAAACAGCAGTTCATAAATCTGGGTTACCACCAGAATCAACTGCAAGTCTAGGTCATCTAGACCAAGAATCAAAATGTATTTACATAAATAAATAAAACAGCAGTTCATAAATATGGGTAGCCATCAGAATCAACTGTGGACCTTTCTAAAACCATTTTTTATGGGCCCCATCGCCAGAGATTTGAACATAGGAGGTGTGAGAACTAGTTATATGCTAAAGATAAAGACAGAACAAAGAACGGATGATCAGAGTCATTTCCCAATGGAAAATTCTTCTAATGGGACCCCCGTGAAATAAAAATTATAGAGATTGTTTCCTGTATTTTCTTTACAAAATATAAATAATATAATAGAAAACCAAGAACGTATTAGGTATGTAGTGAAAGGCCCCTGGGTATCCTTGACACCCCTTTGTGTGCTCCTTCTTCTTATTGCCTCATTCTAGAGGCATCCTGACCCTATGTTGTCCATTTCTCTAAGCAATATATAGATCCATATTTTTTAGACTTAAATAGATAGGCTATAAGTAACCCTCTTTTGTATTTTATTATTTCTGCTGTGGGTACGGAAACAAAAGTTTGCAAATTCATCTGGATCTGTTTTAGCTGGAGTGTCCAGTTTCAACCAAAGCGCACATTATTTTAGGGACTTTTCACTCCCTGTTCTGTATTTAAGGTGTATAATGCGTTCTGTAACAAACAGCTCATCTATGAAGACTGAACGGACCACTCATATTTAATTAAAACTACTGAATCCTTGCCCCACGATTCACTGGACTGAATTTAGTTACTTATTTTTTTAAAAAAATGGACATTTTAGTCAAGGCAATTATTTACATGTCACAGGTTTAAAACTTTGAACTTGAAATGGTTACATGGAGTTAGAAATTTTATACATAATGTCCTAGGCCTGAAACATACACAGCAAAATAGTGAGAGAGAAGGGTCTTCAGTGATTATTTACTGAAAACCTAGTATTTCACAGCAAAATGACAACAGTGAGTCACTGCCCTTACTATGTCAACAGAGGCAAGAAGGTGATTCTGAATAATAATGCCTGTAGCATTTTAGGGTCTATAAAGCACTTTGCCTTTCACAGGATATTTGATTTGACAGTGATTAAATAAAACCCCCAAACTCTGAGCGTCAGGTAGAAAAGACAGTTCACTGAAACCTGTAAAACGCTGACGTTAAGAATGCATCTGCAATATTTGCCACATTTTGTGTCATGGACCTCAAAATAAATTTAACAGCCGAATATCCACTTTGCTCTATGTCAGGGCCTCCAATTACTAAAGGGATTTGTTTGGTAGCACTAATGAAAGATTAAACATCTACAACATATAATTCTGCTGTAAATTGACATACACCAATAAAGCAGCATTTAGGTTAGTTAACCTTCACCTGTACAATAAAATTAAAGAGGGAGTCCTCTGGGTATTTTTAGATGGAAGACACATTATTCTAAGCAGAGAAAAACAACGCAGAATGAATCTGGGCTCAGGGAGACAAAATATTTACAAAACCTCTCCTTGTACATCTTTGTCTGTGCTTTCTGGGTTGAAGGTGTTTTTAGGAACATCTAGCCAGATGATATAATGGAAAGTTGGGCTCTCAGACAAGCCTGGGTTTGAATCCCACCTCTCCTGTTTGTAACTTGTGTTGTCATTGTTGTTGTTTTTGATAAGTGACTATCTCCATAAACCTTGGTTTTCCCAGGTGTAAAATATTAATGCCCAATTTTGAGAATTGCGAGGATTAAGTGAGAATTATAAAACTAATAGCAAATATTTATTGAGACTTTCCTGTATGTCAAGTGTTATATTAAAGGCCATGTACATGTATTTTAGTCCATCTGATTGTCACAACACACCCTAAGGGGAAGGATACTATTAAGGCCCCCATTTTATAAACTTATAAATAGATGCTGAGACTAGGAAAGGCTGACTTTTGCAAGAGTCATAGAAATGATAGGTGATGGTTCTGGGAATGAAACCAGGCCATCTGGCTCCAGAGTCCTCCCTCTTCATCAGGACTTTAGTTCTGATGATCACATTTCCCCTTCACCCTCACTCCATCTCCAGCACCCCCCATTCGGCCCACCTAAGCTGACTGTGAGTTTGAGAAAACAAGGAAAAAATAAGCAAATAGGAATGGGAGAACAACAGGGAGCTTAGTTAATGTTTCTTTCAGTGCTTTGATCCAAATGGCATCATGCAAATCAAAATTAACCAATTAGAAATGGAAAAACTCAATGATTTGATAGCTACTTAGAAGAAGGCTTGAGGTTTAGTATGAGAGAGAAAGTTTCCCACAGGGGAACGACAGGCTTATCTTCCCTTCTCCTTCCTAGAGAGCCAGGGACCAGGGGTTTTGCCCCCAAATCACCAGGAGGGGAAGGAGAGTCAGAGATACGTACTGCCAAGGGGAAGAGTGGGCTTGGAGGCATCCACTCCCACCTGTACACCCAAACCCATCCTCTGAGCACCAAAGATGACTTTGGTTTACCAAACTCAGGCAAATTGGATTCATTTTCAGAGCAGAGATGCAAATTATAAGGCAAATGCACAAGATAAAAGCTACTGCATCCTGAAGATACTAATTCTTCAGCAGTAAATACAAGCATTAGCTATAAACATAGGCAAGACACTTTTCTTCATGGCTTTAATCAAAGGACAAAAGTTCTCTGGCAAATTACAGCTCTCTTGAAATTTCTTTCCAGATGAAAATAATAAATACCAGTCAAGTAAAATCATTTTGATTTTTAAGATCTCGGTTTCTCCTTTCTCTGCACAACAAATATTAGGAATACTTTTGGATTGAAAGCAAGCCGCTATGTGGAGACTCCTCCACATCTTGTCACTTCTTTGCTAAGTGGCTTTGCACTGGAGTGTCGTGTACATGAACATCACTTACAGTGTCTATTAAAATGCAGAGTGGGTCCCACATCAGACCTACTGAACCAGCATAGGGGGCAGATAGATTTCTGTCCTACTGAAACCTATGTCGAGTAATTGTGAAATACACTGTTGGCTCAGGAGCACAACTTACTCGTTACCACTGAGGGGTACAGCAGATGTTAAAAGTATCAGGGCAGAGATTTCTCACCCCAACTAATAAGGCAGATTTCTGAATGTTCAAGTGGTCAATTTTATAAAAGTTCAAACTAGTTATTCAAACTACACAAGTGATATGACCAGATGAAAGTTTTTAAGAATTTAAGCTAAAAGGCAATAATTAATAGTGAGAGAATTTAGTGTATAATTAAGTGAACTAGGCAGGGCCACAAACAACCTCTATACCACAAACATTCTCCCTAAGTGACACCTTAGCCTGTCTTAGGGACGAGAAAACTGAGGGTAAGATTAAAATTAAGAAACATGCATAAGGTCCTAGGGAAAAGATGTGGTGGGGTGGGCGTTCTATTCACATCTTCATATCAGTTTCTTCTCACCATCACTCAATACATTTGATAGGGTTTCCCCCATTTAAAAAATGAGGAAATAAATGTTCAAGGAGGTTAAGAGCCTGGACCAAAAGTCACACAGCTAATAAATTAGCAGAGCTAATACTCCTATGGAGCCTCTGACTGATGTCCAAGTGTATTAACTCCTGGACTTTATTGAGAGCTAAAGTGTCCTCTAAGTTCATGAACTGAAAAGATTACCAAATCTCCTTGTGGAAGGGACCAAGAAACTCCTCAGTGAATGGAAGACTTTGTTTGTTTTTTTAATTTTTAAATCACAGTTCTTTAAAGAATTCCTTTCCTTGTTCTTCCCAAAGCAATCTGAAAAAGTAATTGCTAATGTATCAACAGTTAATAAGAGACACTTCGCACTGCATTAACACTATAAAATTAAATATGTAAGTAGAGGAGTCAAGCACCATAAACAGAAGAGTGTAAGCAAGCATATTTTATAAATAGCTCTTATAAAATTCTATACTACCTGCCTGCCATAAATCTCTCTCTTTAATATACCTAAAGCACTCTCCCACCCAAAGACACACGTAATAATTGTTCTAAAAGCTCATATTAAACTTATTCAGGCTGCGGGAAGATGGCAGAAGAGTAAGACGCGGAGATCACCTTCCTCTCCACAGATACACCAGAAATTCATCTACACGTCGAACAACTCCTACAGAACACCTACTGAACGCTGGCAGAAGACCTCAGACCTCCCAAAAGGCAAGAAACTCCCCACGTACCTGGGTAGGGCAAAGCGGAGAGATTCCCGCACAGAGGATCGATGCCGACCAGCACTCACCAGCCCGAGAGGCTTGTCGGCTCGCCAGCCGGGTCGGGCGGGGCTGGGAGCCGAGGCTCCGGCTTCGGTCGGAGCGCAGGGAGAGGACTGGGGTTGGCGGCGTGAACACAGCCTGCAGGGGGTTAGTGTGTCAAGGCTGGCCGGGAGGGAGTCCGGGGGAAAGTCTGGACCTGCCGAAGAGGCAAAAGACTTTTTCTTCCCTTTGTTTCCTGGTGCGCAAGGAGAGGGGATTAAGAGCGCTGCTTAAAGGGGCTCCACAGACGGGCGCGAGTCACGACTGAAAGCGCGGACCCCAGAGACGGGCGTGGGACGGTGGGGCTGCTGCTGCCGCCGACAAGAGGCCTGTATGCGAGCGCAAGTCACTGTCCACGCCCCCTTTCCGGGGAGCCTGTGCAGCCCGCCACTGCCGGGGTCCCGGTATCCAGGGACGGCTTCCCCGGAAGAGCGCGCGGCGCGCCTGCGCACTCGGGCTGGTGCGCGCCTCGGGCTGGTGCGCGCCTCGGGCTGGTGCGCGCCTCGGGCTGGTGCGCGCCTCGGGCTGGTGCGCGCCTCGGGCTGGTGCGCGCCTCGGGCTGGTGCGCGCCTCGGGCTGGTGCAACGTCATGCTGGCCTCTGCCGCCGCAGGCTCGCCTCGCACTCTGTACCCCTCCCTCCCCTGCAGCCTGAGTGAGCCAGAGTCCCCGAAGCGGCTGCCCCTTTAACCCTGTCCTGTCTGAGCGAAGAACAGACGCCCTCCGGCAACCTACACGCAGAGGCGGGGCCAAAGCCAAAGCGGAGACCCGGGAGCTGTGAGAATAAAGAAGAGAAAGGGAAATCTCTCCCAGCAGTCTCAGAAGCAGCGGATTAAAGCTCCACAATCAACTTGATGTACGCTGCATCTGTGGAATACATGAATAGACAACGAATCATCCCAAATTGAGGAGGTGGACTTTGAGAACAAGATTTGTGATTTTTCCCCCTTTCCCCTTTTTACAATGAATTATCCCAAATTGAGGAGGTGGACTTTGAGAACAAGATTTACGACTTTTTCCCCTTTTCCTCTTTTTGTGAATGTGTATGTGTATGCTTCTGTGTGAGATTTTGTCTATATAGCTTTGCTTCCACCATTTGTCCCAGGGTTCTATCCATCCTTTTTTTTTATTTTAATAACGCTATTATATTTTATCATACTTTATTCTATTTTACTTTATCTTCTCTCTTTCTCTTTTTCCTACCTTCCCTCCTTCCTCCCTCCCTCCCTCCTTTCTTCCTTTCCTTCTTTCTTTCTTACTTTCTACTTCTAGTAATTCTTTCTTTCTACTTTTTCTCCCTTTTATTCTGAGCCGGGTGGATGAAAGGCTCTTGGGGCTGCAGCCAGGAGTCAGTGCTGTGCCTCTGAGGTGGAAAAGCCAACTTCAGGACACTGGTCCACAAGAGACCTCCCAGCTCCACATAATATCAAACGGCGAAAATCTCCCAGAGATCTCTATCTCAACACCAGCACCCAGCTTCACTCAGCGACCAGCAAGCTACAGTGCAGGACACCCTATGCCAAGCAACTAGCAAGACAGGAACACAACACCACCCATTAGCAGAGAGGCTGCCTAAAAACATAATAAGGCCACAGACACCCCAAAACACACCATCAGACGTGGACCTGTCCACCAGAAAGATAAGATCCAGCCTCATCCACCAGAACACAGGCACCAGTCCCCTCCAACAGTAAGCCTACACAGCCCACTGAAACAACCTTAGCCACTGGGGACAGACACCAAAAACAACGGGAACTACGAACCTGCAGCCTGCAAAAAGGAGACCCCAAACATAGTAAGATAAGCAAAATGAGAAGAGAGAAAAACACATAGCAGGTGAAGGAGCAAGATAAAAACCCACCAGACCTAACAAATGAAGAGGAAATAGGCAGTCTACCTGAAAAAGAATAAAGAATCATGATAGTAAAGATGATCCAAAATCTTGGAAATAGAATAGACAAAATGCAAGAAACAGTTAACAAGGACCTAGAAGAACTAAAGACGAATCAAGCAACGATTAGAAACACAATAAATGAAATTAAAAATACTCTAGATGGGATCAATAGCAGAATAACTGAAGCAGAAGAACGGGTAAGTGATGTGGAAGATAAAATAGTAGAAATAACTACTGCAGAGCAGAATAAAGAAAAGAGAATGAAAAGAACTGAGAACAGTCTCAGAGACCTCTGGGACAACACTAAATGCACCAACATTCGAATTACAGGGGTTCCAGAAGAAGAAGAGAAAAAGAAAGGGACTGAGAAAATATTTGAAGAGATTATAGTTGAAAACTTCCCTAATATGGGAAAGGAAATAGTTAATCAAGTCCAGGAGGCACAGAGAGTCCCATACAGAATAAATCCAAGGAGAAATACACCAAGACACATTAATCAAACTGTCAAAAATTAAACACAAAGAAATCATATGAAAAGCAGCAAGGGAAAAACAACAAATAACACACAAGGGAATCCCCATCAGGTTAACAGCTGATCTCTCAGCAGAAACTCTACAAGCCAGAAGGGAGTGGCAGAACATAATTAAAGTGATGAAGGAGAAAAACCTGCAACCAAGATTACTCTACCCAGCAAGGATCTCATTCAGATTTGATAGAGAAATTAAAACCTTTACAGACAAGCAAAAGCTGAGAGAGTTCAGCACCACCAAACCAGCTTTACAACAAATGCTAAAGGAACTTCTCTAGGCAAGAAACACAACAGAAGGAATATACCTACAATAACGAACCCAAAACAATTAAGAAAATGGGAATAGGAACATACATATCTATAATTACCTTAAATGTAAATGGACTAAATGCTCCCACCAAAAGACACAGATTGGCTGAATGGCTACAAAAACAAGACCCATATATATGCTGTCTACAAGAGACCCACTTCAGACCTAGAGACACATACAGACTGAAAGTAAGGGGATAGAAAAAGATATTCCATGTAAATGGAAATCAAAAGAAGGCTGGAGTAGCAATTCTCATATCAGACAAAATAGACTTTAGACAAAGAGGGACACTACATAATGATCAAGGGTTCGATCCAAGAAGAAGATATAACAATTGTAAATATTTATGCACCCAATAATAGGAGCACCTCAATATATAAGGCAAATACTAACAGCCATAAAAGGGGAAATCGAAAGTAACACACTCATAGTAGGGGACTTCAACACCCCACTTTCACCAATGGACAGATCATCCAAAATGAAAATAAATAAGGAAACTTATTTAAAGCTTTAAATGATACATTAAACAAGATGGACTTAATTGATATTTATAGGACATTCCATCCAAAAACAACAGGATACACATTTTTCTCAAGTGCTCATGGAACACTCTCCAGGATAGATCATATCTTGGGTCACAAATCAAGCCTTGGTAAATTTAAGAAAATTGAAATTGTATCAAGTATCTTTTCTGACCACAGTGCAATGAGACTAGATATCAATTACGGGAAAAGATCTGTAAAAAATACAAACACATGGAGGCTAAACAATACACTACTTAATAACGAACTGATCACTGAAGAAATCAGAGGAAATTAAAAAATATCTAGAAACAAATGACAATGGAGACACGATGACCCAAAACCTATGGGATGCAGCAAAAGCAGTTCTAAGGGGGAAGTTTATAGCAATACAATCCCACCTTAAGAAAAGGAAATATCTCAAGTAAACAACCTGTCCCTGCACCTAAAGCAACTAGAGAAAGAAGAACAAAAAACCCCCAAAGTTAGCAGAAGGAAAGAAATCATAAAGATCAGATCAGAAATAAAAAAGTAATGAAAGAAACGATAGCAAAGATCAATAAAACTAAAAGCTGGTTCTTTGAGAAGATAAACAAAATTGATAAACCATTAGCCAGACTCACCAAGAAAAAAGGGGAGAAGACTCAAATCAATAGAATTAGAAATGAAAAAGGAGAAGTAACAACTGATACTGCAGAAATACAAAAGATCATGAGAGATTACTACAAGCAACTCTATGCCAATAAAATGGACAACCTGGAAGAAATGGACAAATTCTTAGAAATGCACAACCTGCCAAGACTGAATCAGGAAGAAATAGAAAATATGAATAGACCAATCACAAGCACTGAAATTGAAACTGTGATTAAAAATCTTCCAACAAACAAAAGCCCGGGACCAGATGGCTTCACAGGCGAATTCTATCAAACATTTAGAGAAGAGCTAACACCTATCCTTCTCAAACTCTTCCAAAATATAGTAGAGGGAGGAACACTCCCAAACTCATTCTACGAGGCCACCATCACCTTGATACCAAAACCAGGCAACGATGTCACAAAGAAGGAAAACTAGAGGCCAATATCACTGATGAACATAGATGCAAAAATCCTCAACAAAATACTAGCAAACAGAATCCAACAGCACATTAAAAGGATCATACACCATGATCAAGTGGGGTTTATTCCAGGAATGCAAGGATTCTTCAATATACGCAAATCAAACAATGTGATACACCATATTAACAAACTGAAGGAGAAAAACCATATGATCATCTCAATAGATGCAGAGAAAGCTTTCGACAAAATTCAACTCCCATTTATGATAAAAACCCTGCAGAAAGTAGGCATAGAGGGAACTTTCCTCAACATAATAAAGGCCATATATGACAAACCCACAGCCAACATCGTCCTCAGTGGTGAACAACTGAAACCATTTCCACTAAGATCAGGAACAAGACAAGGCTACCCACTCTCACCACTCTTATTCAACATAGTTTTGGAAGTTTCAGCCACAACAATCAGAGAAGAAAAGGAAATAAAAGGAATCCAAATTGGAAAAGAAGAAGTAAAGCTGTCACTGTTTGCAGATGACACGATACTATACATAGAGAATCCTAAAGATGCTACCAGAAAACTACTAGAGCTAATCAATGAATTTGGTAAAGTAGCAGGATACAAAATTAATGCACAGAAATCTCTGACATTCCTGTACACTAATGATGAAAAATCTGAAAGTGAAATCAAGAAAACACTCCCATTTATCACTGCAACAAAAAGAATAAAATATCTAGGAATAAACCTACCTAAGGAGACAAAAGACCTGTATGCAGAAAATTATAAGACACTGATGAAAGAAATTAAAGATGATACAAATAGATGGAGAGATATACCATGTTCCTGGATTGGAAGAATCAATATTGTGAAAATGACTCTAGTACCCAAAGCAATCTACAGATTCAATGCAATCCCTATCAAATTACAACTAGCATTTTTCACAGAACTAGAATAAAAAATTTCAAAATTTGTTTGGAAAAACAAAAGACCCCGAATAGCCAAAGCAATCTTGAGAATGAAAAATGGAGCTGGAGGAGTCAGGCTCTCTGACTTCAGACTATACTACAAAGCTACAGTAATCAAGACAGTGTGGTACTGGCACAAAAACAGAAAGATAGATCAATGGAACAGGATAGAAAGCCCAGAGATAAACCCACGCACATATGGTTACCTTATCTTTGATAAAGGAGGCAGGAATGTACAGTGGAGAAAGGACAGCCTCTTCAATAAGTGGTGCTGGGAAAACTGGACAGGGACATGTAAAAGTATGAGATTAGATCACTCCCTAACACCATACACAAAAATAAGCTCAAAATGGATTAAACACCTAAATGTAAGGCCAGAAACTATCAAACTCTTAGAGGAAAACATAGGCAGAACACTCTTTGACATACATCACAGCAAGATCCTTTTTGACCCACCTCCTAGAGAAATGGAAATAAAAACAAAAATAAACACATGGGACCTAATGAAACTTCAAAGCTTTTGCACAGCAAAGGAAACCATAAACAAGACCAAAAGACAACCCTCAGAATGGGCGAAAATATTTGCTAATGAAGCAACTGACAAAGGATTAATCTCCAAAATTTACAAGCAGCTCATGCAGCTCAATAACAAAAAAACAAACAACCCAATCCAAAAATGGGCAGAAGACCTAAATAGACATTTCTCCACAGAAGATATACAGACTGCCAACAAACACATGAAAGGATGCTCAACATCATTAATCATTAGAGAAATGCAAATCAAAACTACAATGAGATATCATCTCACACCAGTCAGAATGGCCATCATCAAAAAATCTAGAAACAATAAATGCTGGAGAGGGTGTGGAGAAAAGGGAACCCTCTTGCACTGCTGGTGGGAATGTGAATTGGTATAGCCACTATGGAGAACAGTATGGAGGTTCCTTAAAAAACTACAAATAGGGCTTCCCTGGTGGTGCAGTGGTTGAGAGTCCACCTGCCGATGCAGAGGACACGGGTTCGTGCCCCGGTCCGGGAAGATCCCACATGCCGCGGAGTGGCTAGGCTCGTGAGCCATGGCCGCTGAGCCTGCGCGTCCGGAGCCTGTGCTCTGCAACAGGAGAGGCTACAACAGTGAGAGGCCCATGTACCGAAAAATAAATAAATAAATACATACATACATACATACATACATACATAAATAAGTAAAACAAACTACAAATAGAACTACCATATGACCCAGCAATCCCACTACTAGGCATATACCCTGAGAAAACCATAATTCAAAAAGAGACATGTACCAAAATCTTCATTGCAGCTCTATTCACAATAGCCCGGAGATGGAATCAACCAAAGTTTCCATCATTGGATGAATGGATAAAGAAGATGTGGCACATAAATACAATGGAATATTACTCAGCCATAAAAAGAAATGAAATTGAGCTATTTGTAATGAGGTGGATAGACCTAGAGTCTGTCATACAGAGTGAAGTAAGTCAGAAAGAGAAAGACAAATACCGTATGCTAACACATGTATATGGAATTAAAAAAAAAATGTCATGAAGAACCTAGGGGTAAAATAGGAATAAAGACACAGACCTACTTGAGAATGGACTTGAGGATATGGGGAGGGGGAAGGGTAAGCTGTGACAAAGCAAGAGAGAGGCATGGACATATATACACTACCAAACATAAGGTAGATAGATAGTGGGAAGCAGCCGCATAGCACAGGGAGATCAGCTCGGTGCTTTGTGACCACCTGGAGGGGTGGGATAGGGAGGGTGGGAGGGAGGGAGACACAAGAGGGAAGGGATATGGGAACAGATGTATATGTATAACTGATTCACTTTGTTATAAAGCAGAAACTAATAAAAAAAAGAAAAAAAATAAACTTATTCAGTAGCATCCCTTTTAAAGGACTGAATATTGCCTTAATGATTTGACTAGCTGGAATTACATTTTGGAGTATGATTTGGGAACTTGATTAGTGGAAATTCTGGCCTTTGTCAGTGATGCCAAAATATGGGAGATTCCTGATAGAAATTCCAGAAAAACCACACCTCTGACTGCTCACTGAAATACAAGGACATATCATCTGCTTCTTCATGTTTACTGAAGTTAGAGGCTTAGAAGTATTTGTTCTATCATGCTAAGTACCATTATCATCTCCATTTTCCTCCCCACACTGCCCAAGAGAGCCACGGTAAACAATGGTAAGATGCAGGTTCTCATGAAGCTTACATTCTCCAGGGACTAAAGAAATAATATGAGTACAGGAAAAAAAAAAAAAAAGTAACACACAAACAAATAAAAGACAGTGAAGAGGGCCTTGAAGGAAATCAAATAAGGCATGGACAGAAAATGTTGCCTGCCATTTTAGTAAACAAAGAATGCTGCCTGCCATCAAGCCATCAGCCAGGGCAGCAGCGGCCCCTACAGTGCACCCTGAGGACAATTGAAGTTGGAAAAAAACAGGATACTGGCCCTAGATAGTAAAGACACATGTCAAAGGAATAATATCAATGAGCTGAACTCTTGCATCTTCCCATACATAGAAAAGCACTAAAAAACCATTAACTTGAGATGTCTGTTTTTTGTAATGATCGGTAATCTTTTGATGTTTGACTATATAATTTTTGTCAGCAAAACTCCTATATATCCTGGTTCCTCCTTGACCTCTTGGGAACAGTCCCTCAGAGCTCTCTGAGAGACTGTCTTCCCCGGCTAACGTCCTCAGTAAGGTCCCCGAATAAAACACAACTCGCAACTTTTAGGTTTTTGTTTTTGTTTTTAGTTGACAAAGGCAAACGGGATAGGAAGTAAGGGGTTTAGGAGGGTTACTTCAGATGGGAGGGGCTGGTCAGGGAAGGCTGATGACCCAGCGACATATGGCTGTATAGGTACATGATAATATGGATATGCATATGGTGATATATGGCTGAGACCAGAAGAAAGGGATCATTTCTCAAGCCTGCAGGATATCAAAATTGCTGCAATAATCACCTGGTGGATAGCAGTGCCCTCCTACTTTGAGATTCAAACGGGAGAGTTAATAAACAATCGAGAAATAAGAGGTCATATTTTTAGTTTGATATTTCCCTTTCGTTACAAATGCCTTACTGAGGAAGCTAGGCCACCCTTGTTCTTTGCAAAGAAGAATTGAAAGCCCACAAAACAAAAAAACCCTAAAGGGGTGCCACGTTCAAGAGGCTTGCTCAGTGGTGCACTTCCGCTAAGAACAGCAAGGGAAGGGATCATTGCTGGGCTTATTGCTCTTACCACCCAACATGAGACAAAAATGGTTTAGGGCCCAGGCGTCAGGCGGGGTACCGAGAGTCAGACACAGAAGCAAAGAGAAAGAAAATAGTCACTGCACTTTCCATGGCAGGCTGTCAGACAGTGCCTCATAATGTTCAACTGTGTGAATTTCAAAATCTGAAATGCTTAGTCATGATTTGTAGCTTTCAAAACCTGGCAGCTAAATATTGACCATGTGGCATTGAGGCAGGAGGTAGATGGGCCCCAGGCTAGACATCGACAATTGGCCTCCTGTTCACACTTCCTGGGGTGAGAAGAAGATGGGCTTCAGGCCCGACATTCATTACCAGCCCCTTGTTTACATTTCCTAAGGCAAGAGACAAACTGGCTCCGGACTACATATTTATGAGCGGACTCCTGTCTGTATTTCGAGATCTGCACTTTGATATAAGAAACAACAACAGGAATAGGGTAGATAACCGGACATTGGACACTTTTATGGCAGGGACAGAGAGGGGCTAAACCCTGTTAAAAGATCAAGAGGTCATACATTTCCCATCCTTGAGGCAAGGGAAACATTGCACATGCGCAGAAAGGCTCCTTGGGGGTCAAAAGGAGGGGGCACACCCCATAATACGTGACGCTAAGGCTGTCCCATAGACCTCTGGGCTGAAATCCATCTTGGAAAAACATTGCGCACGCATGTTGGGTAGGGTCCTAGGGCAGGGCAGGTGTGGAAAAAGAAACCAGGTCATTGGCCAAAGGTAAACAAAGACCCGGAAGAACTGCCCTAAATGAATGACCTAGCTACCTCTTTCCTGCGCTCCTCCTCATTCGGGAGGACGCCCCGCCCACACCCTTCCTCTCCGGTGTGCATCTCTGCTAACTAAACAAACTGTTTCCCTGTGTGCTCTCCCATCTGTTGTTGTGCTATGTCTCTAATAATAAACTTGTATATGTTTTTACAGTTTTTGCTTCCGTGAGAAATGTATTTTTCACTGGGGGCAAGACCCAGGGGGTGTGGTGGCCAGGATTCCTGGTTTTCATCCAGGCTACCCAGGTTCAGTTCCTGGGCAGGGGATTAAGATCTCGCTTCACGCCACCACTCACTGCTGCCTCTTGGAGATTAGCTTTACTGCCTGGAGGGGCTGACTCCTGGCTTCCTTGGGTCAAGGTTATGTGGCCATCACCACCTACTACTTTATCACCATAAGGCAGCAAGGCTGGTAAATATTTACATTCTGAGAAGAATCATGCGGTGTGCTTGTTAACAATGAAGATTCCCAAGCCCCAAACATAAGGATTCTAAATCAGGAAGTTTAGAATAAAAACAGAATCAACCTTTTTACTAAAGTAACATCAAAATTAATTCTCAGGTAGGTAGTATAAGAATAGTTGGTAGGTAGTATAAGAATCACACTTAGAAAAAATAGATTAGACAACTTGTGATATGTAGACTTGGTCTAAAAGGACAGTTTTCAAAACTTTGTCATCCACTGAGGTTTTAGTTTTATGTACAGCTGACCCTTAATACTTGGGGGTTAGGAGTTCCGACCCTCCCTCAAAGTAGAAAGTCCGGGTATAATTCAGAGGCAGCCCTCCATACACGCAGTTCTGCATCTGCAGATTCAACCAACCACTTATCTGTAGTACTGTAGTATTTACTACTGAAAAAAATTCCTGTATAAATGAACCCTCACAGTTCAGACTCCTGTTATTCAAAGGTCAAATGCATATGGATGTTTTCTTTTAGCCATTTAATATTACACAAACGATTTGAGATGGCCCTGCTAATTCATATGGGGGAAATTAGGGATCATATAGGAAACAACTGAAAGATGTTCAAAAGAACATAATCTGCCAATTAAAAAAAAGAACTGTAAAAAAAAATCAACTTAAGCTAAATTACAATGGCACTGACGATAAGAACCACATTCAACAATTTATATATGAGTGCCATACCCCCAAAATTACTCCATCACCCCACCATCAAAGCTAACAAAACCATTAAAAATTTTGGCCCGATCATTGCAACATGAAAAAGTAGTCAGTACTAGAGTCAGAGAGTCTACAGCCATGGTGCTCAGCCCTGCTAGACTTGGTGTTTGTTGGGGTTTTTTATTATCATTCTTAATTGAGATATATTTCAAATAACATAAAATTTACCATTTAAAAATGTATGATTCAGTGGGTTTTAAAAATATCCATAATGTTGCACAACCATCACCACTAATTCCATATTTTTATCACCCTAAAAAGAAACTCTTACCTGTTACTAGTTGTTTCTCCTTCCCTTCTTCCTCCAGCCCCTGGCAACCACTAATCTACTTTTTGTCTCTAATCAGTGCCTGCTTGTCTAGGAAAATGCCCCGTTTAGATTAACGTCCCATTCAGATTCCCAAAATAAAATTTTGAGATCATATAACCTATATATTCATATAAATTTCAGATATGTTTATGTTGTGCAGACTATCAATCTCTGCATGCCCTTTGACATGGTGTGAATTTCTCCCATGTTACTAGCTATGCCTCTGCAGCGTTACTTTCAATGGCTGAAGGAATTTCATCAAATAGATACTGCACAAAGCACCTAACTAATCTGGTGGTGTTGTAATTTATATTTGAATATTGATTTTTTAAAAAATCTAGCGGGACTTCCCTGGTGGTCCAGCGGTTAAGACTCTGCCCTCCCAATGCAGGAGGCCCAGGTTCGTTCCCTGGTCAGGGAACTAGATCCTGCGTGCCCCTGTGTGCCGCATAAGACCTGGTGCAGCCAGATAAATAAATAAATGAATACTCTTTAAAAAGAAAAAAAAAATCTAGCAACCAGGTTTAAACACTTACATTTTGTATTTCCAAAAACAATCTCAAAACGAAGCTACCGTATTATACTGTTTTGTTTTGTTTTTAGCATCGGCATGTTTAGGAGCCTGGCACGGAGGTGGGGGAAAGCTGTGAAGCCCCTTTGTCCTTATCACACTGTGTGTCTGGAGCAAGGCTAGCTCTTTTTTATCATAAGGAATTTGGTGGCAATCTCTGTAGGACATTTGCTCCTCAAAAGTATTTCCCAGAGATTCTATTTTAAAAGTCCCACGGTAGCTATGTTAAGCATTAAAACCATATGCAGACGAATATCAAAAGAGGATGATGTTTATTTGCCATTGTTTGGTACCAAGCATTACCTTACTCACTCACAGCCAGTCTCAAAGCCATAAAATCTTATTTCGCAAAATGTAACATAAGCACCCCAGTTAGACTTGCTTCAGATTGCTAACACGAGAAAAAAAAAAGAAAAAGCATAAAAAGGCCTTTTCTATGATTTAGGTGTAGGAACTAACTGCATAGGCATTTGCATTTGTATGAAGGGGGCTGAAACTCAGCTTCAGAATCAGCCAGGATTTTATTCTTTTATTTTACTTTATTAGGGAAGCAGAGACTATCCTAATAAATCTTCCTTCCATCTTCTGGCACACTTAACAACTCATTTTTGAGCTCCACTGACTCCATTATGTTGAACTTTGGTATTAAGTACGAAGGGAGGAAAAGAGTAGGTGTGTGGGTGGAAAGGAGGAGAACAGAGGGAAGCAAAGGGCGAGGAGTGAAGGGACAGCCATGGGGCCACCATATCTGTGAGCCCTCCACTCAACAATGGCAAAGCAACAACATACAGTGTAGAGAACCAGAAGGCTGCCACAGAGGCGCAGGCTTAACAGGAGACCCACCAATCCACATGCGGCATATGTCCTGTTTCCTAGACACTACCTCCCATGAACTTTGACTTCGGTTTCTGTTTCAGGACTCCATGATTTAGTTTCTGTTTTAGCATTTGAACAATAATAATTTTACTACAAAAGGTAAGTGTCTTGTAAACTAATGTGAAACATATTGCTTGGCAAAGTTTACAATGTCACGATTTATGGCTCCGACACCAAGGGTCTCTCTGAGCTCGAAGGCAACATAATGAAGCAGCAATGTGCTCCAAATGACTCAGTGTGATTTTTTATTGGTTCTCGTAATCACCCCCTATTAATTTGTATGCACATAATAAGCACTCACCTTCACAGTTTGTCCGGCTTCGGGGCCATCCTAGAAATAGAGGGGGGGGAAAGAGGTGAGAACAGATAGATGGTATCTCCTGCTTATTCAGAAATATTGCCTGTTAATAATTTAGATCCAATTTCATTGTGTGTTAATTTATAGTTTCCTCATGGGGACCATTCGCTTCGAAGGTACGGGGCCCAACAGTTCTCCATTTCCACTTGAGAGTAAGAAGTTATGTATAAAAATGATATAAATTATCCAGTGAGTCAACCCCTTTCCTACTTTTCATGCTCTTTGCTTTTGGCTATGGTTTTAATTGCATTAAAGGAAGACTGGAAATATTGGGGGAGGTGAAGTATCACACCTTTTGGTTATCTTTAAAACAGATGTAGCTTAATTAATGCCTGATTACTTTAAGTATCTCCTCAGGAAATTGCTGTAAACATAATCCATTAAGCAAGAAGCAAGAATATGGGCTGTCTCATGTAGAAGGAGCACCCAAGAGTGGGCCCTTTCTGGCTCTTCTGACCTTGGGAGAAAAGGTGCAAGTGTTTATTGTAGCTGAGCTCTTTTCCCATCCTGGGTCCTTCCCTCAGCTTTCTGAAGCCCAACAGAACTATTTGCTTAGCTAAAAAATAAGCAAACTCGTCTAGTCATCAGCCACGATACAAAGCAAAAGCAAATAAGTGCTCAGCTGGTTTGGATAGCAGAACATGCAATGTTTCTATAATCAGAAATTTCAAAAATTGAATTACAACTCTGAAAATTTAGGTAAGTCTTTCTACTTCTAAGACCCAAACTACTTGGGGTGAGAATTCTTGCCCTGCTATGAGGAAGATTAAGCAGACCTGTGTAATCAGTGGTTTTCAAACTTGGAGTCTCAACCTATTAGTGGGTCATAAAGTCAACTTGATGGGTTGTGACCAGCACTGAAGACAAAAGAAATCAGATAACAGAACAAAAACTATTAGACTGCACAGAATAGGTAAACACTGCTTTGTGAAGTTTCTGTTTCCTTTATCTACATGTCTGTAGGGGGAGAGGGGAATATATGATTGTGAAATAAATATATATCTTACTGTACGTTAAAGTTTTAAAAAGTTTGAAAACACCACATATATGAAAGTACTCTAAGTGCTTTATATAATAGCAACAGTTTCTATATTTTTTAACATCAGTTTCTATATTTTTGGAATTAAGTTTCTAGCAAATCATGTTAGATAACCAGCATTGGCCATTTCCTATGAATGTGAATTTTCTTCTAGTATTCCATTAAACACTGACAGATGTCTTCACCCAGTTGCCTTCATTTGGTCTCTCTGGAAACATGATTTGCAGCATCAGCTTAATAAACCCACCCTGAGCTTAACTACCTGCTTGAAGGTGACTCAAAGGGGTTAATACACAATCAATACACACAGACAGACAGACAGACAGACACACACACACACACACACAGTATTTTACAAGGAAGTTTAGGTACTCTTGACACAGACATGGTGGCAAAAGGTTTTTTTTAAAGAATGCAGATGAGGGAATTCCCTGGTCATCCAGTGGTTAGGACTCCTTGCTTCCACTGCAGGGGGCACAGGTTCGATCCCTGGTCGGGATACTAAGATTCCGCAGGCTGCATGGCGCGGCCAATAAATAAATTTAAAAAAAAATGCAGATGAGCATTTCTAGTCAGAGCCTTCCACGACCTGAAAACGGTGGCCTTCTCTATCTGTTCTCTTTTAAAGTCTACGGTGGAGAGCTGAGGAGGGTAGAGGGAGGATGATAAATATCCAGTTTACCTAAAGCACTGAGTACAAGGTCTTGCATCATGAAACCATCTACTTCTTTCCAAAGGGTTTTTGGAGAGTCATCAAATCTCAAGGCCACACAGGGCTTTAATTACGTATAGATACCCGTAGCTCTTTCCATGGGCGATAGAAAGGGGCTCATGGTATATTACTCCCTGAAGATTCACTCAATTCCCACAGCTGAGGACCCACCGCCGACCTCCTCCTCCCACACTGACAAGCATTGGCTCAAACTCGGCCTAAAGACCTCTAGTGATTGGGGGTCTAGCTTCTTTACCAGGAAGTAGGCCACACTGAACGCTCAATCAATCCAGCTTCATACCATAATCAATCCATAATCAATCACTGAGGCTTGAATTATAAAGGTCAGCCTTGAGAGGGCGAGGCCCTACCTAACCTGCATATCTCTATTCCCCTAGAAATAGAGCAGGGCTCAAAACATATTTCTCCTGGAATCAAAATGACATGTCCCGCCCCAGTTCCAATAAAAGATCTGGAATGTCTTCATGCTCATCACATACATCACACGTCCAGTACCCCCAGCTGCTTGGTCAACAACCCTGCATGCATTGCCTCCGCTGATATTCCACCCTGTTCACCAAGTCCACGTCGGGGCCTTGTGGATAGTAGGGTGGCCCTGGATGAGCGAGCTATCTATACACTCACCTGCATGGAAAAGGTGAGAGAGGTGCCCTGGAAATGCTTCTCCACTGCCGTCCCGACTCTCTGTGCTGCCTGAAACAGGTCGGCCACTTCATTGGGATGCAGGTCTCGGAAGCGCTCCACTGGCCGGAGGGGACACACGAGGACATCTGCAGTGAGGTCTGTTAAGGTACACTCTGCTTGCTTTAGGGACCATTTTTACCAAGAAGTTTATACCCACAGGCTTGAATCCCCTTGGCCCAGGGCCTGAACTCGCAAAGGCTAAGGAATAAAAGAACAAATATTTACCAACCACTGAACTCCAAGGAGTTCAAAGAGAGCTTACAAACATGGTTAATTATACTTTAAAGGAGAAGCTATGGCGCACTGAAGAAATTCTCTTAAGAGAAAAAGACATCAGTGTTCAGAGAGACTTAAGTGCTGGCTGAAATAATTACGCCAGGGGCAAGATCTGTTCTGGACCGTTATCTCCTGACCCCTATTCTCAAGCTCTGTCTTCTCAAGCAGCCAAAGGCCCTGGGTTGGAAAAGCAACTGGAATATTCAGTTGGTTTTTCTATGAAGAGCATCACAATCAAAACTTTAATTTCAATATCTCTGTAAAGAAATATGTAATCAAAAGACAATAGTATTTTATTTTTTAAAAGGAGTATAGAGATTCTGAAAATGTACAGTGAACTTCATTTATAACAAGGAGATGTGCCACACGGTTAAGCAATTGATGTCAAGCATTCCTCAAACTGATTATTAAGAATTCAAGAAGGCAGTTGAAGGTAAATCATTAAGTTAAAACAAGGGTTGTCTGCTTGTGCGAATGAAGCCACCTTAATGTATTCTATTAGTCAGACAAATCAACATATTTACATTATTGGTCTGAACAACCAACAAATTCTAGAGAAAAAGGATGCAAGTTTGATCATTTGTTGGTAGCAAATAAACATTCAGCGTCACATCATCAATAACGTTTCAGTTCCTTTTTGTATTTGAACTCATAAATGTATGGGTATACACATATAGACATGTACACATACATGTGTATACACACACAAGCTACATTAATTTTTGTTCAGTTTTCAGGTACCAGCAGGAGGAAAAAAGCTAATGTTCTTTTCTTTCTTTTTTCTTGTTTTAAAAGAACATGCTTCTGCTTTGAGCCAAGCAGCTAAGGGGCATAATAAAACCACAAGTCTACAGTTGCTAGTCTCACCAGAATATCAAGCATTTTAGCCCACCATACTATTGGTAGGACTCAGGACCCAAGGGGAAATGCACTGAGCTCAGCTGGGCGGGCCTGATTTCCATAAGACAGGGGGAAAAAGAGAGGGAAAACTGATTAATTTTGCTCATAATCAGGAAATTCATGTCAACGGTAAACTAGGAAAACGAGTATTTGTTTAATCTGAGTTCATTTTTCAAGAGAGGAGAACGGAGGCCTTCACCCACAGGGCATCTGATACTTAAAAAGATAATTATCCTTCTTTGGCAGGGCTGCTTTATTATCATGGGTCAATGAACCATTTAGAAATGGAGAATTTCCTTTCATTTCCTCTGAGCAGATTGCCAGCCTCCACTCCCACTGAGTTGCTTTTTTTGCTGTTAAAAGAGCCCTTTCCCCATCTTCCTCTTCCCTGCTTTAATTTACACCCTCCCTTAGGCTCTGACTTCACCAAACCACAGCAAGATGACAATTTTGCAAGCTCCCAACAATATTCATAATTACTGTGGTTGGCTATGTCTACACACAGCAACTAGGTGGGGAAGGGAATAACATTCTATTGAAACAACTGCTTACTGTGAAAACTGATGGAATGAATCTGGCAATCCTTGTGCCTAACGTTACTTTAGTAATAGCAATGACATCTGAAAGGTTTTTTTCAATGCCATAAAAAACTGTATCTTATTACCTGTCCATTTTCTTACCCGATGCTAAGAATCAGCTTGACCCAAGTTTAACGAATCAAACTGTTTATGGAACGGAAGCAAACTGGTTGAATGTGTGAGATGTTCTATCCTGTACATACCTAACCGCAGGGTGATACATTACCTACATTTTTTACTGTAACTGAATATTAATATAGACACACAACATATCACAAAAGATTTCAACAGCTAAGCACATTCTCATTTAGGTGAATATTTTTCAGCAACCCATTTAGGCAACATTGTCCTGACATAATACTCCCTGCAACCCAACCTTCTGTTAAAAAGTCATCTTATCTGCATATCACACACAGACATTTTGACGCAAAAAATAAGATGAAATGGAGATTACTCTCAAGGGTGCTTACTTCTGCAGGTGGTCATGTGGGTGATCATTGTCTTTCTTCTGTTGGGACCCAGAGGATGGCCAAACAGCCATCTCAACCTAGAAATGGCGACACAGGGGGGTTCCACATCACTCTACACAGAGGTAGCTGGGTCTGGCGTTACACCACCCGGTGGGGCTCTGGAGCCTCTGGTTGCAGTGTGAGTAGCTGACCTGGCCAGTAGCAGATTCGCTAACCATCACTCTCCCTGGGGCCATTCTGGGCACTAATTGGGCATCAGAAAGTCAGCATCAACCATCTTCCCTCAGTTCCTTTACAACCAGAGAAGACAAGAGCCTGAGCCTTAACCTCACCGTAGGCTGCATCCTGACTGATGCCTACCTACCTCCTGAGCCTCTTTTTCCTCACTCCTCTCTAGCATACTATACATCTGCCATATTTGCTTTCTTTCCGTTCTTCAAACACACCAAGCTCCTTCCTAGATTTGGGGGTTTTGTCCTGGTTATTTGTTCTGCCTAGATCAATTCCCCTTGATCTTCACATGGCCGCTTCTTTCTTATCATTCAGGTCCTAATTCCAATGCCACTCTCTCAAAAGAACAATTAACTGCTAGGGACTTTAAACTGCTGCTTGCTTACTCACTCTTATATCACCCTATTTTAATCTTTTCACAGCCCCCCTGCCACCAGCTGGCAGTTTTCTTGGCTGGTTACTATGTACCCAGATGAGAAAGGAAGCTCCACAAAAGTAAAGGCTTTGTCTTGTTTATTGCTCTTTCACCACCACCTACAACACCAGAGACACTTAGTAAGTCTTGCTGGAATGAGAGAATAAATAATAAACCAGACCCTTGTATCAGCCACCTCTGAGTACTAAAACCCTGACAAAATGGAGATGGCATTCATTTACTTTTCAATCATCTATACAAGATTGAGATAGTCTGCAATATATTTTTTCTTAATTCAAAGAAGTTTATCCTTAAGATCTAGCATGGTTAGAGCTAATGTTAGATGAAAGCTGGAGAAATGTAAACTCATTTTTAACATAAACTGATTTTCACATGAGCCCAAAGGAAATAAAATTGTGAAGGTAAAAGCCTTTTATAAAAACCCTTTTATAACTAGAAAGAAGTAGTTTCTAGAATACTCAGAGTCTCAGATAAACTGTACCTATTAAAATGCTGCTTTATATTGTGACTGAGACATGTAACTCATTTGTTCCTTCAATGAACACTGAGCATCACTTAAGTGTGGACACTGTACTAGGCTCTGGGAACAGCAAAGGAGAGTAAGAAGGTGTTCCTGCCCTTCCAGTCCGGGAGACAGGCACTGAAATGCACAACCACAGTACTATCGGGGGCACAGATAGAAGCACAGAGGGCTGCCCAATGCAGCGGGGACCTGGGCACCTGAGTAAGGCAAGGGTTCTAGAGTAACCATGGGGAACCTCTGAGTGGGATGAATTATCCCATGGCTACCTGAAAATATCAAGAGGTTCATAAAGAAGTCAAAGCAGATCAGCAAACTTCTTCTGCAAAGGGCCAGATGGTAAATATTTTAGGTTTGGTGGGCCATATGCCTAAGGAGCCATAGATAATACAAACACAAATAGGTGTGGCTATATCCCAGGAAACCTTTATATACAAAAAGAGGAGCCTGGCCAGATTTGTCCCCACAGCACAGTAACCTGCTCAGAAATTAAAACCAAGAAAAGGAACATTGTCGCAACCCTACAAACTGGGGGCCGGTGGAAGTGGGTGGAGTGGATGCAGGCGATTCCCCTGCCAGAAAACGCCTCCACCAGAAGCGTGTTTTCTCTCTTGGGACAAGTCTCTACTAAGTGGTTGCTTTAAAGCATCTCTGTATATACTGAGAGGAAAGCTGCTATAACCACGCCCCACGCATTGGTACCTGGTGGACATTCGAATACTCTGAATGCTACTCAAAAAAAAGGAGTTGGAAAGGGTGGGCCTTGGAGTGTCAGCCCCTGATTTAGAGGAATCACATCAGAAAAAAATTAAGTAAAGGAAACTGAAAGTATGGGGGGGAGGGTATTCCTCTTTTCCTAAATTGAGGACTACAATGTTATCTTAATAGCATATTGGAAAAATATTACGTATCTTAAAAAAATTACCTTTCTAAGAAAAATATGTGAACACGGTAGAACATTTTCATGACTCTGTAATAATTCTGATGCTTTTTTTTTTTTTTTTTTTTTTTTTTTCTTTTTGCGGTATGCGGGCCTCTCACTGTTGTGGCCTCTCCCGTTGCGGAGCACAGGCTCCGGACGCGCAGGCCCAGCGGCCATGGCTCACGGGCCCAGCCGCTCCGCGGCATGTGGGATCCTCCCAGACCGGGGCACGAACCCGTGTCCCCTGCATCGGCAGGCGGACTCTCAACCACTGCGCCACCAGGGAGGCCCAATTCTGATGCTTTTAAAGACTAATCACAACCATAAAATGTGTTGTGGTATTGACACCACATAGATAAATCACGAGTATTACTCCCCATCACAACTCAAGGAGTTTCTGCCACTACCAAATGGAAAAAGGAAGCATGTGATCTGCAGACACGTGAGAACACCAAAACAGTGTGTTATTCACAAATTCTTCTGAGAATACAGTTATTTTCTCAAAATAAGTGCACAAGCCTGAGAAGAAAATACCATATTACCCGAAGATGGTGGGTACCATGTGCTCCATGTCGCTCCTAGACAAGCAACTCAGGGAAAGCAAATTAATTTTGAAGAACAGCAGACAGCTCTTGAAATTCTTCTGCCACTGTTTATATGCCAGTTGTTTTAAGGTAATATCACAGGTGCAATATAATTTAATTTGGAGACTCTTAGGCCTTGTTAGAGGGTAAATCCCATATTGTGCATGGGCTACAAGAACACACTTTCCCCTGGGTCCTCTTTGCATAGAATTAACACCTCTGAAGAGACTTTTTAGCCAATCTGCATGATAACCCTCAAAGAAGGTAATCTACTCAATTGAATTTAATACGTTTATCCAGTACTCATTATGTCTGAAATCCTGTGAAAGAGATTATCAAATGGGATCTGGCCTCTCCCTATAATCTAAAGGAGACACATTCATTTAGTAATAACAGTTTTTTTTTAAAGAAGAGAAGGTCAATAATTATGATTTAGTTCCTATGGTCGACAAAGGGATTTCTCATAGCAGAGGAAAATCAAACAAGACTTTTTAGTGCAGATGAGATTTAAAGTGGAATTTACAAACAGGAGAGTGAACCAACCAGAGGGTTGGCTGGCAACTCACTCATCCACCCATCCCACAAGTACAGCCTCCTTTCAGTCTGGGGTTTGTGGGAAAATTTAGGATGCCAAGATGAATGTGACAGAGTAACTGATCTTGAAGTGTTCACACTCTATTATCCCAAACTATCATGTAGCATAAACAGATCATACGACGCTGAGAGATGAGTGCTATTGATAGAAATCAGTACAGAATGCTGTGGGAGCATAGAGAAGGCAGGATCTAACTCTGCCTAGGGGTGTTAGACAAACTTTTCAGTATGGTCCTGCATTCCCATTTTCTAAAATCAGAAACTATTTCTCCAAATTTGGACCCAAATCTATCCTTGAAAATGGCCTAGCAATTTATGCATCAAAGAAAGTTGTCGGGTATTCTTCCTTTGGCCAAAATCACCGTTTCATTTATATATGGACCCTCGTTGACTTCATCTTTCCAACAAACCAGTGGAGGACTATTATAATTCCTATTTTGAAGATGAGGAAATTACAGCTCACAGAAAATAAGAAATCTGTGCAAGACAGCATACCCCATAGGAGACTAAAACTAGAATTCAACCCAAATCTGTCTGATTCCAAAGTCCATGTTATTAAGCATAGCACTGTGATGTTACACTTTGTATAGCTTTCATGACTCAGTCTCTGCCGGTCCTCTCATTAAAAGTGGGCCCTCCATTCCCAGAGTCCTTCTGTTCATGGAAGAGAATCACACTTCATGAAATACAAACAGACTGTGCAAAACTGCTAACTGCCTGAGAAAAACCCAGCCTCAAATGAAGAAAGCAGAGGGGACATACAACCCCATGGTGGAAGGAGGCCTCAGTGCTGGGCAAAGGAAGCCCTGAGTATGCCCTTGTTCTAACAGGGAACTGTGAACAAGGGGATCAAGAATGAGAGAACCATCCTTATCAGCGGGAGGAAGTAAGAGGGATGCAGAGCCTGAATTTTTGCCCTTTTCTAGCTTTGAGCTTCAGTTTCTTTAAGGTAACTCGGGCTCCCCTGGGTTGACAGATAGGAGGAAGATTAGGTATTACAGTCTATGTCAATGAGTCAGGCTGTCAGACACACTGAAAATCCCATTGCTTGTTGGACAGTCTAATTATTGGGAGCCATTGACTTTCTCATAGCATCATTTATATCACCAAGGACTACCAGAAACTGGGTAATGCCTTTTCTTTCCCTCTTCTTCTCCACTCGCACCACCAGCCCAGAAGTGATGGTCTCTGTCCTTTTGCATGAACATGTAGGGTGTTTTTGCCATGTTAAAGTGACATGGCAACACACCAGACCCTGTGCTGAACTCTTGCTGACACACAACCAGTTCAGAATACACACAATGCAAGAAAGAAATGAAATGGAATCTTTACACCAATGAAACACCTAAAGATATTGTGGTAGCTTATTCACCAATATTAGCACAAGAATCCCTCCCATCCTACATGCCCCTTTGCAAAGTGACTTTGCGGCTCCTCTCACCAAAAGTTGGAGTCTATTTCCCTTCCCACTGAGTTTGGACTGGCCTGTGGCTTGCTTTGACCAGTGGAATGTGATAAAAGTGTTGCTATGTGACTTTCCAAGGTCAGGCCTTAACAGACGTTGCAACTTCTGTTTTTTCTATCTTTCTGGAACCCTGAGACCAACACGCTGTGGAAAATGTCCAGCTAGGCTACTGGAGACAGGAGCCAAGTGAAAGAGAACTAAGGTACCCCAGCTGATAGCCAACAACTGTCATGAACCACAACAACAACTGCAAAGGTCTGGTGGAACCAAGAACAAAATGACGGGCTTCCCTGGTGGCTCAGTGGTTGAGAGTCCGCCTGCCGATGCAGGGGACACAGGTTCGTGCCCCGGTCCGGGAGGATCCCACATGCTGCGGAGCGGCTGGGCCCGTGAGCCATGGCTGCTGGGCCTGTGCGTCCGGAGCCTGTGCTCCGCAATGGGAGAGGCCACAACAGTGAGAGGCCCGCATACCACAAACAAAACAAAACAAACAAACAAACAAAAGAACCAAATGAGATGCTGTAAAAGTGAGAATTGTCCCAACAATATCAAATGATCATTATGTTGCTACACTTTTATTCCAAAAAATTTGATAAGTTTGAAATTTGCTCATCAAAGATAATAACTGATGATTTAAAAAATAATTTTTATGAGCATTTCCATGACAAATATGAAATATTTAAATATAGAGTCGTGACACAGAAATGGAAATGTACTGATTCAGATGGCTAATTAAAGACAACAGCAGAATATTATTCTCAGAGTTGCTCAGACTTGCTCCCATCTATTTTTCCAAATCTGATCTACTCTAGGGATTCAGAATAGAAAAGTCACTAAAATAAATCAAACCATCAAAATATCACTGATCCCAATGAAGCTTATTAGCATGTATATATACGAATATGGAATAAGTCAACATCAAATAATATGATGAAGAATTAGTCATTCTTCTGAACTAATAAAAAAAAGAAAAGTCTGTATTCATCTCTACTGTAGATCAGTATGTAGTTTAATGACAAACAAGGAACTTTCCAGTTTGCATTGCAGACTTCTGCAGGCCCCGTGTAATGAATTATTTGCTCTAATAAATAATCCTAGTCCTTGCAAATGTTTAAAATAATTCTTAATGTCACTTCAAAAAACAACACCAGGGGGCTTCCCTGGTGGCACAGTGTTTGAGAGTCCGCCTGCCAATGCAGGGGACACGGGTTCGTGCCCCGGTCCAGGAGGATCCCACATGCCGCGGAGCGGCTAGGCCCGTGAGCCATGGCCGCTGAGCCTGCGCATCCGGAGCCTGTGCTCTGCAACGGGAGAGGCCACAACAGTGAGAGGCCTGCGTACTACAAAAACAAACAAACAAACAAAGAAACAAAAAAACCCCACCAGGATGACTGTGAGGTATTTTTGAGAAAAGATTCAATTTATTTGAGTCGAGTAGCACAGTTGCAGAGTTTTGAATCAAAGTAGGTGGCATCTCAAAAGTAGTCTACTATTCGCAATGTAGGTAATTCTGTGATTTTTTTTTTAAGCAGAAAGGTAGAAATATTGTCCAAAAAATGAACCAATACAATTCTGAAGAAGCATGTTGACAGTTTGGGCCACACCTTTCTTTATGGGATATTAACAAACCCACTTCAGTAACTCAAAGAAGACTTCATAGAATATTCATCAACCATAAGCATAAATGGCATGAATGTAATTTTAAGCAAATTTAATTTTCCAGAGTATGATAAATTCCAGCACAATGTAATTAAGATAATGATAGTATTCTGCTCATACCTGGGTCTCAATGCAAGCACCTCACAAGTATCTTCTAGAATTCTCATGTTGTGTCCTGGAGAATGCTTTGGGCCAAAGATACAACAAGTCCTTAGTCATCTGTGGGAGAGGAATCAGGTATCTTTCCCCTGGCAGATCTGCCCTGAGCAATCCCCAAACTTCTGCACTGATCTGGATGCTTAGAGGGGAGAATTATATTCATACGGAGAAGTAAATGGGTGGCTTTCAAAGAAAGTAAAATGAAAGAGGAGCCCGCAGCCGGGATGCACTCTGGTGCAGATTCTCTGGTTTAAATTTCGCATAGTCTGTGAATATTTCAAGGCAAAAGAATCCTATATTGATTATCTTAAGAGAATCAGAATTGGAAAAAAATGTTACATGCTTATATTAAACTAAATATGTGGGAGAAAATAAATGGTATCAGTAAGGGAAGGAGAGAATATACAACATTTGTTTGTTGCCTATTTTGTCCTAGTGATAATCAGCAATGCATTGAGGTAGATAATATCACCCCCATTTTTCCACGTTCAGAAGCAGAGGTCAAATAAAGTGAAACTATATATCCAAGGTCACACAGTTATAAAGTGAGAATCCTGGGCCATGCAGTAAAATTGTCCATGCTGTTTCAATGCTTCCCAAGGTGATAAAAGTCTCCAGGTACCTAGTGCAGTGTTTACTACAGTGGTTCCCCAGAACACTGCTTCCATGAGATGTTATTAGATACGATACAAGAAAAAAAAATATTGTGTAGTCAAAGAAGATTAAGAAACACTGAATGAAATGAGGTAAAATAGGTTTCTTTACAGCAGGACTCATCAGGATATATCATGTACTAATGTGCATTCTGACTTAAAAAAAAAAAAGAGATACTAAACAGCATTTCTCATATCCTTTTTTTTTTCTTTAAACAGTAAGACTAATTTTTTTTTCTTTTTTTGCAGAACTCTGCATATGACAAGTGTTCCAAAGGATGTTGGGACTACTGAGCCTCCTTTACCTACACATCGAGATGCCCGAAGATCTCAGCTTTGTAACCAAAAACTAGAGTAAATATCCTACTAATCATATGAGCAAAGCAAGAGGGCCTTCTGCTTAGTGAAATATGCTGAGGAGCTGAGCATTAAAATACATCGAATGCAACATGGCAGTCATTAGTGAAACTGGCTCACGATTTCCATTTTTGCCATTCCAGGCACATGACAGGATTATACTTCCTGTATCCTTGTGCTTGGGTGAAGCCGAAGGAATTCTGGCCAAGGTGTTGTGAGCAAAAGGGATTATGTCAATTACGAACTAGAGCATTTAATTGCCAGTGTGAGACCTCAAAGCTCTCTTTCCTTCTGCAAGGCAACCAGCAATGTCACTGTGCTTTCAGGACTAGGACCAGGACCAGCCCTACAGGTCAGTAGGGGGCTCTGCTCATCAGCTGTTCTCCCAGGGACTACAGCAAGTTTGTTAAATGGGTTTCATCTCTTTTGCTAACTCCAAGTAATTTGTGTAGCTGCTTAGAACAGTATGGTGAAGAGGATTCTGAGGCCTTGATAGGGATAAGGAGGGAAGAATGGGGAGATTTATTAGTTTTAGCTGCCATGAGGGAAGGAAGAATATCAGCATATACACAAAGGATCTGCCATTCTTTCATTAGAAAGCAAAAGAAATACTTTTTCCAAGACTCCTTTTCCCCTTCCTTAATGATATGGAATCATTTCTAGGTCTTACAATGTCTCTGGGTAACCATTACAAAAATTCAGTATTATTGGTATGGTCCTGCAAATATACAGAAGTATGTGAACTTTAAATCGCTCTGGTTAGGAGAGTATTGAAAAAGAAATTTACTGCCATGCAGAAGTATCTGTCCATAATGTGCCAACATAGGGGTGAGAACACACCACAATGACAATGTTGTAAAAACGCTCTTGAGGTGTTAAGAGTTGGAGAAGTATTACAATAGAAGAGGAATAAAGTACACTCAGCAGCTGAAAGAAATATTTAAGGATCATTTCCAATGAGTGATATAAAAAAAATTTTTTTAAACCACACATACACTCTGCTGTGAGAATCACTTCAAAAACTCTGTGAAAACCTTTTTCATCTAGTATAGATCAGAAAATAATGCTAAAGAGCTGCAATTCATGGGAGAGCTGCTGGAAAACCACAAGCAAGGTAAATAATTTAACAGCACTTTACCATGTACACACTTATATTCTACCCAGTTTGGGAATAAGGAGAGAGCACGTTGAGTTTCTACTTCCATGGGGTGGCCAGATCGAAACCCAAGCTCCTGTGTAGATAGCATCCTTCCAGGGCAAGTTCTATCAGGTCCTGAAAAGCATGGATTCCAACTTCAGGTTTGTTTATGCCCCTAAAGAGCCACTGAAAATTCCATTTCCCATCAGATCGTCAGCGCAGTTGGACAAGCCAATGAAGCAACCTAACATCACAGTTCAGATACCACATGAAAGCAAAGAGCAGCCAAACTATAAATATAGAACAGAGAGACTCCTTAATGGGAGAAAAGAAATAGAAAATGGGAGATAGAAAGAAGAAGACCTTAAAAGGGAATATTTAGCAGGTAGCACATTCTTAGAAGATATGAAACATTCCCTAGCAGTCAGGTTCACCTGGCACCATACATAGCGTTTGATGCAGGGTAGGCCTTTAATGAATATTTGATGAAAGAGCAGATGGCACGTGTGCTTATTCATTGCTTAATCTAGGAAATCTTTCTAAGAGACCACTGAGCCAGACCAGACTCAACTTACTTACATGAAAATAATTGAGGGAAATGCTCTTAAAAAAAAAACAACAAAAAAAACCTAAGTCCTGAATTCCTAATCTAAAAGACACCCAGCTAACTGTAAATTGGTACAGCCACTGTGGAAAACAGTAAGGAGGTTTCTCAAAAAACTAAACATAGAACTACCATATGACACAGCAATTCCACTCCTGGGTATATATCTGAAAAAAAAAAAAAACACTAATTCGAAAAGACACATGCACCCCAATGTTCATAGCAGCGTTATTTACAATTGCCAAGGTATGGAAGCAATGTAAGTGTCCATCAATAGATGAATGGATTAAGAAGATGTGATATATATATATATATATATATATATATATATATACACACACACATACACTATATATATATATATATATATATATATATATATATATATATACACACAATGGAATACTATTCAGCCACAAAAAGCAGGAAATTCTGCCATTTGCCAAGCAACTTGGATAGACTTGGAGGGCATTATGCTAAGTGAAATAAGTCAGTCAGAGAAAGATA
This sequence comes from Mesoplodon bidens, assembly GCF_964165515.1. Classification (NCBI taxonomy): domain Eukaryota; kingdom Metazoa; phylum Chordata; class Mammalia; order Artiodactyla; family Ziphiidae; genus Mesoplodon; species Mesoplodon bidens. Next base: position 29,908,670 of record NC_138172.1, on the reverse strand, counting down.
AATACTACATGATACTCCTTATATATGGAATCTAAAAAAATAAAACAAACTAGTGAATATAATAAAAAAGAAGCAGACTCACAGATATAGAGAATAAGCTAGTGGTTACCAGAGGGGAGGGGGAGAGGGACAAGATAGGGGTGGAGGAGTGGGAGGTACAAACTACTGGGTGTAAGACAGGCTCAGGGATGTACTGCACAACACAGGGAACGCAGCCAACATTTTTGATTAACTGTAAGTGGAAAGTAACATTTAAAATTTTTATTAATAATTTTTTTAGTCTAAATAAAACAGTCCATCCTTTACCATGGAAAAAAATAAAAAAAATAAAAGACACCCAGTTTAAGGCATAGCAAACAGTAAATATACGATGCCTTTCCCTTCACGTATCAAAGGCGGTGCTTACATTTTAAGGGGAAAACCTGTAGACCATTAACTCACTGGAGCTTGGAAAGATCTGAGAATAACACTGTTGTATGCTCTTTTAGTGACAGTGATGAAATCTCTTCTGTGACAAATATAAATGTTGACAGAAAAATTATTTCTTTCAAAAAACAGAAAGAGAGCCTTAATTATACTTACTTGGCATTCTTACAGATTCTGAATTTAACCACCCACCCCCCAAAAATGCCCATCCTCTGTGAGTTAGCAATCTGAGAGAAATGATGTGAGAATATTTCATAGTGGAAAGTATTCCACAAGTGTTTAACAAATGACCTTCTCAGTGAATTACTAAAGGAAGCCCATAAAGCCAAATTTTGGAGGAAAGGGTAAAGACAAAACACTTTTTGGGACTTCGTATGTTTTTCATTTATTCATTAAGTATGAACTAATTAAGATCATTCTACCTGGTAGGTAATGTGTAAGACACTGAGAAAACAGCACACACCAGCCGTATGCATCCCTTCCTCTCCAAAGGTGTACATTCTAGAGGGTGAACAAACAAAAGGCAAGAAACAGATCAAAATGCAGTCTCTATTGTGAAAGAGACAAGGGTTGAGAGGAAGAAACAGAGATGCACTGATGCAAAGGCAAGCACATTCCAAGCCAACACTGCTAAACCGGGAACAAGCTTGGCCTGCCTATCTGGAGTGTCAGGAAAGTGTGCAAGCTCTCTGCAGCCTTGGTTGGCAGTTTGGATTTATTCTATGTGCCTGGGGAAGCCTCTAAAACTTTTCAGCCAGTGGGGAGTGGAGGTTTATGACAGAATCTGAGTTCTCTTTTAGAAAGATCATTCTAAATGCTGTGTACGGAAAATAAATAAATACATAAATAAATATTCAATCAAAGCAAGGATGAAAGCTGAATGCCATTGGGGATGCCTTTACTGGAGACTAGATAAGAGATTCAAAACAGGTCTGAACTATGGTGGTGGCAGTGGAGGTGCAGAGAATTTGAGATACATTTCTGAGGCAGGAGCAACAGGACTTACGGATGTGGGTGGGAGGCAAAGGAAAGAGGGAGATCAGAGAAGATTCCAGGGTTTTGGCCTGAGTAGGTGGGGGGAAAGTGATATAATTTAGGAGATTGGGGAAGGGAGGCTATGTCATTGGGGAAGGGAGGCTATGTCACATGGCTCACCATTTAGAGACCCTACCTTCCTGAATTTACATTTCCCAGAACCAACTAAACAGACTTTCCTAACCTGGGTGTGTAGATGGACTCCAGGGCTTCTATGAACCTCCTGAAATTGTTTGCAAAATGGTGTGTGTGTGTTTGTGTGTCTTGTTCTCCTATAGTCTTCATCATGCAAAAAATTCTTAGTCTCCTGACTCCAACAAAGATAAGACTCACTCATTTAAATTAGCAGCATTATCTGAAATTCATCCCCAAGAGTGATTAAAAACAGGCTCACACTTTCATTCATTTTAGCTTAGAATCTAATAGACCCACTCCTGGAGAGTGAAAAAAAAGTTTACTCTGTGTCTGAGCAATGTGTTCATGAGAATGAACCCTCCACAAAAGACAAACTAAAGATTTTTTTAATAGCCTGACACTAAAGTTATTTTAATCTGATTCAGCAGTGAACAATTTAAGATATACCTCTTCCAACAAAAGACAGCGGGACACAAAAATGACTGTGTGATCCATTTAAAATTAAAGAATGGGCTAAATCATTAACAACAATACAAATGCAGAAAATTCTAGGAGGGGGAAAAAAAAGAGTGAAAACTCTAAGTAGCAAGTGATTTCCAAATGTTTCCAAAACAGGAAGCAAAAGACATTTTAATGTCACTCTGGTAACTTCCAGAATAGAATAAGTTAATCAGGCAGCCTCTAAAAACAAAAAAGTAATTCATTAAAAAAAAAAATTAAAAATAAATATTTCAGCAATGAACAACATTGCCAGAGTGTCAAGAAAGCACGCTTTTTCATGATAGTGATTTGTATGCAAATATAGCTCAGCATTTATTTACTAAACCCCCAAAGCCTGCAAAAGGAAAAACGTTTTGTTCTTTCCATCTGCTTAAACACTTCTCCTAATAAAGTCAACTGCCAATGACAGAAGAGGCTCTGACTTCTCTAAAACAATAATAATAGAAGAAACGTATTCAGAAATAGAGAGTTTCAGACAAGAAACTCCGTCTGAGCCACTCTTTCTTCCTCAAATCTCTTAGCCTAGTGTCATTGTTAATGCTGGGTTAATAGTTATACCAACTTTACAAGGGTGTTATAAGGTTTGGGGGTTTTGGAGTTTTGTTTGCTTTTAAAGAATAGCATATTTCAGACCATAAAGTAAAAGCTGAACAATGGTTGCTTAAAAACAAAGTCAACAGAAGTGAATTCCTTAAAAACCTCCCTCTGTTCAGCACACCCCTCTTTGCAACTTGCGTATGTGATTTAAATACCACTACTCACCAACATCAGTGTTATCATTTAGAACCTAGAACCTCACTGATTTCACATTTAAAACTTCACCCTTATTTTGCCACAGTCCATTCTCTCAAATTATCTCTGTATTTTCCTTCCCCATTACAATTTAGAACATCACTGGAGTCAGGGTCTAGGAATTAGTTATTATTTCTTCTTCCTCTCTAGTTGTAACTGTCTGAATTTTTCAAAACATAATTTTTTAACAATAAAAAGCCCTCAAAACGCAAAACAAACCTGTAAAAATATTTAAAATATTTAAGTTCATTTAGAATTTGTAACTTTTTTCAGCCCATCATTTTTCAAGGTCTGTGTTTAGACAGCACAGCAGATAATACCGTTTGCCTAATGTTTAAATTAGGAGACCAAATAATCTAAAAGGATCTACAAAAATACCAACTTAAACTCAAGATTTCTACATATTTGAATTTCATTTTGTATATAATCAAAAAAATATTTAAGCATGCCTAAGGAAAGCAAAAATTGTGGAAACAGATGTTCTGGCAATTCCATAAGAGTTTTACGTTTATATATTGTCATTGCTCCTGCAGGATCCTAAAACTCACTCCCATTTTCTTTATATGCTCTGATATTAAAAACATACCTCTGCCACCCAGCAGTCTTCTGGCATGGGGAATCAGACACTGGCCTCAATCTCTCTCATTACCAACATTAGTTACCATCATCACCGCCATCTTTGCCATCATCACTTAAAACAAAGTTAAAATTTCTTGAATCACAATCATTGCTAAAATGTGTCACACATTTCTTGTTGATGACTAAAAGTTCCTCCAGTAGGCTACAATTTCAAATACTATGCCACAGAGTAGAGAGATTCTATCATCATTAATGTCTGTATACAGAAAAAACACAAGCCTCTCTCTGAAAAGAAACTCTTAGTCACAATCTCATCTGGTTCAGCTTAATATAGGAAAAGGGAGAAGAAAAGGAAAATTCAAATTGAGAGGAATTAGTATTATAGATTTGCAATGTTATTCGCATCCCATGTCACTTTTTTCAAAGTCTGTCAGTGATTGTCACTGTGCATCTGTCACTCAGTCACACAGCCAGCAAAATATGCAGTTGTGTTGCCTACTGGTCTTCCACTGATTAAACCTTGGTGACTTTTTATAAAAATAGACAATCAGAAGAGGGAATTGGCCAACAAATATGCAAGTGCAACAAAGAAACAAGAAGTGATAATGCTGGAAGTGAAATGTGAATTGAATGTAAACGAAGTTACAGGAGACACAGTTGACTATTGGAACCATGCTGCTGTGCACGAGACGTGCAGCCACAGGAGCTTAGTGAAGGCAAGCTTACTGACAAAAATGTACGAAGTTATGGTGAAAAGATGGAAGATGTACCAGAGGAAGTGATGCCACCAAAAAACTCAACATCGTAAAAAAAGCTTTGTATTTTACCACACTGAGAGCACTTAGGATAAAAAGTTGGAAATTGAAAGGAGTATGACAATTTGCCAAGGCATAGAAAAGATGCTCAGTCTGTGTTGAAAGCCATACTACCAGAAAAAGAAGGCAAGTGGTGTTCAAACTACTCTTGATAAGTGTTTTCCAAAGGAAAAAAAATGCACTTTAATTTTCAATATTTCTAATGTTTTAAATTACACTGTACCAGTATTAGTATGCTGTATAAGTATTAGTGTTACTATTATTATTTTCCTATACACTTTTTTTTTTTTTCAGTATGTGGGCCTCTCACTGTTGTGGCCTCTCCCATTGCGGAGCACAGGCTCCGGACGCGCAGGCTCAGCGGCCATGGCTCACGGGCCCAGCTGCTCCGCAGCATGTGGGATCTTCCCAGACTGGGGCACGAACCCGTGTCCCCTGCATTGGCAGGCGGACTCTCAACCACTGCGCCACCAGGGAAGCCCTCCTATACACTTTTAACAGACAGTAGAATAGTTTTAAATGTTTTGATGAAAATTTTAAAGGTCATGGAACCATCATAATTTTCACCATTGATGATTAAGATTGATTTCCACGGTTCCAGTTTGCATGGCCATTTTTCAATCCCACAGTGCTGTACCCAGGGAAGACTGTCTGTACTTTAAATTCATGAAGAACACTGGGTGGGGCAAATAAAAGTTATGGCTAATGGGCCACAAATTTAAAACCTGTGCCAGGAACTAATGTCATATTCAACGTGCATCTCAGTAGTAGCAGGAGAGAGTGGGTTGAGGAAATTCAAGGACTATAAATGGCTTTAAAAAGATGTATTCGTCCAACATTCTGTCCAGGAAGGGTACACCTATTGTCATATGCTCCTGAATTCCCCCAACAGACTGTCTGGCAAAAATAAAGTTGACGATTTATTTTTTTCCCCAGAATAGCTTAGTTGAGAACTGCATGTTATCAAACCTCTGAACCCCTGAATGCATCATTAATTCTGCCATTAAGCATTAAGTTTTCTCCACCAAATGTTCTCTTGTACACAACTATTAAGGCAGGGGATTACATAACAGTAAGGTCAATACCATGCATGTCCTCTGTTTCATATGGACGATGAACAACAAGCAAAATTCCTGCCAAAATCCTTGGTTTGAGACAACAAAGAAGATGCAGACATAGCTATAGCCTTCCCCTCACAATGCTCTATGATAGGCCCTTTCCATAGGGCATCACCTGCCACCAGTCTAAAAGCTCTTTAAAAACAAAGGCCACATCTCATTCATCCCTCAATCCAAAGGCCCTGGCTAGGTCTCAGTTCACATGTCACCTCTTAGGGGACTTGCCATTCCACTTAAAGCACCCTTCTTCCGTAACTCCTCATATGTTTGGATCTTTCAGAACCTGTTTCAAACGCTGGAATTGTAGTGTCCCCTTATGTTTACTTACTTCCTATCTAGAATATAAACTGGACTGGTGTCCAGAGCAGGAGTCAATTTTTCATCTGTTTCTTAGTACCCAGCTGAGTTCCTGGACAGAAAGCACTCGCTAAACACTGAATGAATGGGTGGGTGGGTGGGTGGATGAAATGTCTGAGTGAATGACTCTTTGAATGAATGTTCGTTGAAATAAATGATCAATCAATAAATGAATTAAAGTGAAACTATTATCTTACTTTAATAAGTAAAAGGTAGATCGCTGTTATTCTCCTAGATGATGTTTCATACCCACGAACGGAAAATTCTCTGGGTTGTCTTCCTTTTCCTAAGTTTTGCCCTCAGTCAAATCTAAACATGAGAATTCTTCCAAGTGGGCGAGCTCCCTACATCCAGCCGACCATTTGCTAAACTACAAGATGGAAGAGTTTCACTTTACAGCAGCATATGTGAAAACAGCTTGGGAATTTTTGTTGAGAATAAGCTCAAGATGAGTCGACAGAGAAATGTTGTTTCCACAAAACACATTTTTAACTCAGACTGTGAATGCAAGTCTGGTATTGGGTTGAGGGATGCGATTTCTCACTCTGATCTTTGTTGGCAAGGCTACTCATGGAGTTTTCTGTCAACTTGGGAACCACCAGGGACAGTATATAGCACATTCACAGAAGGAATAAGGATAGATATGGGAGAACAGAGAAAAAGGAAAGGAATATACAAGGGCCTATCTTCAAACTATAGCAGTGGAAAGGCTGTCATTTAGGAAGGAGAGAAGATGCAGGTTAACTGCCAAGTAAACAATAGAACAGAAAGCAACTAGTAAATGGTAGAAGAGGAGAGAACTTGAATCCAGTGCGTGTGATGTGGAGTGCCCCAGATTTGGATTCCTGTGCCATTTCTACCACGTTTTACCAATTTGACTTTGGGAATACAAACTCTTTGAGTCTCAGTGACCTCACCTGCAAAATGGGTATTCATTCTGTTTGAACTGTATATTTCAAGGTAACCAAACAGCTCTAGAGATGGAAAGTTATTTAAGGTTCTTCAGCTCTAAAAGTGAAAGGGATAACAGATTTACACAAACCACTATTTTCAATCCCTAATGAGACAACTGAGTTATGTAAAATTATTAATGGATAATTTAGGGCTTAGGTCAGGGGTTCTTAACCTGTGGGGCGTGGGGGGTAGAGTTCCAGAGACACTTAAAGGAAGATACATGGAGAGAAGAAAGGGAATACCTAAAGATGAAAGAGAAAAAAAAAAAAGGTGCTTACTTGTTTTCACTAACTTCTAACTGAAATTTTACATTTCCTTAAATCACAAATGCAATCAACAAACCACTGTAACAGTAGTGCTTATGATATTTTCATAATGTTTATCACACATATTTTTAAAAATATAAAGTGATGACTTTATGGTTATTGCAGATACCTTGAAATATTATTTACTCCACAATGATTCATCAGCTCTATGAGGTTTACAAAATTCTAGCAGTCATTATACCTACCACCGGTTCTGGTGATTTACTATGTACTTAAGTAGTGTATATTTCACTGTATCATAAATTTGCTCTTTAACATTATATGAACTGTTATTGAGTAACATCAATTTCCTTTGTGTTTTTATAGACTTAATTTTCCTCATTTAAAAACCACTGGGAGAAGAGAGCTACAGGTTTTGCAAAGTGCCAAAAGGGACCCCTGACAAAAAAGGTTAAGAACTCCTGCTTGAGAGAAAAGGTTGGATGGGAACTTTATAATGGAGGAAGCAGGATGTCACTACATAAATGTGCTGATCAATTTCAGGACCCTAAGAGCAGGACATCCCAACATTGTGCCTCCTTACAAGATGTGATACGAAGCACACGGCACTACTACAAATGCTTGGATCTGAAAATAATCAATCCTTAGACCACACTGCTTAGTGGAACTTTCTGTGAGGATGGAAATGTTCTACGCTTATGCTACCCAATATTTCAGCCACGAGCTACACTTGAAATGTGGCCAAAGCAAGGGAGCAACTCAATATTTAATTTGTTTTACTTAATTAATTAAGATATTTCTGGCTGCGTTGGGTCTTCGTTGATGCATGTGGGCTTTCTCTAGTTGCGGCGAGCTGGGGCTACACTTTGCCTTGCGTGGGCTTCTCAATGCAGTGGCTTCTCTTGTTGCGGAGCACGGGCTCTAGGCGCACGGGCTCAGTAGTTGTGGCTTGCGGGCTCTAGAGCACAGGCTCAGTAGTTGTGGCACATGGGCTTAGCTGCTCTGTGGCATGTGGGATCTTCCCGGACCAGGGCTCGAACCGTGTCCCCTTCATTGACAGGCGGATTCTTAACCACTGCACCACCAGGGAAGTCCCCTCAATATTTAATTTTTTAAAACTTTAATTTGATACTCATTTAAATAGTCAGATGTAGTTAGTAATTACACTACTACACAACCCTCCTTAGAGCTAACTTACTTTTTACAAACCACAAAAGGTAGAGAAACAAGTTAAATAACACCAAGGGAAAGCAAACAGAAAAATTCAGATTACAGAATGGTCTACAGGAAAACTGACCCAGTTTAAAAAAAAAAAAAAGTCAATGTCACAAAAATACTGTATTAAAAGAGTACTAAGGGCTTCCCTGGTGGCGCAGTGGTTGGGAGTCCGCCTGCCGATGCAGGGGACACGGGTTCGTGCCCTGGTCCAGGAGGATCCCACATGCCGCAGAGCGGCTGGGCCCGTGAGCCATGGCCGTTGAGCCTGCGCGTCCGGAGCCTGTGCTCTGCAATGGGAGAGGCCACAACAGTGAGAGGCCCGCGTACCGCAAAAAAAAAAAAAAAAAAAAAAAAAGAGTACTAAAATAAATAAGCAAATATACTGTGAAGATCTTATCTGGATTCTGATCTAATCAACTGATGATAGAAAGACATTTTGAAACAATCACAAAAACTTGAATATAACACTGTATCAAGAAATTACTATTAAGTTTGTTAAATATGATAATGGCATTCTAGTTATATTAGGATATTTCTATAGTTTTTAAACATGCATACCAATGTATGTAGAGTTAAGATCAAACTTTTTCTAAGAACTGTCTTAAAATATTTGAGCAAAATCAGAAGAGTATAGATGAAGCAAGTATGGCAAAATCAAGATAACCATTGATTCTGATTGAAGGTAAATGGGCATCCTTTATACTATTCTTACTACTTTTGAGTATTCTGAAGTAATCTACAATGATTTTTAAATGTGACAATGCACTGGATACAGAGACTGACACATAGTAGGCGCTCAGTAAATGTTAATAAGCAGCTATTGGCATCATCATTATTATTCATGGTCCCTAAAGCCCAAACTACAACCAACTAGTAAATATAAAAGCTAGCTTTGGGCTTAGTATAGGAACAAGTGTTTTAACAGTGAGAGGTCTATGAAGATGGAAATACACTGTCTCCAGAGGTGGTGGCCCACAGAATACTCCTAATAGCAAAAACAGCAGCATTTACTGAGCACTTATAACGTGGCAGATATGGGTCTAAGCACTTTCCACATATTCCTCATTAAATCTTCGCAACAAAGGCGTAAGAAAGGTACCCTTACTATTCCTTCCCAATGGAGCGATACCAGCAGAGATTGATCGCTGGGTGAGAATGCTGCAGAGGAGGGTCAAGGTGAATGGCTTTGCTAGTTGCCCTTTACCGTCCCTGACAACCCTGAACTCTTCTGATTCAATGAACATGTCACTCAAATGAATTGTGCAGGCTAAGCCAGCTGGCTCTCACACAGCCAGGGAACAGAGAGCAATTCTTCGTTTCACTTGTTGAAAGGTCTTTAAACATCACCTTTCCCTTTCGAGCGGGAGACTAAACCCCTCAAGAATTTAATTATCTGTAAGCAAGGGGATAATATGATCAAGAAAATGCTACATTTCAACTACTTCATTTATCCATTTTCAAATTTCCCATAAATTAGAGGGAAACTTCTTCCCCAGGCTTCCATTTGACCAAGAAATGTCCATGGTATGTCTTTGTCAACATGTTTCAGAATGTAAATCCAGATTACAAAAACTAAAGTTGGTATAAAATCTGTTGTCATATATTATATTATTTGGAAAGAAATATTGGTGACCTTATCCAGTATGACTGTTATAATAGTAATAAAATTGAATCTTGGAAGATTACACTTCTGGTCAAAGTAGTAAAATGTGACCTTATTCTATTCAACACTGACATTTATTATATTAATTCACATGTAAAAAACTGCATTAAAATGATATTAAATCCCTGGTTAGAAATGGGAATATTTAAGAACTTCAGAAATAAGATTTAACTTTACCAGTCATTCACAGCATTAAGCCTGTTTGATGCAAATCAAACTGAATTTCCTTCACCAATCTCTGGTTCAATTCTAACTTTATTATTACCACCATCTAATTCATAGAGAATTTTTTTTTTCATGATGCGTCTTCAAACATTTTGTAAGCCTTAACTCATTTTCATCACACTCTGGAGAAAAAGATAACATAGAGCAATGAATACACAAACTTGACTCAGAGGATCAAGCCATCTGCTCATGGCACAGAGATTCTCTTCACCCCAATAAAATCATGCGTAATGCTGAGTTCCTATCAGTCACTGTACAAGGCCCCAGGAAGAGAACCAACGTCCAGGGGTGAGGGACCACAGTCAGACAGCTACATGGACTTCATAGAATGGCCACCATGTGGAGAAAAGGCATCATTTTGGATATTACACCAGCAAAGTGGTTTGTTTCTTGAGATTGGTCAAGGTTTTACAGGAAGTTCCCTCCCTTAAATATAAGTTCTGCAAAACTTTCAGTCTGGGGGTAGAACATGGAATAATACAATGAATTAAAGGCAAGGCCCAGACACACTGCCAAGGTTTGCTTTCTCTTAATTAGCCCAAAGTCCCAGGCTTGCCATGGTAGCTCTCAGCTCTTTCCAATTTGTTTTTCCCCATTCTCACTAACGTTTCTAGGCTCCAACCAAAATCACCTTTTTGCTATGTATAATATTTCCTCATACCTTACTTAATATTGTTTTCTGTTCTGCATATCTTTGTCCTTTATATAATTAGATTAAGCTAAGTGTTGCGGTGATAACAAGCAGCCCCCAAATTTCAGTGGCTGGTAACAACAAACTTCCTGCCTGTTACTGATCCACTGTGGGCCGTAGATCAGCTCTGTCCACCTCTGTTACTCAGGCATCCAGGTGAACAGAGTAACCACTAGCTCAAAGGAGACATGCCAGGGCAAAAGAAAACTGCAGGATCTTGCACCAAAAGTTAGATACTCCGCCCCAAAGTGACACAATGCACAGCCATGACTAGTCAGGAACCACAAGTACAATTCAACCACATGCCTGGATGAAAGGAGAAGTGAACATATTTGGTCACCACTACCACGGACTCCTTATCTCCATGTCTCCCAAATCTTACAATTCTTCCACAGGGTGGCTTCTGCTTCCTCAGAAAGACAGCCCTGGTACCTTTTGATGAAAAGAAACTGTTCATACTCTTAATATACACAGCCCGTTATTTTACCTCTTAAGGCCCTTATGACTCTGTGAGAACACTGTCTCCATTGGGATTCTGTGCTTCCCACAGTGCCTTGCTAGAATGACTGAATGAGGCTGTCTGCATAATGAGAGGTTTATCTCCAAAGACTTCAAATACCCTGGAGGCCAGTAACATTTGATATGTAATAAACCTTAAAATTTTTTTTCTTCTTATTTATATTGAAAAGATACTTAAAAAGATCATAAAGATGAAATAAAAATGAGGCCATAATCTTACCACCCTAAACAAACAACTGTTTTCATTTCTTTTCCCTCTAGCCTTGTTTAAAGAATATCCACGTCCTTTACATATCTGTACTCAAGATGCACAGAGAGATACAGAGAATTCTAAACAGAAGATAAGTGAATGCCCAGTCAACATGCTTTTTACCCTTCCCCAGGGCAAGACCACATCAGGTCATATCTTAAGACTGATTTATATTTTCCATAACATGAGTGCCAGTGATTTAAAGATGCTAAGCTATTTAACAGTCACCATCATTCAGAAATAACAGTAGGTATATCCTTCACCACCAGTTCTACTCCTTGACCCAGCTCTAGAAGAAATTACCTCCAGTGAGAGAAGCTTGGTTTCCATCATTAGAAGAAGGAAAAAAAGTAAGACTATGTGCTAAATCTTGGACAATTGTAGAGAATAACAGTGGAAGGAAGAAAATTGCCAATGTTACAAAGTTTTGCTTCATCATTAAGATACCATTAGCAAGAAACTAACACAACATTGTAAAGCAATTATACTCCAATAAAGATGTAAAAAAAAAAAAGATACCATTAACAAGACCTAACATGATAACCACACTCTTGAAATTATCTTATTTTATTTTCCTTCTGTTTTACTTAACTCAGCCACTTCATTTATTTATTTTTTAATATGTTAATGGTTCTAATGGGAAAAGTAGACAACATGTAAGAACAGACTGGTAATGTAAGTAGAGGGGAGTTTTAAGGTGGTGAGTTATTTCATACGACACACTAATGGGGAATGCATAACACTGTGCTTCCTGGGTTTGTTGCTTTTTAATATATTTTAATTTTTAATGAATTTATACCCCTTCACCCATTCCTCCCATCCACCATCTTACCTCTGGCAACTGCAAATCTGATCTGTGTATCTATGAGCTTATTTTTTTGTTGTTCTTCTGCTTCTGGTTTCAGATTCCACATATAAGACAGATCATACGGCATTTCTCTTTCTCTGTCTGACTTACTTCACATAGCATAATGCCATCTAGGTCCATCCATGTTGTCACAAACAGCTATATATATATTTTTTTAATTTTTTTAATTTTTTTAATTAGTTTCTGCTTTATAACAAAGTGAATCAGTCATACATATACATCTGTTCCCACATCCCTGATGTAGGCTTTTATCGCTATGAACTTCCCTCTTAGAACTGCTTTTGCTGCATCCCACAAATTTTGGTGTATTTCCATTTCTGTTTGTCTCAAGGTGTTTTCTGACTTCTCTTTTGATTTGTTCTTTGACCCATTGGTTGTTCAGTAGCATGTTGCTTAATCTCACATATTTGTGAAGTTTCCAATCTTCTTCATGTAATTAATTTCTATTTTTTTTATTGTGTACTCTTCCTATTTATGTAATATGAGTTGAACCCTTTCTTGAACAAGGTAGAATAGCCATACACAGTACATTTTTCTAGTAGCCATACTACTGAACAGGCACTAAGAACTCTCACCAGAGTTGAAAAACTATCCAGTTGGTCATTTAATCCATTTAGCATACTTAAGAGCAAGTCTAAGTCTTAAATTGTACTTCAAACTGCTTCTATACTAAGCAGGAAAAATCATCCAAACATCTTGAAATCTTATTAAATTTCAGAGTAGTGATTTCTTGCCTATTTTATATTCTAATAGCTGATAGATTATTAGGTTTTTAAGGCATAATATATTTTTTTAAGTAATTAACCTTGATTTATTATGGAAAAACAGAAACCTGTCTCCAATAATTTGAGAATACTCATTTGTCTCAAGCACACACTGAACATTTCTAAAAATTGACATGGGACATTTCTAAACATTGACCACTTTTCAGACAATAAAGCAAGTCTCAACAAATTTCAAGCAATTGGTATCATATGGAATATTTTCTCTGACCATAATGCAACTAAATTAGAAGTCACCAGCAAAAACTTTATCTATTTAAGGTATAATAGTTTTAAAATTTTATGTTCAGTTTTTCACCACAAGCACACATAATTTATGTTCTTACATTTTTGAAAGGGTGTGTTATGCACTGTAGTTATTGATATGAATCAAACGTTTCTTACCTGATTCAAAAGAACACAGTGGGAATAAAATGTGGCTATTTACAAGTATTTACCACCTGATAATTCATACAGTATCTGCCAAACCTACTCTATTATAAATAATATTGTATATTTTTCTGAGTCTGATAATACCTACTTCAAATATAAACATTCTGTGAAAATTCGTCAAAGTGAAAGTATTTTTTCACATATGACTATAGACAGTTGTTAGTACATTTGTCTTCCATTTTAATATTGTTTCAATATTCATGAGGTATTCAACAGTTCAATAGCTGTTTTCACGAGTTGTGCCTTCATTAAAGTGCAAAACGTTAGATACCTGAAATGCCGCTCAAACTATTCCTAACAGGGAAATTTTGGTAGCAAATGAAAGGGATACATGTTTTAGCTGAAAAAAGTCACTCACTGCTGATTAAGAATCTATAGAAGAATGTTCCAATAGAGTAGAAGAAAGCAATATGAAAAGAAAATTAATATTCATTGGTAAACAGGTACCACGACATGAAACAAAGATCAAAAAGCCTAAACTTAACAGTAATCAAATATCTATACAAAAAATTAAACACACACAGTGCTTATAGTTTCAGTTACCTAACTCTGTACCAAGACTAACATACCTTGGGCAATTCCGCCTGACCCCCAGAGCATCCTACATGTGGATCTACATCAGTATGTGTGTCAATGAGCAAAGAATTCTGGGAACCACCCTCCCACAGTACCTGGCAAGTATTAGGGGTGGGAAGATTACACTAAAACAACTATGCAAGCTATTCAAGTTAATGAGAGAGAATTCACAGTTTTACACAGAACACCAGGAGGTAGTGAGTGGGGAAGTAGAAATCGTGATTAAGAGCGTGCTTCTGGCCAACCCCTGCTTTCTGGCTGCGTGACTTTAAGTAAGTATGATTAACTACTTTTTGTCTCAGTCTCACTATCCAGAGAGTGGGGATAGTAAGAGTACTTCCCTCTTTGAGTTGTTGCAAAGATTTACTGAGGAAGCGGGTGTAAAGCTCTTCTCACTGTGCCTGACACATAATAAACAATCAATAAGCACATGCTGTTGCTATTCTGGTCCTTCAGTGGCTCTTAATGGCACAGAATTAAATGCTTTGGCCTGACTGCTCAACTTGCCTGGGTCACTAATAATTCTGTGATATTCCCAAAGACACTTAGCATCCTTGGACCCGATTTCCTTAACTATAAAATTAAGAACATTCATCTATGTTGGTGGATGTTCATCTCCATTCTGAGAAGTCTTAGACTGAGAATCTGAAGAGATGGGGCAAGTGAACAGAGCTCTGAGCACTTCTCTTCCTTTCTCTGAGTAAGGTCACTTTCTCTGTATGTTACATTTGGCTTCAGCATTAGATCATGTGTCACTAAAGACTGTCTCACTGAAAAACAGAATAAAATGTTTAAAAGCCAGTGCTTTGAATGGAATCTAATGCCCTAAATTTCCATGGGGTAAGGTGATGGGGTCCCTGGAGAATTCAGATAATCAAAACAACTAATTAGGATTCAATTGCCAGTTGGGTCATCACGAATCCAAGACCTCTTGTACATTTATAATGTTGCACTAAATATATCACTTTCAATTAGTCATATATCCCAACGCTGTCATTACAATGGGAATATTTTAGTAGCAGCAAAAGCAACAGACAGCTCTAACGAGTCTGTGCTTGGTGAATTCAATACTCTTACAATGGACTAATGATGGAGGAAGACTGTGTCTCTGGCCATGTGGTCCAGTGGAAGATCTTTGAACCAAACATATTGAATTGAAAACATTAGCGCTGCCACTTCTCATCAGTCTTAACTTTGGCAAAATATTTGGCCTCTCAGAGGCTAAGTATCCTCATCTGTCAGGTGGAAGAGACTGTACAATTTCACATATTTGCCCCCCAGAGTCAGCGCTCCACTCAGTATTTAATCCATTCAGTAAATACTTATGGAGAACCAAATATATGTCAAGCATAATGCAGGATGAATATACAATGGTAAGCAAAAACACCTACTACGATGAATCAATTCCCAAACAAAGGTATGTCTGCAAATATCACTAGTCTTGAGGATGACACATGGAAATAGGTCCACCAAACTTAGGGGTAGGACAATTGGAGGCACCTAATAAATGCTCATTGCCTTCTTTCTTCACTTCCCTTTCTTTATAGCATAAATTATAATCAGTATAGGTGGAACAAGAGCCATGGATCATCCATGGGTAACTCTCTCCTGTTCTCTCCACACTGACCCCCTCCACCCCATTCTCCCACGCCTGGTTCCTGGTTCCTGGTTCTCTTCTGCTTCAAAATCTGTAAAAGTGGTTCAAAGGGCCTAAACAGAAAAAGAACTAAGGAGCTAGGTCTATATTATAAAGATTTTGGATTGCAGAAGAGGAAGCAAAAGGAAGAAATCTGGACCAGGTAAGAGCTAGGGGCAGAGATTGGGGAGGTGGTGTTTGAACAGCTCTGGAGCAACTCCAGGGCACCAAAATGCTGGGAAGTAGAAAAATATTGCTGAGCGAAATGAACTGGCTCTTGTTTTTCTGAGAGAATCGAGGAAAGACTGAGTTTCCTTTTTAATTAACCTTAAGCATCTGAGCTGTACTTCTTGAATGCAGCTCTAGGTAGGGAGTGAACCACCCTATGGCCTCAAAATGTATTTGGATCTCACGGTATCAAGCCCATGGCTCTCCTACAAGCTGAAAAGGGGAGTTTACAAAGGAGACGTACTGGGAGTGACAAATATGTATCCAAAATGCATCCCTGAAGGATTTCTCTGAATAGAGAAACTCCTGATGCATTTTAAAATAAGTCACAAAACAAGAAATAACTATTACACATAGAATACTTTTACCCGCCCCAAGGTCCAATCTATGAGCCATCCTATTAGCAACCTATGCTCGGACACCTGGCATTATCCTACAGAGGAAGGCTGAAGATCCCACTGCCCTCCGGAGCCACACCCTCACAGATGGCATCCTACTGCATCAGGGGCATTTGCTGCCTTGATGATGAGCTCTGAGGAGGAGAGAAAAACCAGCTCAGAAGTACTTTGATCCTCCTTTTGTCTCTTATGTTTTCCTTGTGGGCCAGTGACTTCTTTGAGACACTAATAACTTACCCTTCAGGCAGACGTCAAAGCATAGTAATGCCCTGAATAATAATTACTGCCCTGGTGATAGAATCAAGCCTCTCAAAGAAACTCCAAGTTAATTAGCTACAGACCTATTTACCTTTAGGCCAGAGAAGAAGGCAAGGAACACTGGATTAGAACTTGCCTTTAATTTATGGTCTTTATTAATTCTAGCAACTCAATCAGTCTGTGAGACCCGACTTCTGTCAGTCCAGCAAGGACCCGAATGAGGATGGAGAAGAAACATTCTCACAGCTGTCATAAGGAAGGGACACCAACGGAGAACCAGTCAGGACACCCAGAGGAGAAACTTGGACTTCCATTGTTTTGTCTCATTATTTTCCCAATGATTGAGCAGTTTTGTTTATCATTACAGGAAATGGTCTCTTTTAGCCTTTCTGGAATATCCATACCTGTGTTTTGGAAAAAGGTTAAGAGGATGGGCTGAGAAATAAGATTTATAACCAAAAATCCATGCAAAATCCTTTTTCTATAAATGTTTTATTCTTATCATTTCTCACACTTATTCCCATTTCTGAGAAATATTTTATTTAGCTTTTTGGGAAAAGCCACATTTTAAAGAAGCATTTGATAAAAATCTCCTTCCTTGTTTACATGCTTCTGCAATCATGGCTGCTTTCCCCAAAAACCCTCAGAGGAGGCCCACTCTGCCAGCCTACTTAGGATGCTACCAAGGGAGTGTCTAAGTACGTCCCCTGCAGAGGGCTGGGGGATGCTCTTCCAGGTTTTCTCTGGACTCTTGTGCTTGCTCAAGCAAGCCCCTAGGAGAAGGTATTTGAAATTTATCAGAAGCAGCTCCTGTTCTCAGTTGCTGAGCAAGAAATCGCATGCTATAAATATATCCACACTGAATTAACATCTTGAATGGAAAATAGAACCTCAAGAATCTTTTTTTTTTTTTTTCCAACAGTCCTACTCTCAATATACCCTTTGTCGTATTTGAGCTATATTAGTTTGCTGGGGCTGTCACCCAAAGTGTCACAAAGTGGGTGGCTTAAACAACAGAGCTTTATTATCTCACAGTTTGAAGGCTGGAAGTCCAAAAACAAGATGTCAGCAGGGTGGGCTCCTTCTGAGGGCTGTGAGGGAGGAATCTATCTTTGGTCTGTAGATGGCCATCTTTACCCTGTGTCCCTTCACATCACCTTCCTGTTGTATGTGTCTGTCTCTGTGTTCATATTTCCTTTTTAATAAGGACACCAGTCATGTTGGATGAGAGCCAACTCTAGCGACCTCATTTTAACTGGATTCCCTATCTCCAAATACAGCCACTTTCTGAGGTACTAGGGTTAGGATTCCAACATACCATTTTTTGGAGGGGACACAATTCAACTCGTAACAGGGACCAATAAAAAAAATTCTGACTTTTAAAAAGTCATTTGTTAAAGAGGAACAATGCCATTGTTACTTATTTCTTGAATAAGCATCTATCCTGTGCTATGCGGTGGGGAAACAGAGAGAAACAAAATGCAATCTCCATTCTCTTGAATATCCCTTCTCTTTATGCCCACCCTTCCATCCTGCAGAAATGTGGATGAGCTGGAGCACCTATCTTCAAGTTGTGCCAGAAACTGAATTTCTGTCTCCTTCTCCCTTGCTCTAGTTAAAAGCAGCAGCAGCATCGTGGTGCTGGATAGAGAGGCACCCAACTTACCAACCCAGAACAATGGATCCATCCCCTGAATGAGCACAGAAATGACCATTCTCCTCTCGCCAAGTTCCTTGGGACGTTAAGCCCATGATAATTATTTTAACAGAATTATGTGTAAACAAATTGTGATGCCAAATCACCCACCTTCTTGCCTAGTTGATAATAAGGAAAGTGATCATACCAACCATCTTCCCCAATATTTTCTTTCTGGCACTGTGCCAGGTAAGTACTATGCACAATTTAATGCTCTTTTCACAAGATAAGACTGACATTAGTGCCATTTTACAGATGAGAAAACTGAGACTCGGAGTGATTAAGTATCTTGTTAAAGTCACCTACTCATACACAATGGTGAAATCTGAACTCAGGGTGTCTGAACAAAAACCCCACACTCTTTTAAGCTCTATGCTATAGTACCTCATTCAACCTCAGAACTTCTGTCTTTTGCCCAATAATTGTGTTTACGTGTGTACGTACAGATGAAATATCAATTTTCACCCCCAAAATCTATGACTAATGCTAATCTTTTAGCAGTAAACCTTGCATTCATTAGAAAGAAACTTGTGACTTTTTCTCACATCTATACCTGTGACATAACATATTCAACCAAAAAAAGCCTGTGCCAACTGCTTAGTATTTGTGTTGAAAAGCCTACTGGTTCTTTTTTTTTTTTTTTTAACATCTTTATTGGAGTATAATTGCTTTACAATGGTGTGTTAGTTTCTGCTTTATAACAAAGTGAATCAGCTATACGTATACATATATCCCCATATCTCCTCCCTCTTGCATCTCCCTCCCTCCCACAAAGCACCGAGCTGATCTCCCTGTGCTATGCGGCTGCTTCCCACTAGCTATCTGGTTTACATTTGGTAGAGTATGTATGTCCATGCCACTCTCTCACTTCGTCCCAGCTTACCCTTCCGCCTCCCCATATCCTCAAGTCCATTCTCTACGTCTGCGGAAAAGCCTACTTGTTCTGTATGTGAAACATCTGACAACATGCAGCCTGCTTAATCACTTGGTGGATTTTATAGCTTCAGAAGAGTAAAACAGAATGATCTAAATGACTGGCCAATGCGGTGACTGACATTTTAACATCCACTCAACCCTCAAACTGTGAAGCAAAACTACTTATCCAAAATCCCATACTTTCAATTTTTCTTTTAACTGTTATAAGTCAAAACCAGCTAAATTGATTTTTTTTCCTTTGACTTCTGCTAAAAAGTTCATTCCTGAACAGATTACATGTGCTGATTTACAGCCCAGAGGAAATTTTACAGCCAAGCAAAACCCTAAAATCATGAAAAGGTGGGTTTACTTGAGAAGGTGGAAGGATTTGACGGCTCTTTAATTCTAACAGAACAAACATGTCTTGATAGACGAGCCGCCTTTTACGAAGCAGACTTATAAGTTTTAACTCCTCAACTGAGCTTTTACCCACTGACGTCCTAAAGTGTTTGGGGACAATGTCTTTAAACCTCTAAGAAGGAGAAAGTCCTGCCAAGACATGCGGAGAGCCCTGGAACATCATTCAGTGAATTTTCAGGATGTGAACCCAGGGCTCACTACCCCACAACAATGCAAAGCAAATGTTATTCCTCTTGTTTTGCTACTGCCAGTGTGCCTTAGTTAAGTGTCTCAAATGTGTATGTGATGACAGTGATGGAAGGAGAGGAAGGGAGAAAGACAATGAACAACAACATCCTGACAACATCAGCACCTAGAAATTGATCTGCCAGATAAAAACCAAGATTCTTTATGCTGCAGGATTTTGCTGGCAAAGAGTCACTCATAACAAATTATGATAATGAGACACAAATCCAGATCCTGTATCTCATTCCACAGCAACAAGCTCTCTTCTAAATGATAAATTGGCAAAAACAAACAAAAGTGCCTATCCTGGGTCACCTTGGCTTCTTTTCAGATTGTTGAAATGAAGGCAGTGTGAGACACCTGGTGAAACCACTGGGAAGAATCCCATGCCAAGCCCTGGGAACACTGTGAGCTTGCAAGGCCAGAGCCATAGATGAGTGGTCTCACTTAAAACTCATCATTTAGGTATACGGCAAAATAACCAAACGCTGAAAAATTGATACTACGTTGGCCTAAACTTTTATCTACCTTATTTTGCTTGTCCACATTGGCCATGAGGAAGGGAGGGAGGGAGGGAGGGAGGGAGGGAGAAAAAAATTGCTGTTTACTGGGTATAGAGTTTCAATTTTGTAAGATGAGAAGGTTCTGGAGATCTGTTTTACAATGTAAGTATACTTAACCCTACTGAATTGTACACATAAAAATGGTTAAGGTGATAAATTTTATGTTAATTTTTTTTTTTTTTTACCAGAATTAAAACTTTTTTAAAAAGCAAAGTAACACTGTACCCTCTTGTCCCCTCCTCTCTCTCCCTTCAGGGAAGACCCGTGCCCTGGGGTGGACATATTTGAGGAGTATTATTTAGGAGGCAGAACTGAAAGGATGAGATATATTACTGAATATGGGGATGAAGGCGAGGGAGGACGTGGGTGATTTCCAAGCTTCTTGAAAACCAGAGAGTGATGGAGGAGCACTTTGGGAGGAGAGCAGGCGTGGAAAGGCACATGAGGTTCGTCTACATTGAGATCATCAGCAAGCAAATGGCTCTGTGGTTCTGGAGCTCAGAAAGGAGAGTGAGGGCAGGGATTCTGTGTCTTTCTACTGAGAGCTCTAAGTTTTGGTTACAGTCAAACCCTATGCCCTCCACAAATCTTCTTCTCCTATCATTAATGATGAGCATGTACTTCCAGA
The DNA here is from genome assembly GCF_964165515.1 of Mesoplodon bidens. Lineage (NCBI taxonomy): Eukaryota > Metazoa > Chordata > Mammalia > Artiodactyla > Ziphiidae > Mesoplodon > Mesoplodon bidens. Next base: position 29,887,501 of record NC_138172.1, on the reverse strand, counting down.
AGTATGTATGGATTTACCTTATGTTTCTCATCTAATATTTCATATATGAATAATCCTGGACAGGCACTGGGCCATTTGTGTAAATTAAGAACAAGTATCTATCCCAAACAGAAACATTTACTCAAGTTGCTCTTCATATGCTTCATTTACTAGCTCCAAGTGCCTTTGTTATTTTTAGCGGTTACCATCTCATGCATGGCCGGTTTGCCCATTCCGCAGAATCAAATGCTGAATTTAGCCAAACACAGGTGTTCAATAAACAGCTGGATTTCTAAGAGAACACCAATCAATTCAGCGAGCATGGTCAAGCCAGCTGTGCCTGCTGATGTGATCATCAGTACCTGGCAGCATCCACGCAGGCCTGCCTGCCTGCCATGGGTGTTTACATGTTGGAATTGGAAAGGGCTTGCCAGGCTGACTGCAAAGGTCTAGTGTGTCTCAAGTATACATGACTGTCTACAGGCAATCCCATCAGTCCTCCACCTGCATGGACACTAGGACTGTTCCACAGATTTAGGCGGGGGGAATAAAAAAGACAAACAGAGCTAGCCTCTGGCAGAGCAAGGGCACTTGAGTGAGAAGCATCCCAGTATGGGGAGGCACACAGGGGAGAGGGAATGAGAAAGGCAGGAAATCTCCACACAGAGCCAGTCATGTTTTACAGGCAGGAGTAGGAGAATATTTGAGCTCTAGAAATTAGGCTTAACAGCAGTTTTTACATCAGAGGTGTTCTTCAGAAAGATGCCCAAACTTCGCCCAGGCTTTCTGATGCAAGTTTCCACTCCAAGGCATATTGCCAAGCAGGGCATATGTACTTTAAAAGGAACTGTGTAACTTGTTTATCTGACATACTAACAGCTTTCTCAGATCCAACTACCCCTTTTATGGATTACAAGACAACAAAATGTTATGTGATTTTAGGAAATTGAGCATAGAAGCAGAGATATTCTCAGCATATCCAGTGAACACTAAGTGCCCACTTTTATCTTCTAGAGCTTAACTGGCAAAGGTCACCAACTTAAACACACTGATGAGATTACATTCAGAGTGACAGTTTGATAAGAATTTATTATATTTTAAAATGCAAGCGTATTATATAGTAATGTTTCACAAAACAAAACAGTTGGTGAATGTCAGGGCTGCCCTCTGACTTGTGAAGGCTAATTCTGCCCTCAGTTCCTTCCAGAGGAAAAACACTATTACAGATATGACAAAATGGGAATCTGTACTGTTATACTGCTGGTTCTTCCTGAAGCTGGTGGTCGCACATAAGGCTAGTAGAGGTGGTTGCTTATTCCTGTGCTTCTAACTGCTGAGGTTGGATTCTCACTGCTCCCAAATGCCCCCATGTCTACACTGACCACATTAATTTCTAAAAGAAAACTCAAAATATATCATGTTCAATTTCAGAACTCCAGCAGTTAGTTCAAAACCATGCTTCTGGAGAGTGAACTACTGAAAATAATGGAGAAGCCATTCAACAGTGAACAAGTTAATCTCTTTGTTTATGATTCTTAAGACCACACATGGAATGAACTGGTATGTTAAGTCACGCTGGTTCTTGGGGGTGTACTTGCTACAGTGAGCAGAGAAATCGTGACCAAGGAAGTCTGGCACTCAATCATAATGACCAGAAGAATGACTGACGTTTATATAGCAATTATTTCCATTCACTCAATTAATCCAATAATCCTAGGAGTTAGGTCCAATGACTTTTTCCTGTTTCTCAAGTGAGAAAGCAACACACAGAGTCCCAGAATTAGTAATTTGAACACTGGAGTTAAGGCCATTCCTATCTGAGTCTAGAGCCCCTGCTCTTGATGTTGCACTGTCTCTCAAGTAAGTTGCTATATTTTAAAATGCTGGTATATTAGTTTGCTAGGGCTGCCATCACAAAATACCCACAGGCGGGATGGCTTAAATAGTGGAAGTTTATTTTCTCATAGTTCTAGAGATGAGACATCCAAGATCAAGGTGTATGCAGGTTGGTTTCCTTTGAGGCCTCTCTCCTTGGCTTGCTGACAGCCTTCCCCCTGTATAAGCACTTCCTGCCATCTCTCTGTGTGTCCTAACCTCCTCTTCTTATAAGGACACCAGTCAGATTGGATTAGACCACATTCTAAGAGCCTTCTTTTAGCTTAATTACCTATTTAAATACTTAATCTTCCAACAGAGTCATATTCTGACATCCTGGAGGTTAGGGATTCAACATGAATTTGGGGTGAACACAATTTAGCCATTAACAGCATGCATATTATGGTAATGTTCCACAAAACACAACGGTGAGGGCAAGGCAGTACTGCACTGGCTTGTGAAGGCTTAATTATATAGGACCTCCTTTTGGATTTTCTACATTTAAAAGGTTCTGAGAACAGGATGTTGAGAAACTATGTTTATCAGAAGAATGAAGGGGCTTCAGGCAAAATGTCCTCTGATTTTTTTTCATACTAATATCCTCTGATGACATTAACTGTGCTTGGAAGTTCCCAGCATGATTCCGTTTGCTGTTTTAGAAGGAACATCTATTTGAAAATGTGATCATGAAACCATAATTCTGCATTAAGTTCCCAATTTTGCTGCTGTTTTGAGCAGAGCTAATTCTAACTGCTTTTTAAAAAATATATTTTTAAAGACTATTTTTCTTTTTAAAGAAGCTTTAGGTTTACACCAAAATTGAGAGGAAGATATGGAGATTTCCCACATACCCACTGTCTCTACCCATGCATATCAGTGTCATTTATCAGAGTGGTACATTTATTACCAAGGATGAACCTACAGTGATGCATCATAATCATCCAAAGTCCATAGTTTACCTTAGGGTTCACTCTTGCTGTTGTACATTCTACGGATTTAGCCAAATATAGGATGACATGTATCCATTATTATAGTATCACACAGAGTGTCTTCACTGCCCTAAAAATCCTCTGTGCTCTACCTATGCATCTCTTCCACTACCCCTGGTAACCACTGACCTTTTTATTGTGCCCATAGTTTTGCCTGTTCTAGAATGTCATGTAGTTGGAATCATACAATATGTAGCCTTTTCAGACTGGCTTCTTTCACTTAGCTATATGCATTTAAGGTTTTTCCATGTCTTTTCATGGCTCATTTATTTTTAGCACTCAATAATATTCCATTATCTAGATGTACTTCTCACTGCTTTCTGTTTTAACCCTCGGTGCCTAGAACAGAGGTGGGTAAGCTCCTTGACCCAAAGCACACACACACAAAAAAGTATTGATTTTTTTGTATGTTCAATGTATTTAAATTGTATGTATTTATAGTATTAAATACTATACATCTTGTTCTTATTCTTATATTTTTTATTCTACCATTATATTATGAAAAGCACCTAAATATTACAGGTGGTCTCCATCTGTGCTATCCAATACAGCAGCCATAACTCATATGTGGCTACTGCGCATGTGAAATGCGACAAATGCAAATGAGAAACTAAATTCTTAATTTTTAATTGATTTAAATTTAAAAACTGGTATTCTATTCAATGATGAGAACACTTTTAAGTATTTCTGGAACACCCTAAGTATGTAAATCTATTTTTTTCAGCTGTACATTTTATGAAATCTAAATACAGAAATAAGGATTGAGCACTTGCAATGAAAATTTAGCATCTGAGTGCGATGTGCTGCACATGTAAAATACACACCAGATTTTGAAGACTTAGTGCAAAAAAGTAATGGAAAAATCCCTCCTTAATAATTTTGGTATTGGTAAAGTGAAATGATAATCCTGGATATATTGGCTTGAATAAAATATAAAATTAAAATTAATTTCACTTATTTCTTTGTACTTTTCTGACGCTGCTACCAAAAAAAACCCTTCAAATAACACATGTGGCTCTCATTAAATTTCTATGGGACACGGCTGCTCTAGGTTTTAATCCCCCTTGACCATGGCACAGTATACTCTCATGAGCATACACCACAATTTTACTTCTCTATTCCCCTATCAACACGCAGATAAGTTGCTTCTAATTCTTTCCCAAACCAAACAACCCCCTAAATCCCTGTTTTCATGCATCCTCAGATATATATCTTATTATCTGTCTCTCTAATTTTTTTAACCAACATGAGAGTAATGGCTCAGAGAGAGTAATGGTTATGGAGGGTAATGGCTCTCGTTTTAACAGTCACGTCTCTGAATACTGAGACTGAACATCTCTTTCAAAAACATACTAGCCATTCAAGTTTTCCCTCTGTAAAATGCCCACTGGCAGCTTCTGCCCATTTAAACTTCTGTTTACTAATTAGCAGAAATTTTTTTAAAAAGTATATCTTCAGTACAAATCTCTTGTTAGCTCTTATGAATATTTCTAGTATTTTCTCTCAGTTTGGCCTCAGTTCATTTTTCCATGGCTTCCTTCATTGAACACAGATCTTTAATTTTGATTTAATTAAATTCCTCAAGTTTTACTTTATTCTTAAGAAATTCTACCCCAGCATGAAATTGTAAAGATATTTCTTATCTTGTCTGTTTCCCCTCATTAATACTTAGGTCTTCAGTTCATCATGATGTCTACAGAACTTGGAACAGATGGCTCTCAACATTCTGGCTGGAGTCAGGTGCTTCCCCTTTGAGAATGTGATCAAAGCTCTAACTCTCTCACCAGAAGAAAGCACATGCATGTGACACTGTGCACATAATTCCAGTGAGTTCTCAGACCTCTACCCCAAGCCTTCTCACACAGATAGCCTCCTGCAGTCCATGGAGTCCAGGTTCACGACCCCTAAGTCTTATCAATTCTACCACTTATTCTAATACTTCACTGTATTTCCTATGGCTTTGTTCACTACAGATATTCTGAGTTATCTCATATTCTCAACTGGTTTATGAGCTCCTTAAGGGCAGAGACCTAGATATAGATATCACCAAGATTTTTCATAGTACCTGACAGCAGGAAGTGCTCAATAAATAAAACCTTTAGCAATTGATATCTCAGAAATTGGACTCTGAGTAGACTGTGGCTTATTAACCCGAGAGTTACTCTACAGAGGCCTTGCAGTTAACTCACCCAATCACTGAGCCAGGCCCTGGACTGGATGCCAGAAAATCAAGGAGCAAAAATATACAGTCTACGTCCTCAGAGGTTTCCTAGTCTACTGAGGAAGACAGAAGAGAGACAATGATGACACATGGCATAAATGCTCTGCTGAAGGAAGGAGGGGGGCTTTGGGACTGCATAGGAGGAGGGTACCTAAGGAGGTGGATGAGGGTGGGGAAGTATGGGCTTCTCAGGAGAAGCCACATTTAGGCTGAGACCCAGAAGAGGAGTAGAAGGCAGGCAGGTCACCTCAGAAGAGTAGGAAGGAAAAGAGGGACCCCTGGAAACCACTCTGTGATTAATACTGTGCACCAGCTAGAACGTTCTTTCAGCTGCTTCTGGGAATCAGAAAAGTAGCAGGTGAAACATGCAGCAAGGAAACCAAGCTGACTGATCTTTCACAAACACAAATCAGATCACTCTCCTCCCCCACTTACAGGGTTGCCAGACAAAATACAGGACATCCAGTTAAATGTGACCCCCAGATAAACAATGGATAATTTTTGCTTTTTAGTATAAGTATGCCCCATGGAATATTTGGGCCGTGCTTATACAACGAAAGCATGTGTTGTTTTATCAGAGTGTCAAACTTAACTGGGAATCCTGCGTTTTTATTTGCTAAATCTGCCAACCCAGTGCACTTAAAATACAGTCCTCAGGAGATACGGCTCCTGCCTATGTTTCCTATTTCATCCTAGTCCTCGCTCTGCCTTGCTCCCCGTGCCTCAGGCACACTGGCTTTCTGGGAGTATGAGAACATGCCAAGCTCCTCCCCACCTCAGCTCCTTGGTTGCTGTCTCTTCTCCCTGCTTGGAAGGCTCTTCTCCTTTGCTCCTGTGTGGCCATTCCCGCCTTACCTTTCAGTTATCAGCTTAGATGACATCTCCTAGAGAGGTCTTCCCTAACCATACCATGTCAAGTAGACTATCCCAACCATTTCCTTTCCTTTCCATCCATATATATGCCAGTCCATAATTATTTTTTTACTTGTTTCTTAACTGTCTCCCTCATCATAATGCCAGGGCCCTCTTCTGCCTTTTGTACCTTTGGATCTCAAGCAGTTAGCCATCTGCCTGCCACATATGAGGTACTCAACAATTCCTTATCAAATAATAGAATATCTTCCACAGGCTGCACTGAGAAAGTTTCACAGGTGTTCAAGGAAAGATGAAAGGACCACAAGGACGGAGGACGGTCAAGACTCTTATCAACTTCAAGGGTTTAGGAAAAACAACTCCAGGCATACAAAAAGTTGGAGACAAATCAAGTCCATGATTTGGTAACACCCGCCCCCCTCTTCTTTTTCTTTCCTAGCAGTCATACCTAAGTGATACCGAAGTTACGTGGGCTGTGCCTACTCAGCTTTCTTCTTTATCTCTTACTACTTTATCTCCTTCACTTCAACTCCTTCAAACAGTCCTTTCCTAATGTAACCTTATATGATGCTCACAGGGCAAAAAAGCCCAAATACAGGGGAAAAAAAAAGTTTTCTTAAAAACATATATACAGGGCTTCCCTGATGGCGCAGTGGTTGAGAGTCCGCCTGCCGATGCAGGGGACACAGGTTCGTGCCCCAGTCTGGGAAGATCCCACATGCCACGGAGCGGCTAGGCCCGTGAGCCATGGCCACTGGGCCTGCGCGTCCGGAGCCTGTGCTCCGCAACGGGAGAGGCCGCAACAGTGAGAGGCCCGCGTACCGCAAAAAAAAGAAACAAAAAAACCCCAAAAAACATATATACAGATACATACATATACAATTAAATATTTTCTTTCAACATACTTAGTATAAATGTATCCGCAGCCCTATTCAAACTAGGCATTTGATACATGTGAATCAGAGCCACGTACACTGTAGTCTTCCAGAGATTACTCTGAGAAAAAAAAAAAAAAAGAAACACCCACATGCATTTATTGAGAGGGGAACAGATTCAATGCCTTTGTTCAATCATTGAAAAATTCTATGAATACAAGCTATTACAAGCAGAGAAATCAGTTTAACTTGATAATAACGCTACATATGAGTTCTTTAGCTTTTTAATCATTAAATTTACAAAAGTTTTGGATTAGATTCAAATTTCCTTTTGGAACCAAATGACAAGTTTCCAAACAATTATGGGAAGAAATAGGAACACACAAAAGGAAAAGAAAGAAGGAAGGTTACACACTATAAAATCACTTTAAATGACAAAGTTTTTTTTTAAGCTAACATAGAACTTGGGAAACACTTTATATGGGTGTGAAATAAATGAAAGTGTTGAGGTCAAACTAGAAAAAATACAAGGTATTGCCTGCCAAATAAATGAAAGAACAAATGTAAAGGCATCTTATGATCCTGTCACCAGTGGATGTTGCTCTGATACACCCACCCCAGACCCCCAGCTGACACTTCTCAATGAGCGTCATCATTTTGAAATTACTGGGAATTCTATCATACAATGGAGCAAGGAAGTCCATTTAGTATCTTGACAGCTGTACCTGATTTTCCCTAAAGATAACACTGAGAAACCAACATTAAGGCTTCTGCCTGATCTGTTTATTAGTAATACCAAAACCAGCATTTACTGAGTACTTCCTAGGTGTCAGGTGCTTGCTGAACACAGGGCAAGAGTCTACAAGTGCTACCTTCTTTTCTTTGTTGTTGTGATGGTGGTTGCTGTAGTTGTTTGTGCCTTCACATCTCTTTGTACACTATGTCTTTTTAAAAAAATTTTATTGGAGTACAGTTGAGTTACAGTATTGTATTCGTTTCAGATGTACAGCAAAGTGAATCCGTTGTACATATACATACATCCACTCTTTTTCAGATTCTTTTCCCATATAGGCCATTACAGAGTACTGAGTAGAGCTCCCTGTACTACACAGTAGGTCCTTATTAGTTATCTGTTTTATGTACACTGAGTCTTGATGAGAAAAATTTTAAAGCCCATCCTTAGCCTCCCCCAAAAGAGTAACATTTCATCACCTGTCCCTGAGGAGAAATGCAATATTTTTAAATTATGGAACCAGTTAAGTGAGAAAGGATGCCTTTGCTGCATGCTCCAAATTCTCACTGAAGGTAATACATGCACGTGTGTGTGTGTGTGTGTCTTTGATCAGAGAGGACAGTTGCCCAACACAGGAAAAATTAAAAAAAAAAAATCCTGTCACAATATGATTCTCGACAGAAGTAAAAAGAATAGACTCCCCCATTCCACAATACAGGGTCCTATCTTTGCCTCCTCCCTGAAACGCTTTTCTTGTGTGAGGAGAGAGGCAGCCTTTCTTGATGAGGAGACGCTCAACCCACCAATAAGGCTTTGATGAAGGGATTTTATTGTCATTTTCAGCATGCAGCACAGAGAAGTGACATCTCGAATGGACTTCTCCTTATTACTTTCCCCACTCTTTGGCACACACAAAACGCCTATCAAACACTATCCTATACACATGGCTTCAAGGATAAGAAAAAATAAGTAAGTAACCACTTTACTAGGAAAGACTCTAACTAGAAAAGGCAAAGGGATGCCAACTGAGAAACACGTGGTGATAAGCTTTCTTCTTCTTTCTAATTCTCAGCTTTATCCCTGAGGTTCCTGACCAATTTCTATATCCTAAAGATGGTACTGCACAGAGCTTGTGAGCTTTGGCATTTGCACCAAGAAAAATTATACTGCGAACTGGGAGAAGACAGAAGAGAAAAAACCCAACATTTTCTGGGCACTGGTTACACAGCAAACACTGAGCAAAACATTTAGAAAAAGTTCTTTGATTGTATTTACTCTTGGGGACCAACATGTGAAGAGGCAGGCTTATCATCATTTTACAGGAAAGGAAACTTTAGCTCAGAGAGGTTAGATGCCTTGCCAAATGTCACACAGCTTAGAGGAGCAGGAAGGGTAACTTAGATCTGATTCCAAAGCTTACACTCAACCTCATGTGCCATAAACCCCCTCTAGGCAGCCTTGCAGACATTGAACAAGGGCTCCTGAGGACTCCATAAGCATTTGGATCAGCCGACCCACGTGGATATGTTGGATAATGTCCAGATACTTCATAAGAAACACCAGCTTTAAGATGTGAAAAGAGGGCTTCCCTGGTGGCACAGTGGTTGAGAGTCCACCTGTCAATGCAGGGGACATGGGTTCGTGCCCCGGTCCGGGAAGATCCCACATGCCGCAGAGCGGCTGGGCCCGTGAGCCATGGCCGCTAAGCCTGCACGTCCGGAGCCTGTGCTCTGCAACGGGAGAGGCTACAACAGTGAGAGGCCTGCGTACCGCAAAAAAAAAAAAAAAAAAAAAGATGTGAAAAGAGCCATCCCATGTACAACTAAACTCGGGACTAACCCCCTTCTTCAGGAAGATATGTGAGAACACATCTCTGTAAGCTCCAACAGCATTATGCAATTTCCACAGGCAGAGCTTCTAAGGCAGTGCGGGGTGATAGGTCAGCATACAACATTTTTGCTTTACTTCTCTAACTTCAACTTGCCTATAACTCTTCAGAGACATACAAAGAGAAAGGATCCTACAGAGGACTTCCCCCACAAATTTTGGAGTCGATTAGAAAGTGCAGGTTGCTTCGAGTTCTATTACTTTTGATTTATTTGGAACTAAAAGATTTTCTGCCTGAAGGCAACCATTTAATATACTGGGGGTGGGGGAGGAGAGAAGGAGAGCAGGATACGGTACTCAGTTTTTGCTATTTCCAGCACCCCATCCTGATTCTATTATCTGCAGTAAGTTCTTTAACAAAGGCTCTTCTGCACTTCTGACTCTATTGTGAGCTTAGAGGTGCCCAAACAACCAGGAGTTAGATTCCCAAGCATAGGCTTCTGATTCGAGTGCATTAACAGAGGAGGGGGTGTGTTTTGCTCTGTTGTTCTTCCAGCCATCTCCCTTGCCAGCTGCTGAAATGATGCCACGACGGTCTCCATGTCATGCAGATTTTACACCCTGATACCAGGAAAGCATAAGCACTTCTCAAAGAGTCTTTGCTGGCTTGGCAGGAAGAGGGAAATTGCTTTTTATCAAAATGAAAAAGATTTTTTCATGGGAAGCAGCAAAAGCAGTTTGAAAGAGGGGCAGACACTTTTATCTTAGAAAAGGCATTTTCAGCATGGCAGACAGAGAGGCATGTTTTCCTGTCTCTCCAGAGATCAGCCCAACCCACAGAGCCAGACACTGCCGGTTCATGGAAAGGATACAAGGAGTGGTAAAATCCCAGAGACCACTCTTCCCAGTCTGGGGACTGTGCCATTCCTGTCCGACAGTTCTCAACTCTATGTCCTGGGGACTCGTATCCTATTTTATTATTTTTCCTAAACTATAAGAGAAACACACCTACTATTAAGTACCTCTTCATTCTTGTCACAGATGAGAGTTTCTGGGAGGGAGATTCATTTTCTGAACACCTACTATCTGCCAGGCAAGGCGCATCCTATGCATTATCTCATATAAACATTGCAACAACCCTTTAAGAGCTATTATTATGTCCATTGGAAGATGACAAAGAAGGAGTATGGGAGAATCAATTAAAGATGCCAAAGGTCATACTACTACTAAGTAGAATACTAGGAGAATCTAGACTATGACCCCTGCTTGATCTGTTATTTCTGAGCCTTCCCATGACACCAAGCTGCTTTCCTGTACCTTTCCTGCCCTAGACAGCCTGGTTTAAAATGCCATTCCCTGGATAAACAAAATGTACATGTGTGTGTATATATGTATGTATGTATACATATATATACATATATATATATATACACACACACACACACAATGGAGTACTATTCAGGCTTAAATAGGAATGAACTTCTGCTACTGCATACATAGAACCTCGAAAACATTACGCTAAGTCAAATAAGCCAGACAAAAAGGACAAATACTGTATGATTCCACCTTTATGGGGTATCTAGAGTAAATTCATAGACACAGAAAATAGCATAGAAGTTACCAGTGGCTGGTGGGAGGAAGGAATGGGAGTTACTATTTAACTGGTACACAGTGCTTGTTTGGAATGATTTGAAAAGTTCTGGAAATGGATAATGGTGATGGTTGCATGACAACATGCATATACTCAGTGCCACTGAATTGTACATTTTAAAATGGTTAAGATAGTAAATTTTATATTATGTATATTTTACCACCATAACAGTATTTCCTGCTTTTCTCTTTTATAGAAACCATGTCTGCCCTTTTCCCAAACCTCTGTTTTAATATTACCTCTTCTTAGTGGTAAAGAGACATAAAAGATTATTGACTTTAGGCACATCAACTCTAATCCATTGATAGTGGCTACTAAGAACACTGTGTTAAGGAGGATTCTGAGGATTCCTCCAAGTACAAAAGGGATAGATATCACGATTAATTTATAAAGTCTTCTCACAATGACACACAAAAATGCCAGATAAAATACAACAAAATAGGTCCTGCACTAAGATGGTGGAGTAGAAGGACGTGCTCTCACTCCCTCTTGCGAGAACACCAGAATCACAACTAGCTTCTGGACAATCATCGACAGGAAGACACTGGAACTCACCAAAAAAGATATCTCACATCCAAAGACAAAGGAGAAGCCACAATGAGATAGTAGGAGAGGTTCAATCACAGTAAAATCAAATCCCATAACTGCTGGGTGGGTGACTCACAGACTGGAGAACACTTATACCACAGAAGTCCACCCACTGGAGTGAAGGTTCTGAGCCCAACGTCAGGCTTCCCAACCTGGGGGTCCAGCAACGGGAGGAGGAATTCCTAGAGAATCAGACTTTGAAGTCTAGTGGGATTTGATTGCAGGACTTCAAAAGGATTGGGGGAAACAGAGACTCCACTCTTGGAGGGCACACACAAAGTAGTGTGCGCATCGGGACCCAGGGGAAGGAGCAGTGACCCCAGGGGAGACTGAACCAGACCTACCTGCTAGTGTTGGAGGGTCTCCTGCAGAGGCGGGGGTGGCTGTGGCTCACCGTGGGGAATAGGACACTGGAAACAGAAGTTCTGGGAAGTACTCCTTGGCGTGAGCCCTCCCAGAGCCTGCCATTAGCCCCACCAAAGAGCCCAGGCAGGCTCCAGTGTTGGGTGGCCTCAGGCCACACAACCAATGGGGAGGGAACCCAGCCCCACACATCAGCAGTCAAGCAGATTAAAGTTTTACTGAGCTCTGCCCACCAGAGCAACAGTCAGCTCCACCCACCACCAGTCCCTCCCATCAGGAAACTTGCACAAGCCTCTTAGATAGACTCATCCACCAGAGGGCAGACAGCAGAAGCAAGAAGAACTACAATCCTACAGCCTGTGGAACAAAAACCACATTCACAGAAAGACAGACAAGATGAAAAGGCAGAGGGCTACGTACCAGATGAAGGAACAAGATAAACCCCCAGAAAAACAACTAAATGAAGTGGAGATTGGCAACCTTCCAGAAAAAGAATTCAGAATCATGATAGTGAAGATGATCCAGGACCTCGGAAAAACAATGGAGGCAAAGATCGAGAAGATGCAAGAAATGTTTAACAAAGACTTAGAAGAATTAAAGAACAAACAAACAGAGATGAACAATACAATAACTGAAATGAAAACTACACTAGAAGGAATCAATAGCAGAATAACTGAGGCAGAAGCACGGATAAGTGACCTGGAAGACAGAATGGTGGAATTCACTGCTGCGGAACAGAATAAAGAAAAAAGAATGAAAAGAAATGAAGACAGCCTAACAGACCTCTGGGACAACATTAAACACAACAACATGCACATTATAGGGGTCCCAGAGGGAGAAGAGAGAGAGAAAGGACCAGAGGAAATATTTGAAGAGATTATAGTCAAAAACTTCTCTAACATGGGAAAGGAAATAGCCACCCAAGTCCAGGAAGCAAAGAGAGTCCCATACAGAATAAACCCAAGGAGAAACACGTCAAGACACGTAGTAATCAAATTGGCAAAAATTAAAGACAAATTATTGAAAGCAGCAAGGGAAAAATGACAGAAAACATACAAGGGAACTCCCAAAAGGTTAACAGCTGATTTCTCAGCAGAAACTCTACAAGCCAGAGGGAGTGGCATGATATACTTAAAGTGATGAAAGGGAAGAACCTACAACCAAGATTACTCTACCTGGCAAGAATCTCCTTCAGATTCTATGGAGAAATCAAAAGCTTTACAGACAAGCAAAAGCTAAGAGAATTCAGCACCACCAAACCAGCTCTACAATAAATGCTAAAAGAACTTCTCTAAGTGGGAAACACAAGAGAAGAAAAGGACCTACAAAAACAAACCCAAAACAATTAAGAAAATGGTCATAGGAACATACATAGCGGTAATTACCTTAAATGTGAATGGATTAAATGCTCCAACCAAAAGACACAGGCTTGTTGAATGGACACAAAAACAAGACCCATATATACACTGTCTACAAGAGACCCACTTCAGACCTAGGAACACATACAGACTGAAAGTGAGGGGATGGAAAAAGATATTCCATGCAAATGGAAATCAAAAAAAGCTGGAGTAGCAATACTCATATCAGATAAAACAGACTTTAAAATAAAGAATGTTACAAGAGACAAGGAAGAACACTACATAATGATCAAGGGATCAATCCAAAAGAAGATATAACAATTCAAAATATATATGCACCCAACATAGGAGCACCTTAATACATAAGGCAACTGCTAACAGCTATAAAAGAGGAAATCGACAGTAACACGATAATAGTGAGGGACTTTAACACCTCACTTACACCAATGGACAGATCATCCAAAATGAAAATAAGTAAGGAGACAGAAGCTTTAAATGATACAATAGACTAGATAGATTTAATTGATATTTATAGGACATTCCATCCAAAAACAGCAGATTACATTTTCTTCTCAAGTGCACATGGAACATTCTCCAGGATAGATCACATCTTGGGTCACAAATCAAGCCTCAGTAAATTTAACAAGATTGAAATCATATCAAGCATCTTTTCTGAGCTCAGTGCTATGAGATTAGAAATCAATTACAGGGAAAGAAAATGTAAAAAACAAAAACATATGGAGGCTAAAGAATATGTTACTAAATAACCAAGAGATCACTGAGGAAATCAAAGAGGAAATCAAAAAATGCCTAGAGACAAATTATAATGAAAACACGACGAACCAAAACCTATGGGATGCAGCAAAAGCAGTTCTAAGGGGGAAGTTTATAGCTATACAAACCTACCTCAAGAAACAAGAAACATCTCAAATAAAATATCTAACCTTACACCTAAAGAAACTAGAGAAAGAAGAACAAACAAAACCCAAAGTTAGCAGAAGGAAAGAAATCATAAAGATCAGAGCAGAAATAAATGAAATAGAAACAAAGAAAACAATAGTAAAGATCAATAAAACTAAAAAGTGGTTCTTTGAGAAGATAAACAAAATAGATAAACCATTAGCCAGACTCATCAAGAAAAAGAGATGACTCAAATCAATAAAATTAGAAATGAAAAAGGAGAAGTTACAACAGACACCACAGAAATAAAAAGCATCCTAAGAGACTACTACAAGCAACTCTATGTCAACAAAATGGACAATCTGGAAGAAATGGACACATTCTTAGAAAGGTATAACCTTCCAAGACTGAACCAGGAAGAAATAGAAAATATGAACAGACCAATCACAAGTAATGAAATTGAAACTGTGATTAAAAATCTTCCAAAAGCAAAAGTCCAGGACCAGATGGCTTAGGAGGTGAGTTCTACCAAACATTTAGAGGAGAGCTAACACCCATCCTTCTCAAACTCTTCCAAAAATTGTGGAAGAAGGACCACTCCCAAACTTATTCTATGAGGCCACCATCACCGTGAAACCAAAAGCAGACAAAGATACTACAAAAAAAGAAAATTACAGACCAATATCACTGATGAATATAGATGCAAAAATCCTCAGCAAAATACTAGCAAACAGAATGCAACAATACATTAAAAGGATCATACACCATGATCAAGTGGGATTTATCCCAGGGATGCAAGGATTCTTCAATATACTCAAATCAATGATTGTGATACACCATATTAAGAAATTGAAGAAGAAAAACCATATGATCATCTCAATAGATGCAGAAAAAAGCTTTTGACAAAATTCAACACCCATTGATGATAAAGACTCTCCAGAAAGTGGGCATAGAGGGAAACTACCTCAACATAATAAAGGCCATATATGAGAAACCCATAGCAAACATCATTCTCAATGGAGAAAAACTGAAAACATTTCCTCTAAGATCAGGAACAAGACAAGGATGTCCACTCTCACCACTATTATTCAACATAGTTTCCGAATTCCTAGCCACGGCAATCAGAGAAGAAAAAGAAATAAGAGGAATACAAATGGGAGAAGAAGAAGTAAAACTGTCACTGTTTGCAGATGACATGATATATACACAGAGAATCCTAAAGATGCCACCAGAAAACTATTAGAACTAATCAATGAATTCGGTAAAGTTGCAGGATACAAAATTAATGCACAGAAGTCTCTTGCATTCCTATACACAAATGATGAAAAATCTGAAAGAGAAATTAAGGAAACACTCCCATTTACCACTGCCACAAAAAGAATAAAATACCTAGGAATAAGCTTACCTAGGGAGACAAAAGACCTGTATGCAGAAAATTATAAGACACTGATGAAAGAAATCAAAGGTGGCACAAACAGATGGAGAGATATACCATGTTCTTGGATTGGAAGAATCAACATTGTGAAAATGACTATACTACCCAAAGCAATCTACAGACTCAATACAATTGCTATCAAATTACCAATGGCAATTTTTATGGAACTAGGACAAAAAATCTTAAAATTTGTATGGAGACACAAAAGACCCTGAATAGCCAAAGCAGTCTTGAGGAGAAAAAAACAGTGCTGGAGGAATCAGACTCCCTGGTTTCAGACTATACTGAAAAGCTACAGTAATCAAGACAATATGGTACTGGCACAAAAACAGAAACATAGATCAATGGAACAAGATAGGAAGCCCAGAGATAAACCCATGCACGTACTGGTCAACTAATCTATGACAAAGGTGGCAAGGATATAAAATGGAGAAAAGACAGTCTCTTCAATAGTGGTGCTGGGAAAACTGGACAGCTACATGTAAAAGAATGAAATTAGAACACTCCCTAACACCATACACAAAAAGAAACTCAAAATGGATTAGAGACCTAAATGTAAGACCGGACACTATAAAACTCTTAGTGGAAAACATAGGAAGAACACTCTTTGACATAAATCACAGCAAAATCTTTTTTCATCCACCTCCTAGAGAAATGGAAATGAAAACAAAAATAAACAGATGGGACCTAATGAAACTTCAAATCTTCTGCACAGCAAAGGAAACCATAAAGAAGACAAAAAGACAACCCTCAGAATGGAAGAAAATATTTGCAAATGAATCGATGGACAAAGGATTAATCTCCAAAATATATAAACATCTCATGCAGCTCAATATTAAAAAACAAACAACCCAATCCAAAAGTGGGCAGAAGACCTAAAGAGACATTTCTCCAAAGAAGACATACAGATGGCCAAGAAGCACATGAAAAGCTGCTCAGCATCACTAATGATTAGAGAAATGCAAATCAAAACTACAATGACGTATCACCTCACACCAGTTAGAATGAGCATCATCAGAAAATCTACAAACAACACATGCTGGAGAGGGTGCGGAGAAAAGGAAACCCTCTTGTACTGTTGACGGGAATGTAAATTGATACAGTCACTATGGAGAACAGTATGGATGTTCCTTAAAAAACTAAAAATAGAATTACCATATGATCCAGGAATCCCACTACTGGGCACATAGCCTGAGAAAACCATAATTCAAAATGACACATGTACCCCAATGTTCACTGCAGCACTATTTACAGTAGCCAGGTCATGGAATCAACCTAAATGCCCATTGACAGATGAATGGATAAAGAAGATGTGGTTCATATATACAATGGAATATTACTCAGCCATAAAAAGGAACGAAATTGGGTCATTTGTAGAGACATGGATGGATCTAGAGACTGTCTTACAGAGTGAAGTAAGTGAGAAAGAGAAAAACAAATATCATATATTAACGAATATATGTGGAATGTAGAAAAATGGTACAGATGAACCGGTTTGCAGGGCAGAAATTGAGACACAGATGTAGAGAACAAACGTATGGACACCAAAGGGGGAAAGCCACGGGGGGTTGGTGGTGGTGGTGTGATGAATTGGGCGATTGGGATTGATGTATACACTGATGTGTATAAAACTGATGACTAATAAGAACCTGCTGTATATATATATATAAAAAAAGAACCAAAACAGCCAAGACAATTTTGAAGAGGAGGAAGAAGATGTGGTAGTGATAAGGTGTGGAGACTTATTTATGCAATGACAAGACTTTTAAAATAAAACTAGTGTAATGTTGGCATGGGAGTGGGCAAGTAGTGTATGTCAATGTAACAGTTCAGAGTGCTCAAGAAATGACCCACATATAATGAGAAGTTGTTGTTATAAATTGGCACTCTATTGATTAATCAATATATTGTGCTAGATAATTTTCTATGAAAAAAATCAACTTAATTCTGTATCTAGGACTCTTCTTGGAGTTTCAGACTCATATGCAAACAATGTATCCCAAACTGAACTGATTGTAACTTGTCAAACTATTCCTTTTGTATTCTGCGTATCACTAGCAAAGAAATTTGAGAGCCAGTATTTATCCTTCTGCCTCCTAAATTTACCTCGCACATCCAAGCAATAAAATATTCTGTAGAGTTAAAAAAAAATACGACAAACTATTTTTCATTGCGATTGGAAATGTGAATTGGGAGACCTAGACCAAGTGGCAAGATCTTAGGCGGAGAGGCTGCAGTACGGAGAGCCCAGGTGGTGAAGCAGAAGCTCACGTTCCTAAGGAGCTGGAACCGAGTACGCAAGGGAATCTAGGCAGCTAGAAAGTGGAAAACAGCAGATAGTTTTCCGTAACCATGAAGTTCATGAGTGAGGGCTGCCTAGAGCTCACTCAGTTCCTCCTCCTTTCTCCTGAAAGTGCAAGACTCCATGCAATAAATCTCCCCTCCCTTCATAAAACTTTAGTATGTATTCCTTAAATCTAAAATAGTTTAACTTCAACAGGGCCTCAGTAGGTAGTGGTCATATAATGTGTCATCCGCAGAGAGCAATTTCAATTCACAGGCATTTTTACTATGCTCCGTGAGCTTTCTGTGCTTTGACAAACAACATGCTCAGATGCACCGAGAAAAATGGGCAGTTGTCCAATTTCTTATTATTGGTAGAAACATGGTAGTAAGAAAGTGGTATTCTTAACCCTGGAGAACCTCTAAAACTTGTTTGAAGCATAAATAAAAATAAAGAACCTACTGGAAATTATCACTAGCATTCAAAAAATAAAATGTTTACTGAAATCTAACCCCATGTTACATGAAAAATGTTTTCCTGTAAAGAAAGTAATTCTTCAACTCAAAAATCAACTTTCTCGCTATCTAGAAGTCAAATTAAAATGAGTTTAGATCACAGAATCAATACTTGGGAACTAAGAATCACTAAATCCTGTGTTATTGATTGCCTGGAGAAAACTATCTTTTTAAATATGCATCACATAACACAGTCTTCATTTCTAAGAACATTCCCTAAATCCTGCCAACACATGGTTTATGTAATGATTAATCTTTTGCATTAACTGCTTTATATGTCAGAAATATTGGAATGCATATTAACTGTTCTTGGTGAACTATTTCATACAGTTTATCCTATAAAGTATCCTACCAACTTTGAAGAGTTACATGAAAACTGCTGCATGTTTGGAAAGAAAGTAGCTTATTAGGAGAAAAATGATATTTTGAATTATAATGAATAAATGAATGGTTGTCTTAGTCATTTTCAGGTTTAAAAAATGTATAACTTTTTGCCCACAGTGTAATACAAAAATCAATTCTTCTGTTCTTTATTTTTGTTTTCCTTTTTGTTTAAACTGGAGAGTACTTGTTGACTTTAATCCTAAAGAAGAATCTTGTTTTGATTTTCTCTATCTGTTACTTTTTGGAAAAATTCATTGTGGCAATCCTATTCAGAATCTCAGAAATAAAAATGCTTTTCATTTTTCAGACTGCAATGAGGGTGGGGTGATGTGTGAAGGAGCTAAGATCTGGGGGTGTATGAGAGTTCCTATCTCTGTATCTAGGGAAGGGCTTTTTCACTCTTGTGGAAATCAAGGGGCAAACTATTGGTCAGTGCACACAGTGTGTGTCAGCTGTTACGCTCTACTCAGATCCACAATCCCACTGAAACCTGTCCCTTTCAAGAATGTAAGTCATAGGAGGGGGAAAAAGCACCAGAGTTGGACATTCTATAACAAGAGCCCAGGGATTCGTACTTTTCATCTAAGAAACTTCAATGGTTTCACAGCAGATCCATAGATGCTACTCAATGAAATGAGTGATGCAAAATCACAGGTAGAGTCTGGGGTAAGAGATGGAATGTGAGGATCCTGGGCCCTGCCCTCCAACTCTAAGTCCGCATCACACAATCTCTTTAAAAACCTCTCTGAAAGCCCAACAGTTTCCACTCTGGTTTGAGCCTTACTGCTGAAGAGTTGGTTTGTGAAGATGGATCTGAGTAAGCTTGGTTTCCTTTTTTATGCTCTCTCAAGAACTGAGGGTTTTTCATGTTCCAAAATAAAATGCAAACCGAGAGCATTTTGTATTTTTGCATTTCGATTCCCTGTTTTGTCAGTGAGTAATTATAGCAAACAAAATACTGCAGCTGAATGTAAATTGTCAGGCAACCAGATCACATGAGGATATTTTTCTTCCACAAGTTTTGCATCATAGCACGTTAAATATTAAAATATTGTAAGTCAAGTAAACAGAGAGGGTTCTTTGCTCAAAGCATTAATTTTAAACAAACATTTCACTGTTATTCAGATCATATGCTAAGAAACAAATGATGTTTTCTTTCAAATAAGGTAAATATATCTTCTGGAGGGAAAGTAGGCAGGAGAATCACACAGACATAAGGGCATTTATGACACCAGAGATGAATTTCAACCAGAAGAACAGGAGAGAATTCATGTGTAGGGGAGAAAGAGAAAGACATACAAAAGGGAATTTGGAAAAGAGCAAGAAATGAGAGATTGATTTATCCTCAGAAGAAAAAAAAAAAAAAGCTAAGTTTCATGTCAGAACACAGAAATCTGACTCAAAGTAAGGCAGACAGGGAAGAAATCAAACATTTTATGATACAGTGAATTTCTGTATCTTTAAGTTGTTACCAGGGTGGTAGAAGGAAGAAGAATTTTCAGATCTCTACAAGACTGTCAATCAATAAAATACCAATCAATTAAGTATTGGCAGAGTACCTAATGCATTCTCAACAACCAAACAGACAATGAGACATGGTCTTCTCCCCAGACACTTAAGCATGGGGGTTAAGAACAGGAAGCAGTGAACCAATAAGCAGTGAGAATATGTGTTCATTCCACACTGTGAATCAACAAAGCATGTAACTCAAAATCCAGTGACATGGACTATGAGGATAAGTTAGAATTGTGGTCATAACACTACCATTTTCTGAGCGTGTCCTACTTTCTAAGCCTTGGACTAGATGCCTGATGTTTATGATTTCCAATGCTTAAAACAATCCATTAAGAACTATCCCCTGTAGATTACTAAAGAAAATTAGGTTCAAAGTTAAGTTGTTTATGTTACACAGAGCGTAAATAGTAGGGCTTGAGTTTAACCCCAGGTCCTCCTTTCTCTAGAGGTCAAGTTCTTTCTTCTACTAAAGTGCTGCTTTTAACCTGAGAAAGCCTTCCTCTCCTAATCCTTATAGCCAAATAACAACCAATTAAAACAGAAAGAAAGACAAACAGAAAAGCAGCATGGGAAAGTTTCTCTGTAAGGGAGATGCTCCCAACATGATTAAAGGAATGAGATTGTAATGATACAGAGGCTATTTCTTTTTCTTTTTTTGTTCTTTAATGTTTTTCTTTGGGAAAACATATCATATTTGCTAGAAAGCCAAGCCTTTTAAACCATCTGAGATTTGAGGATTGGAGGACATGGATGCTGGTGGCCAAAAAGGCTCCACAGAAGGAGGCAAAATTTTGCCAAGGAGGCCTGGGAGCTAGGAAGGGGTAAGCGGGAGGTGAGTTGACCTCTTATCTCTTCCAGTTTGCCACTAAACTAAAAAAAAAAAAAAAAAAAAAAAAGGCCAGGGAGAGGATTGTGATGGATAAATGTGTACAATTTGCACCTCATGTTGAGGGGGGCAAAACACTGTATGACAAGTGGACAGAGGAATCAGAGAAATTCACAGAAACTGTGGAGAAAACCTTAAATTCTCATGGACTGTGACATTGTTGCTTCAGGTCAATTATAGTTATATCTCCATGGCGCAAGGAGGCCCCCACTGACATGTGGAATACAGAATCAATTCTCTGACAATAAGGTAATTTTGTGGACAATCATTAGATGAGGCTGAATACAAGCAAAAAAATTAGAATAACAATCTTACATTTGAAGAAAGTGATATAACCCAGATACATCACCATACCTTATGAGATTTCTTTAATTAGAAAGTCCAGCCAAATTCATGTTAGCTGAGGAGAGCCAGAACACTGACCCCCTGTGTTCATTCCAACTCACTGCCCTCCCTTCTTCTCTGAAAAACACTGCAAGCAAAAGCCCAGAGGGAGGGCTAAATAAAATCAAGCTAACAGACATAACACTCAAATATTTTAGAAAGCTACTGAAAGACAAGAAAATGAAATTGGGGGAAAGTGATAAACAGGAGATATTTATCCCACCTGGTTGTTAAAAGGGGAAAGTTGGTGCAAGCTTTCTTTGATGTTGGACATTTGGCAATTTCTTAACAGAATGGCAAATTCACACACCCTTTAGCCCAGCAAATTCATGGCTAAGAATTTTCCCTATAGATAGGCCTATAAGAATATGCCAAAACGATGTGCAAGAATTTTCTTTGTAACATTGTGTATAAAAACAAAAAAACTGGGGGACTTCCCTGGTGGCGCAGTGGTTGAGAGTCCGCCTGCCGATGCAGGGGACACGGGTTCGTGCCCCGGTCCGGGAAGATCCCACATGCCATGGAGCGGCTGGGCCCATGAGCCATGGCCACTGAGCCTGGGAGTCCAGAGCCTGTGCTCCGCGACGGGAGAGGCCACAGCAGTGAGAGGCCCGCGTACCGCAAAAAAAAAAGAAAAAAAAAAACTGGAAAGAACTCATATGCTACCCGTTGGGTTTCATATATTTTGGTTCATCAATACCAAGCAACATGCATGGCTATTAAGAACAGTGAAGTAGGTCTACTCTTCAAGATATAGTATGATATGAAAGAGCAAGGTGTGAGGAGTGTATATAATATCACACCATCTCAACAAAGTTTTAAAAGGCTCTGTGCGTGTCATCTTGATTCAATATCAACATCTGTGTAATAAATTATTGTGAAAAATTACAGAAGAAACTTCACAATGGTAATAGTTGGAGGATGAGAAGCCCGCAGATCAAAGCAGGGAAGGAAAGGAGACGTTCACTTTTCTTCTTAAAGCTTTCTTTAGTGTTTGGAGTTTCATTATATGCATGGGCTATTTTGGCTAAGATAAATAAGTACTATTGATGAAACATGAAAAAGTATGGGGGGGCTTCCCTGGTGGCGCAGTGGTTGAGAGTCCACCTGCCGATGCAGGGGACACGGGTTCGTGCCCCGGTCTGGGAAGATCCCACATGCCGCGGAGTGGCTGGGCCCGTGAGCCATGGCCGCTGAGCCTGCGCGTCCGGAGCCTGTGCTCCTCAACTGGAGAGGCCACAACAGTGAGAGGCCCACATACCGCAAAAAAAAAAAAAAAAAAAAAGTATGGGGGACAAGATTAGACGGCGCCTACCAGGTGAACCACCAATAAAATAAGGAAGGCCCTAGAGCTATCAGAGCTACAGCTGACCTGAATTCACAAAGTGGACATGGACAAAGCTAAGTAAAGTGTGCATGCGGGCACATACGCACTCACAAACAATGGGAATTCAGGAGAT
Organism: Mesoplodon bidens; assembly: GCF_964165515.1. Taxonomy (NCBI): domain Eukaryota; kingdom Metazoa; phylum Chordata; class Mammalia; order Artiodactyla; family Ziphiidae; genus Mesoplodon; species Mesoplodon bidens. The sequence continues at coordinate 29,864,406 of NC_138172.1, read as the reverse complement.
CCATGTGAGGACAAAGCATGTTTAGTATTCGCAAAATAATCCAGTTTTAATTTATATTTGCATTTACTTCCCTGGTACTTTAACCATTTCCACACATAGTTACCATTTACCTAATACCTACCTAGTACCTTGATAGACATTGGGTCAGGCACTTTGTGTGCATTATCTTACTTATTTCTCATGGAAAAGCCTTTGGTTAATACTGTGATCTTTCCATTGCATATGAAGAAACTGACACTTAAGAGATCAGGTAACTTTCTCAAAGTCACATATTTAGCAAGTCACATATTAAAACTGGGATTCAAATGTAAGCACAGCAGGCCTCAAAGCCAGGAGACCATACTGCATTCATTCCTGGTTCCAGTCTCACCCTTTGACCCGAGACTGTGCAGTCAAACACTTTGACCCGAGACTGTGCAGTCAAACATAGATCAGGCAGAAAGCAATTAATTCACACATGAGAGGACTTTCCAAACACAAAATTTTTGAAAAATAAAAACTGTGGAAACATTTGTATTATATATACGGCCAGCCTGTGGAGACAGAATCCATTCCAATGTGAAGCTCCCTTCCAAGCTATATAGCTTAGTGTTTAAGAGAAAGGTCTTAGGGGACTTCCCTGGAAGTCCAGTGGTTAAGACTTCACCTCCCAATGCAGGGGGTGCAGGTTTGATCCCTGGTTGGGGAGCAAAGATCCCACATGCCTCGTGGCCAAAAAACCAAAACATAAAAACAGAAGCAATATTGTAACAAATCAATAAAGACTTTAAAAATGGTCCACACACATTTCCCTGGTGGCTCAGTGGTTAAGAATCTGCCTGCTAATGCGGGGGACATGAGTTTAATCCCTGGTCCGGGAAGATCCCACATGCCGCGGAGCAACTAAGCCCGTGTGCCACAACTATTGAGCCTGAGCTCTGGAGCCCGTGAGCCACAACTACTGAGCCCCCATGCCACAGCTACTGAAGCCTGTGCACCTAGAGCCTGTGCTCCACAGCAAGACAAGCCACCACAGTGAGAAGCCCACACACCACAAAGAAGAACCAACACAACCCCCCCAAAAAATAATAATAATTAAAAAAAAGGTACACACACACACACACACACACACACACAAAAGAGGGAAAGATCTTTGGTGTCAGCCACCCTGGGATGAATCCTGACCCAGCCACCACCTAATTATGTCACCAAGAGGCAGTTACTTAACCTGCCCCTAATCTCATTCCTTTCATCTGTAAAATGGACAGCATCATAGTGCCTGCCTCACAGAAGTGTGGTGAGGATTGAACAGGATAATGTATATTAAGCACTAAAGAACCTGGGACATAGTAACCCCTTGATAAATGTGCTATGTTTGCCATTATAAGGTTTTTAGTCATTATAAAAGTATCTGAGAAATTCTAGAACACTGTAGCAGGAAAACATCTTAAAATATAGATCACCCCTTTTTTTCCACAGTAAGAAGGGGAGACCTGATCAAAGGAGAGATGCTGCTCAAGTTAGACTTCTGAGCTTTTATTTTGTACTGAATGCCACCTCTACAAAACTTCCTGTAGCAGGAACGCTTGGTCGGCTCATCCACTTCTCATTCCCAACCCTTTCTCTCCTGTCTGCCCCCAACCCATGGCAAACTAACCACCCTCCCAGCCCCCCTGAAAGCCAAGTGTGGCTGCCACAGGGAAGCCCTTACCAGCGACAGGTGAACACAAATCTGCTGGAGGGTACTCTGGGGAAGTGTGTGCTTTTCCAGTACAAAGAACAGACACTGTTCCTGCCACCTTTCTCTCTTTCTTCCTGACATGAATTTGATCAAGATGCCCAGGAAACAGGGCAGTCATCTTGAAAAAGGACAGAAAAATAACTGACATGCCTATTTCCAGGAGGACTTCTTGTTACGTGAGAAAATATACCCCTGTTTGTTTAAGACACTGGTGGGCAGGTTTTCTGTTACTTGCAGCTGAAGTCATTCCTAAATGACAAAGCTTCTTTTCCCATTGGTATTGACGTGCTCTGGGCCAAGGGCTTGGCAGGTGTTAGCACAAAATCTGAGGACAGTACCCAGTTGTCTGGGAAATCCCTAGGTGTGAGAGCTCTACTTTTTTTCCTTTTTCTGAATTAAAATATGAGTCAATTTCCAGCTTATTTTTGAAGCTCATTTCTCACTTTGTTCTCATTTTTATCTTGATCCTCAGAATGAATTTCCCAGTGATATTCAAGAACTTCCATTCTCACACTGGCCCAGTACTTCAGAGAATTTAGATTTTCCTGAAGTTAAGTTGCTTTTTCACTTGATTATTAATGTTAACTAATCAGTGCACTTGTTAATAACTCTACGCATGCATTATATGCTCATGTCCACAGTGCACGTTTGAAACATGGGAATAACGAGATGAAGATTTAGATTGTTTTAACCCTATTCATCTTGCTCTCTCTCAAAATGCTTGTATAACTTTTGGTCACAGAATCACGTCACCTTGTACTGTCAATTGACTATTTGTTGGAGGTCCAGCTTCACTCCCTGACCAGATTATAAAGCTGTGGGCATTGACAAAGCGTTTATAATTTTTTCCTGGTCACTTTTAGTGCCCGTCTCAGTGGTAGGCACTTCAAAAATTCTCACTAAGTGCTATAAAATAGATACCGTCCTCCCCCACTAATAAGCACAGCCTAAGAAAAGACCCAGGGCAAAAAGTGCCCAGTGCTGGCATAAAACTGTCCATAATTTTGAGCCTCTAATCATCTGTTCAGGTCATTCAGTACTAAGGTTTAATGGTAAAGATAAGATGTATATGGAGGAAAATATCTTACACAATGGTACTTATAGGTACAGTTTGCTATACAGACTTGAAAGTATATCCTAAGGTCTAGGATATGGCAGCCACATAACAACCTCTTTAGAAATATGACTTGAATAAATGAATAAGCATACATATGTACATGGCAAGAAAACTTACTATGAATGAATGTTCTTTTTTCTAAAGATAGATCTAACCTTCCTAAAACAGATGGTCAGTCAAAACTCCATACTTTGATTTAAGCCAGCGAAGTAAAGAAACCTCTCTTTCTTCTTTGCTTTCCTCCTTACATGATGTACATTGTAAAGGACTTGTTAGTCACATTTGTCAAGAGAGCCCACAGGTACTGTGTGGCTCATCACAGCTTAACTTATAAATTACCTTTGTCGTTTGGTGGATATTGATCTGGGAAGACCTTGTATCTTGCTAAAATCACTTGTACAGCAACTCCTCACTTTTTCTTTTTACTGCACATGTAGGCTCCAGTGTTGTGGGCCTCTACCTGACAGCCCGCTTCCATCATTAAATACCCAGTTAGAGCTTGTTATCTAGATGAATGTCCCAATTAAACCAGCACAGTCTTGCCCACAGCTTACAGTGGCAGCAAGTCCAGGCCCACACTTTGAAGGGCATTAATTGATGTAGAAAAGGGTCTGAGAAGCCACGAGTTCAGTTTTATTTGTTTCACTTTCACTCATTCATTTGTTCATTCGACCAGACATTTAGCAGCAGGTTTCAATGTCTATTTCTAAGCTATAAAATGTTGTCTGCTTTCCTGAAAGGGACATCTATCTTAGCTCATTTTTCTCAACAGCACAGCTTAACTGATTCTGCTGCTTCAACCAAAGAACCCAGTGGTAAGCTGGAGATACTGAGAACAGGAAAAGAAAGCAACAGTGACAATGGAGAACTCCAGACATCAAAGCGGTTCCATGTAAAGGATTACACTACGAATAGTGGGGCAGTGGTGGGGATCCCACACGCATTGCGGGGCAGCACATCCTCGGGCTGGCTGTTTTCCCTCGTGTAAAGGGCACAAATTATTCAATTCTCCAAAACACATTTAGACACAAGCTGTTTTTTGTGTAGGTGAAATACTTGATTCCACAATCATTTATATTTCACAATTAAATTTTCAAATGAGAAGGTGCCAACTAAAAATGCATCATAAACACCCATCTATTCTATACCTGATTTTTAGTAAAAAGAGGCCATAAAACCCAGGAAAAATGATTGACTAGCAGAAATGCTACTCTTTAAAAAATTCAAAAGTCCTAAGAATCTATGCTAAGTGAATTCATTAATGTGCGTAAAATATAGGTACAAGGATGTTGATGGAAATACTGTTAGTAAATTACTAAAACACAGGAGTAGCTAAACAAATGCTGGTACTTTCATACAGGAAGTCCTACGAAGTCATTCAAGTGAATGGGTAGACTTACAAATTCCTTCCCAAGGACACAGCTCCAAAACTTACTCTTAAGGCAAAGATGGAAACAGAACCATATGAATAATGGGTTCCTGTTAGTATATTCCTTACATTTCTGTACGTTGTACAAGAAAAGATGTTAAGGGACAGAATAGGGCCTGGAAGGTTACACACCAATCTTCTGACAATGGGAACTTCTGGGGAGAGACAGGTAAATACAGGAATTTCATGGTTTGTATTACAGAATTTGAAATAATTTTGGGGGGGGTAATGAGAAGTACTTATGTGTTGTGTTAGAAAAAAATATACAAATATTCCAAAATGGCAGCAAAATACAACCAGGGTAGTTTATGTGTAGTTTAATTCCAACAATTAAAAAATCATGACAGGACACCAAGCCATTTCAAGATAACATTCCTCACGTTACCTTTCCACTTCAAGTACCCCTTCTGACAGCTGTGTTCACAGAGCATGCGCACTAGTAAAACACGCTCCGGGCACTGGAGGACCAGTACAAAGCCAGGTGAGGTCGCTGACCTTTTGGAGCTTTAGTCCAAGCCAGTGAAAGAGGCATATGTACTTGTGAGAGATTTTCAGATTAACCATGATTTTCCTATTAAATAATTCAATTAACCACAGCATTCTGGGCCCCATGGCTGAGGGAAAGGTTTGCTGTGATTCCGCTGAAGTTCCTTCTCAGAGACATTCTGTGCTGCACAGCTCGTTCCCTGCCTATCAAATATTCATCCCCTCACCCATCAATCGACTTAGGTTCCCTCAAACAGAATCCATAAAACAAGAACACTTTACATTCGTAGAGGGCTTTCTACCTTTCCAAACACTTTCACATACACGGCACCCTAAGAGAGGGGTGGTTATAACGCAGGAGCAAAAAACCATAAATTTGTGACATAAAAACCTCTTTAGGCCGGACACAGGTCTCCCTCTGCTCTCTGCTCACGCACCCTGCCCCTGTCCTTCAGTTTACAGCTTAGATGTCACCTCTTCCAGGTAGCATTCGGGCTGCAATCTTCCATTGCTTCCCCTTGCTCCATCCCCCCCGCCCCCACGAGTGCTGACCCTGCCGTTCTGTGACTGCCAACTTGGTGGCCCTGTTCATGGCACTGGGTCCAGAATCACCTGGGAGGGGCCCTGGGTCCAACCTCAACTTCAAGGTCTGACAAAGGTAGGGGAAGATGGGACGTCCATCATTCTAAAAGCTTTCCAGCTGTTCTAAAGCTGCTAATCCCAAGAAGTTATAACAGAGGCATGGACAGTGTCTGTCTCCACATTAGGAGCCATTGTACCAATACCTTCTAATGGCACCTGTATATTTCTGATGCCCAGTGAGAGTTGTTCCTTAATCCTCTGGTTCTTTCAACAATACTTACTGAGCACCTTCAGGGTGCCAGACTCCTGTTGAATGGTGAAATGAAATGAACCAAGGTCACAGCCATTGAATAGCTTTCATTATTAAGGTTTTGTGAAGTTACCTGATACTTGAAGCAGCTACAGGAACCCAACTGGCACATGTGCCCCTGAGTCCCATGGCAGGTGGATCAGAGAAGACCAACAACGACTTGGGGGCTTCTGTCATGTTCCTTAGAGGCCAATGTTCAGATACTTCTGGCATGGCAGCAGTGGGCCCCAACTGCTCAGCTGTGTTTACAGGTGAGAGGCAAGCAGAGGGAGGCCGGTGCAGGCTAAGAGGCGGGCACCTCTGCTCAACATAAGAATGCAGTCAGCAAAACAGAAGGAATGACAGCAGGGTTACATGAGTCTTCCTTCCTAATTTTACTCTCTGGGCTTTTAAAGTAAATTTCTTAAAACTTTTCTTTGAAATAGTTAGAAGGCATTGTTCTTACTTTCAAAGGATTCGGCTAAAACCAGCTGCTGGGTGGTGTTTCCCGGATAGAGAAGAGAAGCAATCCTGCAGGTCCACCCACATGACAACACGAAGACTTATTCTCATTTACCAACTCACTTTTGCTCTAAGACTCTCGTTATAAGAGAAATCTCTTGTCGAACTCCAGGTAGGCTTTATCGTGGTCTATAAAGCCCTTTCTCATCTGCTCTGGCCTCTATTTCCAGCTTCAACCTTTCCCCTCTCTTCCTGGCTTCCCATGTTGTAGTTCTTCTCTGTCCACCAGAGCAGCCGCTAGCCACATCTGCTATTGAGAGCTTGAACTGAGCCCAAATTGAGATGTACTAGAAGTCTAGCATACAAACCGGGTTCCATAGCCTTAGTACAAGAAAAACAGAATGTAAAAGAATCCCATTAGTATTTTTTTACATTGATCATATGTTGAAATGATACTATTTTGCATATACTCAGTTCAATAAAACTTATTACTGAAATTGATTTCTCCTATTTCTTTTTTTATTGTGGCTACTAGGAAAACTAAAACTACACATGTGGCTGGCACGTGACAGCACAACCTTTTGTACTGGCCTCTTTGCTCCTTTATTATGACGTGCATTTCCCCACTTCCGAGGCTCTGTGTTAGCTCTTGCCTTCGCCTCCATGAACCTGTTTCCACCCTTGGCCTGCCTGACTGCTATTCATCCTTTCAAATGCAGGTTTTTAGCGTCTCTGGAAAAAGGCTCTACCTGACCAACCTACAGATAATGTGTCTCAATGTATTTTCTGTCCCAAACTGTTGAGACTTCTCTTAGAACTAACCAAAGCCTGTCACTCTTTTGTATAAGCATCTGCCTACTAGTTTATTGGTCTGTACTCTGCAATACAAACTCCGTGAAGGAAGGGACCATGTCTGCCCTGTTCTCTTTGGTATTCCCAGAGCCTAGTACATGAGCAGCTTTTGAATTCTTCTTATTTGAACTAAATCAACAATGGAAATGAACGCTAGACATATCCAAAAAAAAAAAAAAATCAGTGCTTCCCTGGTGGCGCAGTGGTTGAGAGTCTCCCTGCCGATTCAGGGGACATGGGTTCGTGCCCCGGTCCGGGAAGATCCCACATGCTGCAGAGCGGCTGCGCCCGTGAGCCACGGCCGCTGAACCTGCGTGTCCGGAGCCTGTGCTCCGCAATGGGAGAGGCCACAACAGTGAGAGGCCTGCGTATTGCAAAAAAAAAAAAAAAATCAAAATTGAGTTTTTTTGGCTGAAGCAGCAGGAGGCAGGGGGACAGATGCTGGCTTGCTACGCCCTCTGCTCCCACCCTGGAGTGGCTCTGCAGGCAGCAGCCCATGCCATCCTCACAGAAACTCAGGACTTTGTCACATTAGCCTAGAGCATTTCTAAAACTGCACATTGCATAGGGGCTGCTGACAAGGAGGTCTACAGGTAGGTTAGGGCTAGGGAAAGGCATTTCTTAATACAACATTTCTTGAGGTATGATGCTCCTGGGATCACCAGCATCAGTATTTCTCATAAATGTGGTCCTCCAGCGCAGCAGGCAGGTGCCGTGCAGACCCACTGAATCAGGATGTAGGGGGAACTTCCCCAGACTCTGCATTTTAATCAGGCTCCTAGGTGATTTTAATGCACACCGAAGTTTAAACCTCTGACTTTGGACAGCAGTGGTTTTCCCAACTCTACTCAGGGTAACCCATGCTTAAGGAAAGGGTAAGGGGGTGGACGGCTAGGGGAGGTCAAACTTCACTGGCTCCCTATATTGGGGAGAGGTTAAAAATGACTGGTCTTATATTATATCCCTAATTGGAGAGGCAAAACCATTTCTTTCTAGGAGAGCAATGCGTTGGTAAGCAAAGCTCCCCCAAACTGGGTGGAGGGAGATGCCTGCAAAAGTCATCTTGACCTGCAAGTTAGCCCCTATAACCTGATGAGAGAACAAGATACAGAATAGGTTCATTTGGTTCTTGAGCCTTCATCCATCAGAAATTCTGATGAGCATCGTATCTTCTCTTCTTTGGGCTTTTTGGCACATATTCCATAAACACTTATGTTGTTAGTCCAGCAAATGAAAACCAACCCAGAGCATGCACGCAACACAAGGTCAGAAAACACAAAGACTCAAATGCAGGGTCTGCTTTGTTCCTTCCTGGCACAGAGCTCAGGGTTACGGAGCGAATTTCCAGGAAGCAAGCTCCCATCCACTTAACCACGAGCAGTTGAGACGGGGACAGAAGAATACATTAGCTTAAGAAGTAGTGAAAACACATGATGAGAGGAAAGAAAGTAATTTCTTGCATACCAATGACCATGGCTCAACAGTCAGGGAAAATAAGCAAAGTACTGAAGTCTTAAACTGATCCCACTGGAAAACCAAGTAAACCCGAATTCCTCTTAACCTTGCATTTCTCTAAGAACTCTGAGCACCCTGTCGGGACCTTTCGTGTAGCTCATTCTTTTTTGCCTTGCAAGTATCAATAAAACTATCACCACTTCTACCACTACTGTAATTAATAAAGACAGCAGTAAAAGCAGCAACAGCACTACACACAGCTTTCTCTATCCCAAGCACTGTTCCAAGGACTCTAGGTATGTTACCTTCTTTCATTTTCACAGTAGCCGTATGAGGTAAGTACTACTTTTATCCTGTTTTAAAGATGCAGAACTTGAGATATACTTGAGAAACGTAACCCAAAATGACAAAGCCTGTAGGTAGAGTTCTGAACCGTCCTTCATTTGCCAAAGCTTATAGCTTCAGTCACTCACTGTGTGTCAGGGCCTTTGGCAAGTACCCTTTAGGAACTTGATCCTTACCCCAATCCTGCACAGGAAGTAGAATTATTCCTACTTTTACAGAAGTAGAAACTGAGGCATACAAAGATTAAGTAATTTGTCCAAGATCACTCAGCTAGGAGGCAGTAGAGTCATGACCGAAAGCCAGGTCCCTGGTGGCCCATCGCCTAGAATGTACTCAATCATAAGGCTCTGAAGGAATGAATGAACATCCTCAAAGCCAGCATTCTTACCCACTGGGGAACCTGAAAGAAGCAAAAACTGAAAGCCCCGGGCATGCTTTACATTCAACCCATACCCCCAAGGACAGCTTTTTCTTTCACCCCAAGCCCCCCACTTCTTACCCCACTTCTGACTCTCACACCCAGTTATCTAGTCAACCCAGGACCATGCTCTTGAGGGAAACTTAACAGAAATTCACACTTAGTACCCAAAAGCCCCATCCTGTGCAAGGCCGGGAAAGAGGAGACAGTGAGGGGCCTATACCATTTCAATAACAAAACAAAACTCTAACCAAGCCAACAACAACAAAACACCACCACCACCAAAAACAACAAAAGCAAGAACACCTGAGTTTATGCATGCTTCTTTACATGCCAGGCACTGTTCAATACACTTTATATATCCATTTAATTAATCTTTTCAATAACTCTTTGAAGTAGCCAATATTGCTACCCCTATTAAACAGATGGAGAAACAGGCTCAAAAAGGTCAAGCAACTTCCCAATGTCACAGAGCTAGTAGGTGGATAAGCCAGGATTTGAACCCTCACAATCTCAAGCTCGTGCTCCTAACCCTTTCAGCATACACCATTCTACATCTTCTGTACACTTCTCTCCTGACAGCATCCAGGCTAGCACTCTATGGTACCAGACTGTAATCCTTTGTGAATTACTCATTATTTCATTTATGTTTGCTTTCTTTTCCCACCTAGAGTGGCTGCTGGTTAAGGAGAGAGATTCAACCATTTCCCACATACCAGTCCTTCCTATTTGGACCCCATATCACCGTGCCCTATTCTGAGTTCTTGGTCAGTATATACTCAGTGGAAAACTGCATTATGTCACTAAACCCCAGGGAATACAGGGAATGCAATGACAAACATTCATGGGAAAAAATTCCCAACTCTAATCACCCAGGGTTGAAACTGAGTCTTCTTTCCTATTGGAGGAAATTTCTGCAGGTGTGAGCAATTAAAATATTAAACATTAATTAATAACTCAAGTGACTGTGTTAGTGAGTTGCTTGTTAATAACCACACAGGTAAATATTGTGCCCCCACCTTATGTTTGAAAATAAGGTCCCCTGAGCATTTTAAGTACTAAGGGTGATCTTCTCGAGATTGAAGGGTTTTATGCACCCCTCAACATGTCACATTTAGAAGTGTGCATATAACAAAGCTACTGGGAGAGGGGATGGCCTTATTCATTAACCTTGCCTTAGCATCTTACAAAATATTTTATATTGAATGAAAGACAAGGATGACAGCTCTATTTCTATCATCTATGTCTCATTATCCTCGGACACAAAATGACCCCAGAACTGTCCTTCTTTGAATATAAGCCCTCATAGCATATGTGTGTGTCTCTCTCCCTTTTGCTCTCATTTCAAAAGCTCTTTTCTCACCTGCCCTTCATGTCTTCGAGGAGGTATTGAGACTAACTGCCTCTGTTCCACTCTCTCTTTAGCTACTTACAATCTGGCTGCTGCTTTGATTCTTGTACTAAACCTGTTTTCTCAAAAGATATCAAAATCAGCCTGCTACGTAAATGTTTTTGAACAGATATTCTTAGTTCCCATCTCCCTGGACCATTCTGTGGACCCTGATTCACCTTAAGAACTCTCTGCATGCTCTTCCTTTGTGCTATTATCATCTCTCTGTCTCTTTCTCCCTTGCAATCTCCTTATCTCTTTTAGGACCTAAATCCCACAACTTCTCAACCAGTTCCCAGACATACAAAATAACCCTCTATTCCCCACTGAGGTAGATTAGACTGTTATTCAGAAAACACTCCTGGGAGGAGTATATTTCCACCTCCTTTGAATAGAAGGCTTGATTTGGTCAATGGGGTATTTAGAACTATGACTTGGTAGGAGTTTGAAATATGACTTGCATTTCTGCCTTTCACTGTAAGACTGTTTCATGGTTTCTGCTAGACCTTGGAGGATGTGAGATGCGTGGACCTAACCTGCAGCCTGGATCCCAGCCCAGACCAGCTAACACACAGACACATGAGTTAGAATAAATGATTACTGTTTCAAGATACCAATTTGGGGATGGTTTGTTACACAGCAGTATTTTGAAATACCTGACCGATATAGTCATAACGAATATTAAACCTTTGTTCACTTTTTTTTCCTTTTGCCTAAAGTATTCCCTGAGGACCCCAATGGAAATCTTCCTTTGTTTCTAAACTTCCACAGTGTTAGTTCTCCCATGGTGCTGTTCTATCTTTGCATCCAGTCTTCTCTGCCTTATTACATTATAAACCCCCCTGAGGTAAAATATGTCTCATTCATCTTTGAACCTCCAGAGCATCAAAAATTAATACCTCTAGACAGAGCCAAATCAAAATTTGTTCAGACATTCATCCATTCAGCAAATGGCTATACTTTAGAAATAAATCTCCATCTCAGAGGCATTTAATACAACACCTGGCCCAGCTTCCTGTATAAGAGGAGACATTACATCTGATGTGATGATGTCACTGTTTTCAGCTATTCCTGCTAATTACTTATAAGGGAGGAAATGGCATTCACTTTAAGAACATGCTATTCTTGTTGGTAGAAACTAGAAAATTTATTCTCTTGGTATTTTTCCCTCATTACTTTCCTCAGCTTTGCATACCCAATATCCCATTACTCTCTTCTTAGCTCTTCCTAACTTCCCAGAAGACTTATCCCTGGAAAACGTCACTGTCTTTATGAGTGTTCATTTGAATAAGCTGATTTACTTACTAAGGTCACTGAATCTTATTATACTCGACACACCCCCTTTCTTCCACTGGATCCAGGACACGGAGATATGAAACTGAACGAGTGAGCATTAAGGCAAACTCAACAAAAACTTAGTTTGGTTGAATTCAAGAAATAGACTAACTTGCTAGCCAATTACAGCTCCTTTTACATGTTACCATTTAGATTGACAAAAACCTTAGTAAGATTTGGAAGCAAAATGTCCATGACCAGAAACAGCTGAAGGTATAATTGTCATACACAGGCAATAAAGGCATATTCTTAACCAGAACTGCTGGGTTGTCTGTGAAACAGCAGGCTGACTGTCAAAAGAACCAATGAAATAACAAATTGCTATATTTAAAGTGTGAGCTTCTCTAAAATGCTAGTACTATGGAGTATGAGTATAAAGTAAACAGCTGTGAGCAAACAGTCCCTCAACCAAGGTCCGCAAATTAAGCACCAGTATGAATAGCACCGGGCCAGGAGTCTAAAAACAAGTAGTATGACCTTGAACCAGTCACTTAACAAGTTTTCATTCATATTATTTAAAAAATGATACAAGAGTACTCTGTGGATTTAATTAAATTTAGTTCTATATTATTCAAGTGGTCCATCTAAAATGACATTTCTCCAAGCAATGGTCAAGTATGTTTGAGAATCATTGGGTTAAAGGAGGTTAAACAGGTTTCTTTATCATGGAACTTTTCAGAAGCTTTAATACTCTACTGTGTATTATAAAACTCTAAGAGCTGGTGGACTTGGTATAGAGTATTTCCCAAAGTAATGTGATCAAAGTTCCCCTTTAGCATGGATCATCCTGTAGAACTGTTGTTCTCTATAGTACACGTCCCTATATTATATGAGATGCAACAAAGCTAAGATAACGGTCCCTTTGGCTCTTGGTCCTGAGGTCTGCCCTTCTCATAAGGCCCACTTGACCCCCTTCCTTTTATGGTTTATGCCGTATCCCTGAATCCTTATAATGATGTCTCTTTTTGCTCTTAAGATAGCTTAAACAAATGATAGCTTGACTATCATTTGCAAACAAAAGTACCTTAAGTAAGGTAAACATGTGTACAGATGCTGTGAGTGAATACTGCTGATTTGTTCATATTTGCAGTGGTCACTTGAGCTGAAACAAAACTCCCAGGTAAACATGATTGCCAATTTGTTGTGGGAGTCTCAATCTTTGAGCCAAAATACTTTTGTATGTCAAGATGCAATCATCTCATATAAGGAAAGCCACTAAGAAATACCATTACTACGGAAACTAAGACCTTTTGCAGGAGAACAGAAAGCATGATTTCCATTAAAAGTGCCTCCCTTTTTCATGTTCACCTTCTCCTACTTTAAAATGAAAGTGACTTCATTTTCAAGTGACCTTTTAAAAAGTCCAAACATCAAGCACCATAAATATTCAAAATATTCAGAATGAATCCCAGTCCTGTACTATTAGGTTGGGTATGCCTGAAATTCAGAAAAGCCTATTGTGCTTTCTTTAAATAGCTAGCTTAGGAAACAATTCCTATATTCTTCATAGACTTTCTTTATGTTACTTCTGGAGAAAATTTAGAGTGTTTTTTTTCTTTTTTTTTACAAACTAAACCATGGGGTAATAAACTGAACCAAAAGCTTTTACAAGAAATTTGCTCTTTCTTCTTCTCTCTCTCTGCTTTTTTTGTTTGTTTGTTTGGTTTGTTTTGGTTTGTTTGTTTGTTTGTTTTTTTGAGAGATGATTTTAGAGGCAGATTTTGATTAGCAATGCATGTTTGTATAGGGAGACACACATAGGTACGTCATGTCACCTAACAGTGATAATAATGGTACCCTGGCACAGTGGCACACCTGTCGAGGATTCCTAGGAGTAAATTAATTTTGCAAAGAAAAAGGAAAGAAACAAATATTGAAACCATTATAGCAGTCTTGATCAAGAGAAAAAAAAAGTCAAACTCTCTGTTTTACTAAAACAAGCAATGAAAAGAAAAAAGGCACCAAAGTGATATGTGTTTGAAACAATCACTGAAGAAAATTTAAGCCAAAAAGTTAAGCTGCTTTTGTGTGTGTGTGTGTGTTGGGGGGGCAGGGGTGTTGGGGGCCTGTATTTAGATGCTGGTGATTTGTTTGTAACAAATAAGTGGTTAAATAAGATAGATAAAACTTAGATACAGAAATAGATTTTCCCATAAGGAATAAAAAAATTAAAGCATTCAGAAGTATTGTTGAAAAAATGACAACTAAAGATCACTCAAGGACTCCAAACCATCTATTTCAGGCAGAAGGAGAGGAGCCTACAGAAGCTTTATTATAGATAGAAAGTACCACTGGGAATTCAGTTTTTCATATACAAACTGAAAGAAAGACACAGATGTAGAGTATAAATACACATGCATATATTTCATAGCTATATCCACAGAGAGGCTGAGAAGCAATGATACCCCAGTACCAATGAGCACACTTGACATCCAGATCTTGGTTTCTAAATACCACTCTCCAATAGAAGGATCCAGAATTCCTTGGAGAAATGACTGATGCCAGGGATGGGACAGGAAATGAACAACATGAGCCTGAAATATCTTGTGGTATCGGAAAGCAAGAAATGGCTGAAAAAAGATTAGGGAGGCACGACAAAAGGACACAGGAACCAGCATAAAAGGGCTCCTCTGTCTAAATCTGGGACAATTTGAGCACAACAAAATAACACAGACTATAACCCATAGAATAAAAATAAAACTCTGAGTCCATACTGATATAAATAAATGAATAAATAAAAAGAAGAGAAGGGAAAGTTTTTCCTTAGAGTAGAATTCCAACTGATAAGTACAAATATAATGATTAATTAGAAAAATCATTATTTGTCACTCATCACAATAACTGTTTCAGGTAAGAAGCATTAATGAATGCTAAAATGAATGGGCAAGAGTATGAAAACAGAGAAGATATTTAAATTGTCAAAAAGTATGTGCCTATAAGATACTTACTAATTGCAAAGGGGAAAATAATGATTTGGTAGTGGAGAAACTAGTAGACACCCCATTAACAAATGATCAATGTTTACAAGCATCACCAAGAATGGGACAAATATGCCTCCTGATGTAATGCGTGAAGAAAGATAAAATATTACTTGTGTGGTGTTCCTGCCAAAAATGTAAAATTTTCTGATCATGAAGAAGCATCACATCAGACAAACCCAAATTAAGGAACAGATCCAAAAACTTCAAGGTCACGAAAGACTAAGAGTCTAAGGAATTGTTTGAGATTAAAGGATGCTAAGACACATGGTAAATAAATGCAATGTGTGGTCCTGGAACAAATCGTAGACCAGAAAAAAAAGACATTGGCAAAATCTCAATAAGGTCCATATATCAGAAGCAGTATTGTATCAAGCTTAATTTCCTGGCTTAGTAAGTGTCTCTCTTTTTCTAACAGAATGTCCTTCTTTTTAGAAATTACACACTAAAGTATTGGGTTGGCCATAAAGTTCGTTTGGGTTTTTCAGTAACATCTTACAAAAACCCCAATGAACTTTTTTGGCCAACCCAATATTTACAAGCAAAGGGCATCATATCTGTAACCTGCTTTCAAAGGTTTCAGGAAGAAAAAAATAAATTAATTAAAATATATATATATATATATATCTTTTTCCTATATATATATAGGGAGAGGATATGATGAAGTTAAGCACAGTCAAGAATTAACATCCAAGGAATCTGAAGGAAGAGCACAGAGGAATTCTTCATATTATGCTTGTGACTTTTTGCAAATCTAAGATTATTTCAAAGTTAAAAGTTAGAGAAGAGCGCCAGCCAGCCAGACACCCCTACTAGAGTTCAGATCTCAGCTCTACCACTTAAAAGTATACTTGAACATATTACTTAGCCTCACTGAGGTTTAGTTTCTCCTTTGCTCAGTGGAGTTCACATGACTTCATGGGGTTTCTGTGAGGACAAACAAGATGCTGCAAAGCCCACAGCCCAAGAGCTGTCTCAGGAAGCCTTTAACAAGTATAGCTCCTGTTGTTTTTGTGAATCTAAAAATAGAGCAACTTGACTAGGGGCTGCTACTGTTTTAAAGGCACGTGAAGTCACGTGAGCACTGGAGACACATGCTTTTTTGTCGGAACAGGAACACAGGTGCCTCACCCCTGCTTTGAAATGGGGCCTTCTTTTTTTTTTTTTCTTTAATGTTTCTATGCAATTGAAGATAACATTACTCTTTCCAGAGTGGGAGGATGAAAACAACTGTGGGCAGGGGCTTCTTTAGAAGAGGGATTGATTTTTTACTTTTAAAGTGGTCTCAGAATATCTAAAAATAGTGATTCCCTTTCCCAAGCCTCCCTCGGCTCCCGTCCCCCCGCGCCCCCTCCAGCTGCTCTCTCTGGGCCTTTTCTGCTTCTTGCCCCTTCGCCATCTCCTCCACCTTCCTTTTTGCTTCTAATCACTCGTATGCCACCCCCTCCTGAAAAATTCCCTGCTCCCCTCTTATTTTGTTGTTTGCTTTTGTTTTGAAACAACGTTAATTCCAAATGAACAAAAAGGATGCCTGGGAAGGCAAGGGTTCGTGAGTTTAGCTATTCCACCAACTGCCAAGTTTTAAGTTCTTCCTCCAGCTCTCACTAACCTCTTGAGCAGCCAGAAGTTGCAGCCCTCGCTAAAGCTTAGATGATGCTAACCGAAAACCAGAAAATAAATAAGGGGTGGGTGATGCAGTCTTGTTATTCATGAGCTCTGAAAAATGCCGAGAAGGCCTAATGGTTTTGTTAACTATTAAACATATATACCCTAGCAAATGAGAAATAGCTAGCTAGTGGGAAGCAGCTGCATAGCACAGGGAGATCAGCTCGGTGCTTTGTGACCACCTAGAGGGGTGGGATAGGGAGGGTGGGAGAGAGGGAGATGCAAGAGGGAGGAGATATGGGGAACATATGTATATGTATAGCTGATTCACTTTGTTATAAAGCAGAAACTAACACACCATTGTAAGGCAATTATACTCCAATAAACATGTTTAAAAAAAGTTATAGTAAAGATGTACTCATTATAGATTTTTCCCTTCCAATGTGTTTTCAACATTGAAAACTCTCATTTACTGTCCTTATTTTAATGATGGAGAATGTCTGTAACTCAATCTGGGTTAATCTCCAAATGGATAATCTTGAAGGGGGTGGGGGAATTTTTTCTAGCTTGTTTCAGTGTGATTCCCAATTATGCGACAGTTCAAAATGTGTATCCAACAAAATGTTTTAAAATTTTACAAAGGTCTAGAGGGTTGAAACAACTAACAGGGTACATAAATCTCAAAAACCACTTTCCTGAAATACCTTCCTCAATTTTAGGAAACTGAAAACAATAGAAACATCGAGTATTTTGCTTGACAATGCTCCTGATTACAGACTGTGTTTGGAAGCCAGGGGCCATCTGCTAGGAGGAGAATAAGCTGCCAGATACACATTCAAATCTGATAAAAACACTTTTCAAATCAAGTCTCTAAATAGAAACCATTTCTGAGATGGGAAGACTTTGTTTCAGGTAGATAAAAATGTCCTGAGAGCCTCTATAGCCCTAATTAGCAGCTAGTAACATTTCTGAGATTTACTCTGCCCTGCTTCATTTCATCTAAGCATTGATCATTTTGTTCATTCTTTATTCACCAAATATTTACTGAGCACTTAGATATTCACCAAATGCCATGCTAGGTTCTGTGACATGATGAGCAAGACAGGCCAGGCCTCGTGGAGCTGCCGGTCTGTCTTAGCTGGTCTGAATTCACAGAATCCCTGAGAAGGGTGAAATAGGTGAGGGTGAGCAAAGCTGCTTGAATATCACATAGAAGAAGGGAATGGGGGAGAAGAAAGTAACACCATAACTTGGGGGGGCCAAGGAGTCTATTACCAAGGGCGTGGTTTACTTGATGACAAAGTTGGCCCAGAAATGAATCCAGTGATTTTCTTAGATGTAAACACTTGTGACAGTGACAGAAAGGAAGAGAGGGAGTGAGGGAGAGGGAAAAACATGGAGACCAGGAAAGAGAAAGCAGAGAAGAGAGAATAAAAGTCGGGGGTTAGGGTAGAGGTGGATAAATGCTACAGGAAGCCTGTGCTTCTCCAAGTTTGGTTGGGGAATGTTCCCATCAGAACACCTGAGGGGTTTGTTTAAAATGCAGATTCCTGGGCCCCAAACTAAGTCTACTGAACCAGAATCTCTGGGGCTGGGATCCTGGGATTGGCATTTTAAACTAGGTTCTGGGTGGTTCTAGGCATTAAAATTTAAGATGCAGTCCTCTGACAACCCCAGGGGCTCTAATTTACTGTCAAGTTGGCCAAGACCCGCAGTGAACGGATGCCTTCAAAGCCTTGTCATCACCAGGCAGGCCTGGAACCTTCTCCCCTTATTTTCCTGCATCACACACCCTCCTGCTGCACTAAGAAAGCCAGAGTGATCTTGAAGTCGACTAAAGTTACCCAGGCTACTGCTCCTCCTGGTAACAAGACCCTGTTCAAGAAACTTCTAGCTGATCATTTATACTTCTACTGTGATGCCAGCATATCCTATCCAAATATTACCGTGGATGGATTCCAACCAGGAAATCCAAGACTGTGTAACTCACACACTGAGCTACTCACTGAGGGATGGTAATAAATGCAGGCAATTAATTATGCCCTGGTCTGGTAACTATGGAGTATCAATAATAAACTAAGAAGACCCCTTTTAAACAAATAGATGTGGGAAGTACGTGTATATCTATGGGAATATTTGAGAAGTGTAAACAGAATCTTAATTAGTGAAACTGTACTAATAATAAGCACACAGGCCATGCATCTTCTCTCTTTTCCAGTTACCTGCATCACTTGTTAAAACTTGCCAAAAGAAAGGAGAAACAACTCTTCACAAATACTGAGTGGTTTTAGTGTTTCCACTAACTGGCTGAGTCTGCTGCATTATCCTTGATGCTGGATGCTGGCCAGGTCATCAAGACAGAGACAGCCCATACCAGAGGTTAGCAAACTTTTTTTTTAAAAACCAGAGAGTAAAAAATTTAGGCTTTGCAGTGCAGATGGTCTCTGCTGCAATATCTCAACTGTGCCATTAAAGCGTAAAATTTGCCACAGACAATATGTAAGCAAATGAGTGTGTCTGGGTTTCAATAAAACTTTATTTAAAAAAACAAATGGTTGGCCAGATTTAGCCTGCAGGCTGCAGTTTGCCAACCCCAGTCCAAATCATCCTGAGGCAAAATCTAGGCAGCTGCTACCAATAATGAGGCCATGCTCTGTTGTACTGGTTATTAAGCTAATGTCTCTCATCATCAAATTCACCCTTTGGGACTCTCCTCTGTGATAAATGTAATGACAAGAAAGATGCCCACCATATAGTAAGTGGGGAGAAAATCAAATTGTTGATAACAATATCATTTGTTACAATAAACGAACAAAAACAAGAAACAAAATATGATGCTATGTTTCTGTGTGTGTGTGTGTGTGTATAATGTTGTATAATAATAGGTAAGCATCAGGTACAATAATACCAAAAGACTCAGAGCAGTAACTTCTGGATTAAGGGATCAGGATGAAAAGAAACGATGACCAACCTTTTACTCTCCATTCTTTTGTAGCCTTTGAATTTATTACTGTGAACATATACTACTTCTGTAAATTGAAAAAAATAATTAAAAAATATCAGTTTGGAGTATTACAAATGCTTGAAGACTTTGGTTAACCCATTTCCACTACTTCCCACCTAAGCTTTACAGGGGATGCTACTGTCAATCAATCATTCATTCATTCATTCATTCCACATACGTGTTGAGTAACCACTGCATGCCAGACGCTAGACTAGCAGTGAGGATTTCATGGAGTTCAGCGTCTCCGTGAACAAACAGACATGAATCAAGCGATTATACAAATAAAGCTAAAATGCCAATTGAGACCAGTGATACGAAAGAGACATGGTATCATTCACTCCTTCAGTAAACTATTTATTGAAAACCACAGCCCATTATTGCTGGAGTGTAAAATCTGATGCAGTGAACACAGACAGATGAGACAGAGACGGAGATAAGAGTAAACACGCCAAGGAGTTTAGACTCAGCACATAGGAGTGTTGTACCTAGCATACGATCTACTTAAAATATTCTTGAAATCACTATGAATATGAAATCACAACTGCTATTTTTAAAAGATTTCAAGTGAAATTCCAAGATACAAAGCATTTAGAAGTCTTCCTTGGCTTACTTTCTGCCCTGATATTGCCTGTTCTTTTCACATTTTCAGAATCAGAGGTGGACCAGATGTTCTGACCTTACCACTACCTCAGTCACTTCCTGTTAGCATTCTCCCTAATGAGAGACCAAAGGCAGGGGCCACATCTTCTCTGTGCTAGAGGCGCTATCTTTTAAGACACTGGGCATGCAACTCTTCTGGAAATAGCTTTCCCTTTCCAAGGGGTTGGGATCCCGGCAGCCATGTTTGTGTGATATGACGACAAACTTGAACAGCTGATCGTAGCTGGGCCAGAATCCCTTCCTTGCGTATTTAGAATAGGGACAAAAGAGAGTGGTCTGGATTTTATAATGTGTTAACTCAAGAGATGTAGGCCTCCCTGTGTCCCATTATGTGGACTGAACAGAGGCAGATAAAGGCGCTGAGAAAGAAAAGAAGGGTGCAGACATGCAGACAGACGATGATCCGGGGCAGATCATTTTACCCAGGTTTCTATTTTTCAGCTCTAGGTTCTTCCAAAGGTCCTGCAACATCCTTCACTTGGGTTCCAAAAGACACTATTCTATACTTACAGTAAACCCTCCCTTTCCACATAAGCAGCTATAAACTAAAAGAGCACTAACTTATGCATGTGTGTGTATTCCAAAATATGTTATAGCACTTTCTTGCAATGAGTGTTTTTACTTGCAGTACTTCAAAGCCAAAACACATCCTAAGGTTATTTTCTCTCCAGAATGCTTTTCTAGAAAGTTTCCATCAGTTTGATGGAAGTTGGATGCCAGGTGGTGTCATTTCAGAGCCTCATATATTCTTTAAAAGCCAGAAACATAACAATAGGGGAGCATGTCAGGAGACACTACTTCAAAGCCCTTTCAAGGGCCTCTCCTGTGCCCTTCAGGCAAATATGGTTCTCTTATCAATCCTGGCAGTAACTGGCTGTGTGACCTTGAATAAGTTGCTTACCCTCTCTGAATTTCAATTGCCTCATTTAGATAGGCAATACTACCAGATCTACAAAGGTACTGGGAGGGTAAGTGAAAAGCCATCAGAAAAGTGCCTTATAGGTGGTAAGCTGTCAATTAAAGGTGGCTCTTGATATGAAGTTTTACAATTAGAGATACAATCTTAGAAAGATCTCATGGTAGAGTGGGAAAGACACTTGAATGCTAATCAGGGGACCTTCATTCCAGTCTCTGGCTGTCATTAACTAGTTGCATGGCCATGCTGGTTACTTCTTCCCCCAAAGTGTACAATTTTGTACATAAAGTGTTGTTCCCTCCATCTGAAATGCCATCCCACGTATCACGTCACAGAAACCCTAACTGTAATTTACAAGGCATCTCAGTCCTGACTTCTTCAGAAACGCCTTCCTGGCTTCTACAACCAGAGGCGAACTCTCCTTCCTTTATATAAATGAACACTGTGTATGAGCCTCTCTTAGCGGAATTATGAGACTCTGCCCTAATTTGGAGATGCAACACGGCTCCCTTCCCTTCTATTTACTCTGTTTAAAGACAATGCATCCTCCAAAGTTATATAAGAACTAAAAGCTTATCCTCCACTATAGATGTCCAACAAATATATTTAATTGGATAATGAACCTGACCATCATTAGTACTAGGCATATGATTCCCTATTATATGCCCACACCAGAAAAGTGCCTGGTACATCACAGATAGTCAATAAATATTTGTTAAATGAGTACATAAATACTCAGACTTGATCAGGAAGGGGTACATAAGGTAACATTTTCAAGGGAACGTGTTTTCAGGCTAATTTAGTTTGCCCAAATGTGGGCTTTGAGGTTGAAAAGAAGTTGGGGATTTATAAGAACAAATGGCCCCACGTGTGATGGCAAAGCTACCATGAACTATCATTTACAAGATGAAGTCCATAATTTGGTGAGGGACAGATGTCAGCTGGCTACTTAATTCCAAATGTTTCCACAAAAGGTAATTTTGGATATTGGGGGATTAGTTCAAGTTGCCTTCATTGTTTTTTTAATTTATTATTATTTTTTAATTTATATTTTTCGCTGCTTTGGGTCTTTGTTGCTGTTCACAGGCTTCCTCTAGTTGCGGTAAGCGGGGGCTACTCTTCGTTGCAGTGCGCGGGCTTCTCATTGCTGTGGCTTCCCTTGTTGCGGAGCATGGGCTCTAGGCGCGCGGACTTCAGCAGTTGTGGCTTGTGAGCTCTAGAGCGCAGGCTCAGTAGTTGTGGCACACGGGCTGTGTTGCTCCGTGGCACGTGGGATCTTACCGGACCAGGGCTCGAACCCGTGTCCCCTGCATTGGCAGGCGGATTCTTAACCACTGCATCACCAGGGAAGTCCTCTCTTCTTATAAAGAGCTATCATCAGTGGTCCAAACAAACACAAGTAATTAATCTTTGTTGACTTTACAATACACTTATTTTATTTAGAGCTATTACCAAAGTTTATACTAATTTTATTAATCCACTTAGTATTTTTTTTTTTGAATTGTGTCCCCAACAGACAATGAGCTCTGTGTGGGAAGAAACTGTAACTCTCTGGTCCAATTTTGTATGTCCACTGCCTGGCAGAGAGTAGATGAGGCTCAATAAATGTTGAATGAATAAATGTGCAGATGGCAGCCTGGATGGGTGGCTGAGTGGAAGGATGAAGGAAGGAAGCCAGTGAGCCAGCCAGATGGCCTTCTGGGTCACAAATCCAAATAATAAAAGCAAGTCTCAACGGCAACAAAAAAATCAGTCTCATGACATTATAGGAGAAATAAAGACTCACCCACCTACAGATGACAGCACGACAACAAAAATATGTGAATTAAAATAGGTGCAATAACAACAACAAAAACAATACCAATAGCAGCCAGCATTTATATAGCATGTATTGTGTGCCAGGCACTGTTTTAAATGTGTTACATATGTAAACTCTTAATTCTTAATGTGGAAAAAAAATGAGTACTCCTTCTTGGTCCAGAGGCAAAATTATCTCTCTCAGGGGAATGTGACCATGGCTACCACCCCCCTACAACACACATACACAACAATGGTCCATGATCACCTGGCAGCATTCAATTCTGAAAGCAAATTTAACCCCTCACTAAGTGTCCAACCAACAAGACTACGTGGTTTCCCAGCCTGGAAATCTGAAGAATTAATGTGCAATTTTTTTCCTGCAAAATTGTTACTGCCTCCTTCATACCCATCACTGGAGAAATTACTTTTCAGACCCTTCTACAGCTTGGGACTACTAAGTAAGCCCTAATGAGTTCAGAAATCGGTAATGACACTGCTAATCTGGTGGTTTGTTTGGCAGCAACTCAGTCTCCCTTCTTCAAAGCAAAAACAGGATTATTAAGTGAGCTAGAAGAATTGTCTCCACATGACTGATAGGAAGAAAAAGTAATCACCTTTGAAGTGCCACAACATATAATACCTCTGCAGTGTTCTCTTTCTTCTTCTGACACCCATGAGTAATTGAAGGGAAGGGAGCCTCTTAGAATGACCAATGAAGTGAATGAAGATGACAACCCTCTCTCTGCTGTCTACCAAGAGCATGACACACTGAGGTCTTAGATAGCAGAGAGCTGACATGATGTAACGTGCTCTGATGGGCTCCTCTGATGCTTGGCTCAGTGTGTACCTGCTACCAAACAGACCACATAGGCTTTGGGGAAAAAACAGATCTGAGGAGATAAGAGTTACTGCTTCTTAGAGGCCAATGGCCTGTGGACCTATTGTGAGATGATCTGCTGTGTGAGCTTGAGGGTGAAGTAAAGTCCTCAAGGTACAAGTGAATTAAATCAATGAGCAAAGCAAGATGGAACAGGTAAGAAATGCTCCATGCTATTTCAAAATAATATTTCAACATACTCATCCATTGTTATCAACCAGCCACAATGTTCAGACTGACAATAGAAGACCATTAACCTCTTGATCTCAGCTCATTGACAGAGAGGTAGACAGTTCTCCCCTTGGAAAAAGCACTGCTCTACAGCAGCTTATTTAGTAAATATATCTTCATAAATGCAAATAATTCAGCGGAAACAGCATTGACTTTCACAAACCTTAAGAAGCAGGAATGATAAGGCCAGTGAGAAATTTTATTCTCATAAGCTTTCTCTTTCTAAACTCTGCTGAAGCTTGTCTAGGCAGGCTGAACTGCAGTATAAAATAATGCTTTGAGGATAGATTTATAGGAAGGAAGAGTCTTTGGTTTGTTGACAAGAAAGTAGAAAACTTCCTGGTGTGATAGCCAAACTGTCACCTAAAATACCCCTTACTCGGTCCTAGATCCTACTGGCTGTAGCATAGATGGCTGACACTTGTTGGCAGCCTGGGGTGATCAGGGGCTGGGGAGGGATGGGACGGCTCCATGTCATCTGGCATAGAAAAATCCTCTCTGGGGCCTCCCCTGTATAGAAGAGAATTAGGCTGGTTTGGGATATACCATGATGCCCCCAACCTGATAATCAGCCTCAGGTAGCTGCCTATGGTACCCGTTACTCACAGGCCCTATTACTCCTGACTCATATAAGAAAGACAAAGACATTTTAACAGTCTTCTCTAGACATATCTGCAAACAAATGACAACCACCTTTCTCAGAAGCTCTGCCTGGCAGGTAGCAGACAATCATATCTATATTCATTCTCTCTATATATATGTTGAATGAATGAATGACTGATTATATAGCACAGTTGTTTCATAAATACAATTATTTTACACTGATTCAATTGTCTGCTTGGTACTATGTGAGATTCGTGTAAAGATCTTTAGTCTTTATTATGACATGGCCTCAGTACACAGCCAACTTCTTCTAGTTCTCAACTCAAGAAACAGTGATCTATTCCAAAGACAGAAGGCAGATCAGTTATGGAAGATGCAGAAAGCAGCGCTGGGTCTATATGTAGGAGTTTCGGGATGATGGGAAATTTTTGCAAGGTAATTGCTCTACTATACACAACTGCTAAATTAAGGCACCTCTTTAACTTAAAAACCATGTACAACATGGTAGCATTTCTTGATTATTCACTCTAGGGTTGCCTTTATTTCAGACATACATTGCAGACAAAGGATGAGTATAGCAAGAACAAAGTCTACAAGAAACCATCAGGAGAGGACTAAGAAGTGGAGGAAAAGGAAAGCAGAATGAAACAAGGGCAAACTCAAGTCTAACAAGAGGTGCTAAGCTGTCTGAGCTGGATGGCAGAGCAAAACAACAACACAAATGACAACAATAACAACGACATTCACTGTGAGCAAAGAACCCTGTCAGTAAATAAAAAAAGATCTGCCTTAAGGGTCTTAATAGCTGATTATAACTAAGTTCTTCATGTAATCTCAGGGGGCAGGAAGGAGAAAGCTAAACATACTGAATGCTAGAACCAGCTTAGTGTCAGCAACATCTCTGTCACAGAGAGGCAAAAATTCCAAATGGAAAAAGAAAATTCTACATTATGCCCAAACGTCATGAATTCAGGAAAGCAAATGAAGAAACCACTGCCTCACTTGCATGGCACTGTATCAGTTTCCTACGACTGTTGCATCAAATGACCACAAACTTATTGGCTTTTAACAACACAAGTTTATTACCTGTTATGTAGGTTGGAAGTCTGACACAGGCCTCACTGGGTTAAAATTAAGGTGTGGACAGAACTGAAATCCTTTCTGGAGGCTCCTTCCTAGGTTCTAGAAGCTGTCTACATTCCTTAACTCATGGCCCCTTTCCTCTGTCTTCAAAGTCAGCCATAGTAGTTCAAGTTCTTTTCACATGGCATCAGTTTGACCTCATTTTCTGCCTCCCTCTTCTACTTTTAGGGCTCCTGTGATGACATCAGGCCCACAGGGATAGTCCAAGATAATCTCCCTACTTTCAGGTCAGCTACTTAGCAACCTCAGTTTCATCTGCAACCTTAATTCCCCATTGCCATGTAAGGACATTTATCCACAGCTTCCAGGGATTAGGACCTGGACACCTTTGGGGAGAGGGGGGATATTCTGTATTCTGCCTACCAAAGGAATCAATCTTTCAAATTTACTTCTTAAAAAAAAAAAAAAATCCTTCCAGCTCCAACTACTACGAGGACAAATGAGGTCTTCTCATTTGTATAAACGGTGTATATATGTTATGAGAATCATACTTTCTGGCTAGGCAGAACTGAATATGTGTGCTTTTTACCAAAAAAAAATTTTTTTTCAGAAAACCAAAATTAACAAATAACATTGGGAGGAGGGGGAACAGGATACGGTGTCTGCAAACATCTGACTTTACCCAGTACACAGTTACTAAGGAAGTCTACCCACTCACAATCTTTCCCCTATCTCGAGTTCTTAATCATTTATTTTGTTATGTCTAGTATATTTGGAGAATGATTTCTAATGAGTTTCATTGCTATTAGCAGTCTAGACACTTAGGATAAATTAAAACCCCATTAAGTGTGAAGGTATCAAAACAATAGCAGGTCTGCCTTCCACTGAATATACTTTAGGATGACAGCTCTGCTTCATCCGACGCCCTCTACAAGAACAGCTCATCAAAGTCACAGTTCTAGTGACAACACAACCAGCACCTATTTCTGTAGCACCTGAAAAAAAAAAAAAGCCCATACAGGCAGTACATCTGGTTCAGAAATAAAATTAAATACAATAATATTGAGGCATCAAGCAGTCAGATCCATTCCGTTGTTTCCTATCCAGAGACGCCCTAATCGAAGTTGGCATCCCAAAGTTAAGTCCCAGTTCTGACAGCATCTCTCGTGTCAGACACCTGTCAAAATGTAATAAGACACCTGTGAAAGGGAAACAGATGCCAAAGCCACATTGTATTTCCCTACAATACGATTCCTAACTTAGAGGGTTCATGTCACCAAGCAAACAGGGTGGTAGCTGGATGCCACTGGGGCTGTACCATCATTTGCAGGCGAGGAAGAGAAAAAGAGAGAAAGATGACACCTCGGAAGGAAGTGCCACAGTGTTTTAAGTTTAGCAAATGATTATGAGCATAAAAGGACAGCTCTGAACAAGCTTAAATTTCTGGATTCAGCCTGAGTCTTGATCCCAGTTAGAGGCAAGGAATTATTATTATTATTTTTTAATATCTGTTTTACATAATGAAGGGGCAGTGGCTTTTATGCAGTGAGTGCTTTGAATGTTCACAACACCTAATGGGCTTCATTAGCTTAGGTGGGCAATTATAAAGCAGGAAGTAAAAAGCTGAGATAAAGCCTTATCTTCAAAAGGTCTGAAGCAGGATGCGCTAAAAGTAAGGTGGTGAGGATGCATTTTGTACATTTCTTCACTTGTAGGCAAAACATCTATAGCTCTCGATAGCTTTGAAAGCAGAGCATACGTCCCATTTAAGACCCAAATGAGAGAAACAGGTGGTGTGTTTAAGGCTTTGCACAAAGTCTTGAAGTAGTCCCCAAACATTTGTAGGTTTCATGAAGCCATTCTCTATTTGTTCTAAATGCCTTTTCTATTGTTTTCCAGTTGCTTTTCTCATTTCCCTCCCATGTGCATTTCAAAGGAAATTGGAGACCTTAAAATGTGGCTAAATATAACACTGCACTAAGCAAACAGTGAGTAAAGCCTTAAGAAATTCTTTTAGATGCATATCCCTCCTCTTCTGATTAGGAAACTTCAATATCACAAAGGAGCCTTGCTCAGGAGAAAGGCTATTTGTTTACCAGGCAGCCAAGCACTTTTTCCCAAGAGGGAAAGTTTGGGCTGAAAGGACTAAATCCAATTCTCAGCTATTTCAGTACAGATGTTTTTCTAGATAGCCACTACACTTGTTGAAGAATCAGATTAATCAAATCTCTCAGGGGCTGAGAAAGGCAAAACCACAGCCTGTTAGCTCCGCAAAGGACCATCCAAACTGGTCTCATCTGTTGCAGCCACCTCATTGTAAAGACGAGAAATCGAGTCCCACAAAAGCTTACGGACAGTCCTGAGTATCACTGAGTCACTAACAGGGTTAAGTCCCAGGGCCCCTGTTCCTCATGCTGGCCTCTTTGCATCCCTCTGCACAGCCTCCAGGGCAGCTGCCTTCAAGAGGAAGGGAGTCCTAGAGAGACCAGGTGTACATACACACCTGGAAGGGGTCATCTGTCAGCTTGTTTTCTGCATATTTTCTTTCTCCCAGACATTCTAGTGGCAGGTTTCTGTCTTGTTTTTGCACGTTTCCCTCCCTCTTCCCCAGTTCCTACTTAAGCAGATACACAAACTCAAAGGAATGAAGTGCTGGCTAAACAGGGAGCCCCAAGTTTCACAGCATGTTTACAGAACAAATTGTTTGAAGACCCAGAGACCAGGAAAAGCTCAGGCTGGGGAAGGAGCAAGATCACACAAGAGGGTGTAACTCTAGCGTGTAGAAGGAATGGAAAAGCGTGAGTCTTGAGTTAGGGTCCCAATCTAGAAGACCAGGTAGCCACGGGCAAGCTTACTTCAATCTCAAGTGAGGACTTTGGCCAGTGCCCCCAAACCTTAGTCTAGGTACCAGCCTCAACCTGGATTGGCTATTCCCCTATAGATAATCCAACATCCTATGGTCTGGGAGACTCATCAGCAACACAAACTTATATAGAACAGTAAGAAGGGGAAGCTTTACTCCCTGACCTTCGGGATGGATTTGAACAGAATGAGAGGAATTTCCCCAGGAGCCCAGGATAGCAGTGCATAGAGGGCACACCTTCCCTCTGATGTATATTGTGTTCACTTGGTGTCTTGCTCCAGTTTTCTAGGATAGCTTCAAGTAAACATTCTATTAGCTCACCACTTGTTATCTTACCTGACACTTGACCTGACTTCTAATATAGAAACGCTAATCAGTCGCAGGACGGTAGTTGACTGTTTAGATCTGTCTGGTGACCCTGGCACTCAAGGCCTCTCCAGGACCACTGCACCCACCCTTCTCACCTCCTGTCTGTGACCCCAAACCAAATCCTCTAGCCAAATGGGATCACGTGCAGTTGCCAGAACATGTCCCACATGTGCTTCTACTAGTGTTCGCTCATTTGTAACTTCCCACCCGAAAGGCCCTCCCTTCCCTTCCGCACCTCTTAATAATTTCTCCGTCCACCAATTCAGAACTTCTGACATTTAAGATGACTCACAAATGGGATGAGATGGCCTAGGAGGAGGAGAGTCTATCAGGTGTTCAAGGAGAAGGGTAAGACAAACAACATGTTAAGGTTATACCAGAGAGGGGTTGGGCTAAAGAAATAAAAATACAATAGCTTTTAGGTGCCAGATACTGTGCCAGGCATGGACTGTACAGTATTCTCACAACCGCCCCAGGAGGGAGGTACAGTGATCCTCATTTTATAGGTGAAGCCCAGGAAGGTAAAGTTCCTACCATCACCCCCTTGGATTCAGACCAAAGCAGTAGGACTTGAGAGCCAGCTGTTGGCTCCCACCTCTATATGCCTCTAACGGTCCTTCCAATGCGCTATTCCTGGCATCTTATAATATCACTGTTCCCACTGCTTGGGGCCCTCTCTGAAGGCCTCAGTTGGGTGCCATCCCTCCTTCCTCCGTGCGCTCTTAGCTCTTCTCTTTTCATGTTTTCACCAGCCTCAGCTGACCTATTTGTACATGTACTTACCACATCTCACCTACTAGAGTGTAAGCTCCTAGGAAGCAGGAACTCTGGTGCATCTACTCACAGAGCACTCACACTGCCTGAAACACAGCTGATACTCCAGTTCTCTTTCTTGCATGAACACCTCCCACAATGCTTCGCACACCCAGTACTTTATTAATGGTCCTTGTATTTGTTGAAGATCACTGCTCAAACTACTGTTAAGAATCAAGGTTTCTGGGACTTCCCTGGTGGTCCAATGGGTAAGACTCCACGCTCCCAATGCAGGGGGCCCAGGTTCGATCCCTGGTCGGGGAACTAGATCCCGCATTCATGCCGCGACTAAGAGTTCGCATGCCACAGCTAAGAAGTCCGCATGCGGCAACTAAGAGATCCCACATGCCGCAACGAAGATCCCGAGTGCCACAACTAAGACCTGGCGCAGCCAAAATAAATTAAAAAAAAATTTTTTTTATTAAAAAAAAAAAGAATAAAGGTTTCTAACAATAGCAGCCCAGAGTCCCCTTTGTTTGCTGAGAGCACTGCCCTTACTTTGACAAGATGGACAACTGGATGGTCTATTCTCACCAGGCTCAGGGCAGTCCCAAAAAGCCTTCTTCTCCAGCCAAGAAGTGCTGTTACAAAATTCTTTTTGATTATCTGAAACCATAAAATTCTTCACTGGTGCCAAAGTGCGAACAAAATCATTTGCTTTTGGCATTTGGACAAGTCCAAAATTGCGTTACTTATAAAAGCTGCTTTTTAAAAATCCTAAGTTGTTTCCACCTGCAGCCATAATTTAGGGGACCCTTCTTTGCCTCACCACATGACCTTGAGTTGGTCAAGTTCCCTCTTCCCACGGAGTCTCCCTTATGGTCTGGCATCAGAAATATCACAAATTACTAGGACTGTTCTGTCTTGGAGTCAAGGGGGCTGTGAGGACCATGGTTACCTGGACACTAGAATGAATTCATTCCCCTCTTACTAACAGTAAAGTCATGACTTCTTACCCCTGAAACTGAAAGATAAAGCCATGTTAGAGCAATCAGACAAAATTAAAACAAAGACCGATATGTCCCCATTTCACTTAATTTTATTCTCCAATTACTGCATGTGTGACATTAAAGACCCACTTTCCCTTTCTACCAAAGAACAGGTACATATTAAGCCATTTACAGCTAAGGTCCTGATTCTGCAGGCAAAGGATATTCATTAGTTCACATTCCTTTTGGTTCTATTTCCAAACTGTAGTCTGAAATTGTTCATTTCTTTCCATCCCCAATTCTACCACCCCAGTGCAAACCACCATCGCCTCTGACCTGGAAAGTATTGCGATATCCTCTCCTGAAGGGCTTCCCAGTGTTCCTTCTTGCCCCACTCATCCCTTCTCCCCAGAGACAAATGTCAATCAGCTCATTGCCACCTCTGCCTCCATGGCTTTGCACTGCACTGACAATAACCAAGCTGGCCTGCAAGGCCTTGGGTGATCTGATGTGGCACATGTCTAAATGGCTGTGTCCACCTTGGACCACTCTCCCTCACACCCCTGGGCTCCAGGCTGCCGGCCTCCTCCCACAGCTGAGCACTCGCTGTTCCATAGGCCTGGAGCTCCCTTCTCTCACCTTTCCCTGGCTGGCTCCTGCCCCTCCTTTAGACCCCAGATAAGTGTCACCTCCTCAGAACATCCACTCTTGACTACCCAGTCCATAAGTACCTCCACCTTCCCTCACTCCACTTCTGCTATTTTCTATCACATTGTACATACTTTTTCCTCCTGGAATTTATTACCCAGTTTTCAATTATCTCCTACACACACACACACACACGCACACTTATTTATTTTCAGTTTTCCCTATTGAAACGTAAGTTCCACGAGGACATGACTTTGTTGGTCTTGTTTGACAATGTATCACCTATTGATCTGAAAAACATCACACACATGCAAATGATGTCCATGGAACAAATAAACCAATGAACCTAAGTTCCATCACATTACAAGATCTGCCATTTACCTGGGCCCTTGCCACTCCTTCCAACCTCATCAACCAAATATGAACGGCACACTGAGTCCTTTGCGATCACATGAACAAGTCATTCTTTTTTCTTGGCTCTGTAATTTTATACCAGCTCTTGCCTCTTTCTAGGACATCTTTCTCCCCTACCCAACTCAAGTCCTCATCTGCTCAAGGCCCAGCTTAACTATTACTTCCTCTAAGATTTCAAAGGAACCTTTGAGTGTCTCAAGGTAAAGTTAAATGCAGCAAGAATTTGTTAAAATAAATGCCTTTCAGTGGGCGAGTACTAAAAGTATATGAAAGAAGGCTAAATCATATCTTTCTTTTCAACACAAAAACTGGCATGGAGAAGGCGTTCCAGTGTTGGGAGCAGCAAAGCTGGCTTCAATAACTACACTGCACAGTACACCATTTAGTGATAAGTATAAAGTGTTGTGGATGTGTGAAAGAGGGATGGATTCCAGATGATACACACGGGGGCCAAGGGGAAGGCAACGTTGAGTAAATGATCTGGCACTTTCTACTTTCACTTCTAGTGCTCAGAGACACTTAATCCAAAATGACCTGACATTTCTTACTTGTGTTTCTAGGAGAGCCTCCAGGACCCTGGGCATATATAGTCACAATCTAAAACTCCTTATGAAGACACACGGTAAGAGTCTTCAAATCCAAAGTTCCTGACGTGCCCATTAAGCTATTTTGGAAAAGTAATGCTAAATGAGTAAGATGTTAAAAACAGCCTTCATCTTTAATGTGTAATGAAGCATCTCTTAGCAATAAAGGTCACTGATGTCAATAACACTCCCTCTGTAGAGCTTCCTTTCACTCCCATTCTTAGATTCATAAAGACCATTGTCACTAAGATCATTATAAAATTCAAGGGAGAGTAAAATGAAAAGAATGTACAGGATAATCTTTTTTTAACTAAAGAGAAATAACACACCTACATACCAAAGTATTTGAGTCTTGTGTTAGATAAAATCACAATTATAGTCAAGGATACATTTAACTGCTCATACATTTGAGAAGGCACTCTATGGGGAACTGTCAAAAGTCAAACAATTCCCAAACTCTCTTCCTGAGCACATGTAACAGTTAATATTATTCATCGTTGCAGTATGAAAATTATGAAGCTTATGGTCCCATTGCTTCTTCTTAAAAAAAAAAGTAACATATAGCACACCAGTCAGCTTTATCTGGACCATCCTTTTTTCTGCATTCTCCATTCTAGGTAGCTCTCCCTCCTGTTATCCTATGGAAGGAGATGGTTGTGTTCCTATAGTGATAGATTTCTTTTTTGCTTGATAAATACATTGCATATATTTGCCCCCACCCAGTAATATGTTTTCATTTGCACTTCAAATGAATATTAAGTTAAACCAATTTTAAGGATATCTTGAAGGCACAATCCTATCACTTCTAAAAAGCAGATCATTTTCTGCTTTTCTGAGTTAGAAGGCATATCCTTGCAGATACTTTTGAGGCAGAGGGAAAGCTATGCCTATGCATAATGGGCCTTTTATCAGATATGTGCTTACATTTCTATTTCAAATTTGCATTCCTTGATTCCTAAATGGTTTTTTGGGACTGAGAAAAGTAGACTCTTTTACAACCCTGCCATAAAACAAAATTGATAACTCATTTTGAACACCCCCCCAAAAACTGTCACCAAACCAGTATGCTACAGACTAAACAATGTGACCAAAGATAACTTTTCATGTAGTTTTCATCACTGAATGGCCCTTGGATCCCTGAGAAAGTCACCTTGCCAACTCATCATCAGCCAACCAGTGTTCATTAAATGCCAACTCTGTGCTAGAACTTACTTGACATAAAGAAATCTACTTGGTGTTCAGTGTCCTTATTCAGTGACTTGGTGGTAACTATCTTTGAGATGACCTTAATCGCTTCAAATTACTATAAACGACTTTATATCAAGAGTAGCATGAGATTGACTTGAACATACAATGTGAAAGTCTTAGGGCTTAACTCATGCTCCCTCCATTTTGTACAATCACTTGGTTTCTAGAAAAGAGATAGAGAAAGAGAGAGAGGAGGGGGACGCATCTTTATCATTGAGAAGTACAATGTAATCCACAAGGACATGAAAAGAACAATCACTCACAGATGAAGGGTGAGAACTCCTGCTAAAAGTAACACTGAAATCAAGCAAAATTATATTAATGACCTCTAAGAATGTGAGATCAGAAAGAGAAACTGAGACCTTTTTAGACGCCCCTCTATGCACGATCACATTTTGCTATCCACAGTGAAAACCTGAGAAACCAGCTACCTCACCAAAGTTGAGTTCAAATTTAGTCACTTAAGGCACTGAGAATCTATTAAACTTAGTTGCCAGAGGAACAGAACCTCCTTTTCAGAAAGGAAAGTGATATTTCTTTCATTTCTTTCAGTCTCCACCAGCTTTAGTCACTTAAATCCAAGATCAGAGAGGGTTGTTTAATTCCCCTCTTGAAGCTCTTACTGTCTTAGAGTATTTTAAAATAAAATAAAAATCTAACAGTAAAAGAGCACAATTAAGTCTAATTTGTGCCTCAACATCTGGCTGGGTGACGGCTTCCCGTACTTCACATAGGTACAGTAAAGCACTGCACTTTTTAATTAAGACCACTCATTCTGTTTCCCCAACCAACAATGAAGTTGTTGTTTGGGTGCAAAACTCTCCAGGAAAAGGCTTAAGGTAACAAAGTGCCAAGCAAACACTGGTTCAGAGTCTAGGCTGCCTGGCCTACCTTAAAGCTGATCTCAACTCTATTTTATAGATGCTAGGATTTTTTTGCTACTGCATAGAAATAAATGCACACAGGCACCCCACACACATATACACAATCTCTCAATAATCTTGTTACAGTAAAATAGCTTTTGTGCTCTATCTCGATGCGGAACAGAATACCTGGGAAAGCACAAACAGAGAAATACTCTTATTTTTTGGGATCAAGATATTTGTGATGTCTCTAGTTTGCTGGGACTTATATTTAAAATGTAAAGGACAAGACCTCACCTGACCTTTTATGCCTGCTTTAATGATCAGAGTAGAAACATAGAATGTGAGACTCCAAAGCTTTGCTTTCTACTCAGCTAATGGTACTGATAAAGAAACACCTCTTAATTAGCTTAACCCTGAGCTAACTTCCTCTGATCTGCCATGTATAATTAAATATGTTAACAAGATAGAAATGTGAGATGCAGCAGCTTTCACACCCAAATTTTCAACTCCAAATGTATAAAAAGATAAATGTGAATTTTTTTTTAGTTGAAAGCCCATTTTGAAGGATTTTATTTTCACTCTAAAAACTTCCAACATCACGTTAAAAGAGGAAAAGAGGGAAAAGGGTAGTAATATTAGTGGCAAGGGATGAATTTTCAGAGAAAAGAATTCTAAATCAAACCAGAAGAATCTCAGATGCCCAGCCAAGGACACTGATACAACTCAGAAGAGATGAGAATCCCCAATCCTGTCTCTTCTCCCAAAGGGTGCATGTGGTACCTGCCCTGCTCACTGGTATCCCACTTTTAGGAGTGAGACTGAAAGCCACAGTGTTGATGCAAGGCAGGGAACATCTAGCACGTGGGCAATTAAGAACCTGGAAGGCAGAATCCAGCCCCACCTATACAGTGCCTCTATATGTCTAATTTAAATAAAATTATATTTTATCCTTTTTAATTTGGAGGCCTTTAGAAATGTAAAACTTCTTAGTGAAAATTTCTCTCTCTAAAAAGAAATGAAACAGTTTTGGAATATAGGACTCTCCTATATTTATTTCTAAATATAACTAAGAAAGATGAGTGATAATTCACACTGGTTCTATAATAGGTGAATAAATGCTTTTAAAAATAAATAAATCCCTTTATTTATAAAACTAATAAATCCTTTTTAAAACCTATTTTACATGCATTTGAAAATAAATCAGGCCAATATTTTCTTAGGAAAAGGCTTATTTGGTTAAACAAATTTTGACCTTTAGAAGTCTTAATACTTTTTTTTTCCCCACAAAGGATTCTGTTGTGATGGTTGAATCAATCTATACATTCAGAGCATATAACATAGATAGAACTTCACAGTAAACTATCTTGTTACAGATAGGTTTTCTTATAGATAAAAATGCAGATATACAATTCATACTCTTACCAGAATAACCTACCAAGAAGGAGATTAAAATAGACTTTATAAATGCACATAATTTTTCAATATAATCTTTTATAAATACCAGAAAGGTTTTCCTCTACGTGGAAACTCTCAGTTTGCTTTGAAAAGGCATTATCTATTTGATGAGACACATCAATTTTAATCATTTAATTAAAACACACATACACACACACACACGTGCGCGTGCACACACACACACACACTATTCTGGGAAAGTTTTGAAAGGGCACTTAGAGTAGCCAAAAGGTCTTTAAAAACCTCTCCAAGGTTTCATCTTCATGTATACACTAGTCTGATTACTTGGACATTGGTCAATTTAATCTTAATTCAGTTTTATGGATTTGGAGACTGGCTTTGCTTGATTTTTACCATATGTGTCATTTCAGTAAAATTAGTTAAAAGCTAATTCAGTGAGTACACTTTGCAGTTATCTCCATAACAGAGCATTACGTTTTTATTTGAGATTTTTGAGGGAGTCCCTCTGAAATGAGGAAGAAGACCAGAGGTTTAGACACGATTTAAGATTCTGTACTTGTAGGAGCAGCTGTTTGAGGACTCCTAAAACTAGTTCAGAAGTATCTCAAAAGTTGGTTCTCAGCCAGTTAAGCCAAAAACATAGGTAAATCATTTCTGTGTATTTGCTTTGTTTTTATTTTATGCCTATCCAGTACTCACCCCCAACCTATTTTGCTGCAATTCTTATTGTGTGGACTCTTGCTTGGATACAAAGTGCCTATTTCTCACTACTAGCCAGAACCTTCCCTCTTCCCTGTCAGGGCCTATAGCACGGAGCCCTTCTGGCCTGACTGATTTTGCTAAAATTTGTTGTGCTTCTCATTTCCTGGCCCTCAAACCCGCCTTAGTTCCTTCTTTTTCTAAGTTGTGTCTTTTAGCCACTCACAGATTCGTGAGCTCTCACTGTCCACCTAGTAATTCTCCTTTTCCTAAAGACAACCAGAGCTGGTGCCCACAGTGCCAGTGGGAACTAGAAGAGCCTCACACACTGTTAATTCTGCTCTAGGTGCAGTGAAAGAGAGGGAAGGGAGGAAGAGAGAGATTAAAATGACAACACGGAAATGCTGTTTCAGCTGGGATGTTTCTTCCCCTCCACCTCGGGTATTAAAATGGGGCTGATTTTCTAAGTTCAGCAGAAGAGCCCAGGAAGAAATATTAGTTCTTCAATTAACATCATTCACACAAGGAATCTGCCAGCAAAATCTGTACTTGAACTTGTCAAGTCACCTCATGCTTCTCAAAGAGTATTATGCTCCATAAAACACAATTCTAAAAGTGAATTAATTCTCCATTTTAACTCTACAAGTGTCTTAGGGAATCAAAAAAAAAAAAAAGAACCTATCTCTGGCTTATTCCTAAAGAGAGAATAAATAAGATATACTTCTTGGACCAAATAACTGGAAAGATTACAACCCTTAGGGTTCCTGTTCCAAAGATCTCCACAAATCCCAGCAGGTCTGGCAAAGCAGAACAGAAAAGGGGCTGGATATACATTACAAGAATAACATGAGCAAGTGCTTAATGGTTTTCTTAAATCCTGCCGAAAATGGCTTGTGTGTAAATAAGTATCCTATAGTATTGAGACTTAGCAAGAAGAAAAGGTAAAAATGGAACTCAAGGGACCCAGAGTTCTCAGCTAGTCTGCTTGTGTTTGCATAAATCTGACCTTTCTGTAGGTGAAGCTCTTTTTCACAGCCTGTAGCTGAAGGTGAAGCTCTCAGTTGGCTGCTAACCCCTAGGAACGGTCAAAAGAAAACCAATGACATGTTTACTGTAGTCCCCTCCCTTTCTTTAAATAAGATAATAATTGCCCGAAGTGGCATTTTAAGCTGACTGCTTTGACAGATGCTTCTTGAAAAACTACTGGGAATGTTAAAGGACTCCTGTTTTAGAGGTTTTGATCATATACTCAATGATTCACGCAACTCAAATAGGCCAAAATTTGTCCAATGTTAGGACTATATAGGAAACAGAAAACCTGTATCCCAAGGACAACCTTCTTGACCTTTCTCTTCTCTGGGGTCCTCTCTTGTGAATTCACAGTGTTTGGCTACCTCCAGAGAATGATGATACAAGTTTGTGGTCAGAAAGATTTGGAAAATGCCAGGTTAAACATCAGGGCTTTTCTGAGTACATAACATACAAATATGCAGGGTGAATCTCTAACGGGGGAAGAGAGGCAGAGTAGAGTTACAGCCTTCCAACTCATTTGATCATCTTGCAAAGTTCTTCCCTGGAATACAAAGATGAACTAAATAATCACCACAATGCTTTCTAGCTTTGTATAACATTGATGCTACTTTCTAACTAGTACAAAAGGACCCAAGGAAATGATTAAGGGAGGTAAAAGGGTCTCCTTAAAAGAATCCAAAGACTACCAGACAGACATTATTGTTAGTGGTTTAGTGATGTAAAGAAGGTGCACTTCAGAGTCAAGCATAAAAACTCAAATCCTGTTTCTGCCTTTTGCTGGCTGTGTTCTTAAGATAAATCACTTAACCTTTCTGATCCTCAGTTTCTTGATCTGTAAAATAGAGATACGAATGCTACTTCATAAGGTATTTTAAATAAAAGTTCTAAGATAGCAAGCACCATGTCTTATATATATTACAGCTATGTTATTTCAGTTATTCGATAATCATTTTATTTATTTCAATAATCATTGAGGTTGAGACCTATTCATCATCACCTGTTTAAGGAAGGGAGCTTAACATAAAAGTCACTCACAATGTCTTCCCACTTTACGATTTAATGATTAGTTTTAAAATTTGCTGAATATTGCATGTATAAATTTATTTAGTCAACATCTTGTGTTCCATATATAACATAATATACCCTACCTAATCCATGCTAAGCTTTTCTCTACTCTGCCTGCCCCATGGGACAGTCACCAAAGCCTTGGAAAGTCCTCCATAATGCAGCTCTCAAAATGATGAGTTTGAAGTAACACATCCACGTTGTCAGAGGTAAGCTATGCTACATATCAATTACACTAAAGAGCCGACTATGTCAAAAAAAAAAACCAACACACATACAAAAAAAAACAAACAAGAAAACAAGTATAAATTGTTTCTCTACTAAAGAATACCACTGAATATTGATTTTTCCAGTCGTATATAGTCTGTGTTTAGAATTTAGATCAGGGTTAGAACAATTCACTTACAAATGCATGTAAATATGGTTAAAGGCCTAGCTTAAATCTAGAATAAGAAGAACCAAACAGAGTAAAGTTAAAAATGGCCCTCTGATAAGATGAACCAAGGGTGCAGTTAAAGTGCAGTAATCAAAGGTGGTAGTGACATCCTTCTAAAACTGAGAATGTATAACAGACCCCTTCTGAGACTTTGGAGAGATGATTCTACCCCAAGCAGAAGAGATTACTTCCAGCAATGGGGTTAATCGGGCTATCTTTCCCTTAATGAAGTGGGCCCCAACCTTTTTGGCACCAGGGACCGGTTTCATGGAAGACAATTTTTCCACGATGGGGGGTGCAGCAGGGGGGATGGTTTAGGGATGACTCAAGCACATTACATTTACTGTGCACTTTATTTCTATTATTATTACAGTGTAATATATAATGAAATAATTATACAACTCACGATAATGCTGACAGGAGGCGGAGCTCAGGTGGTAATGCGAGTGATGGGGAGCGGCTGTGAACACCGATGAAGCTTTACTCGCTTGCCCGCTGCTCACCTCCTGCTGTGCTGCCCGGTTCCTAACAGGCCACGGACCGGTACCCGTCTGCAGCCCAGGGGTTGGGAACCCCTATTTTAATGGGCATTTGGGAAATATCTTTCACTTACATTACATTTTGCACAAATAAAACGTTTGAAGTACTGTAAGTAGTTGTCTTTAATTAAATACTTTTAAATTCAGTGCTTTTATCTAAAAAAAAAAAAAAAAAGAACACTGACTCACAAACAGGCTGAAATGCTGTCAAATTACCTATTAGAGAAATAAAAAAGTGGCCCTTATCTTAGCTCTGCCCCCAGGCTAGCTCTTGACCTACTTCAGCTTTGTGTCTACAGACCTTACCTTTCTGTTCAGGTTTAGACTTGTACAGCCAAAAGCCTTACAGGTACCTCTACCTGGACATCTAAGAGAGATCGCAAATTAAACACCACCCAATTCTGAGCCTGAAACAACATTCCCCAAGATCTTCCCAGGTTTGTATCCTCTTATCTCTAATATCTACATATTTTAAAATTGCTTTCAGCTGCAAGAAAAAGAAAACTCCAACTAAAACTGGCTTGAACAACACAGGAAATTATTGTCTCAATAATAATATGATGTAAGTGGCTC
The DNA here is from genome assembly GCF_964165515.1 of Mesoplodon bidens. Classification (NCBI taxonomy): domain Eukaryota; kingdom Metazoa; phylum Chordata; class Mammalia; order Artiodactyla; family Ziphiidae; genus Mesoplodon; species Mesoplodon bidens. Next base: position 29,824,275 of record NC_138172.1, on the reverse strand, counting down.
ATGTATGATGAAGTCACCAGCATGGGTCAGTTATTTTTCTTTGCTCTACAGAAGCATCAGTGGTACCAGCTGGGTTCAAGGATTTACAAGAACAAGAACCCACTCTAGATATTTTAAGCAGGAGGGATTTCATATGGGGAAAAAGGATCTTTAAAAATCACTGAAAGAGCTGAAAGAACAGGATGTAGGCTGGGCCTGCAGCAAACATTCCCACAACAGTATCCCACTGACCACCGAGAAGTTACAAGGAGCCACTTCCTCTGAGGCCACCTCAGAGCCATAATCAGACCAAGAACCTGCCACCATCATAGCTGCCTCTGGACACGCAGTGAAGTGAAAAAGGCATATTTGTAGCTACGGTTCAGAGCTCAGGAAGCCAGATCAGAGCGCTGCCAACTGCTTCTGCCATCCAATCATTCCTTAAATCACAGAAAACTGGAGAATGGACAAAGGAACAAGACTGCAGGAAATCCTCACATTTTTCAGCCATGCATGCCAGCAGAAATAGCAAAAGGAGGGCTGAAAGGTGGCCTCCACCTCACTTTCACCTGTCAAATACCACATGAATATGTTGAATTGGAGGAATATTTTCTGTACCTAGAACCTAGTAGCTACAGGAGAATCTGAGAGATGTTGCTTTTAGCATCCCAAGCAACTTACTTGAATGAGAATAGAATGGAAACTGGGTAAACTCATCTAGAGTAGACAGAAAAATCAGCTTCCTGGAATGAGTCCCATGTGGAAGCATAATGGAAGTCAGCCACAATCAAGCCTGCCTGACCATGTGATGTGGTCCAACAGCAGAGAGAAAACAATCTCCTCCCCAGTCACAGTACATAAGGCTTTCCTTCTAATCTTATCGGGCCAACTTGGGTCACTTGCTGACTCATGGTCCCATACCAGTGACCAGACAAGGCTATGGGCTGGTTGGCTTAGATGGGACATTGGTGGAGAGTCCACCACAGTGTCCCCTATAGGGTCTCTGCTTACATATCATATAACAAAGAAGACCTTCCCTGATCAGTCTGTCTAAAGTAGCCTCTCCTCCTGCCCCACGACGGCTGTGCCTCCTCACCCCATGGACAAATTTTCATGTCCACTTACCATGCTCTGCAATTATCTTTCCCATTTAATTCTTTGCTTGTATATTATCTTCTTTCCCTACCAGGAGATAGCTCCATGAAGATCTTGTCTCTTTTTTTCACTTCTGTAACCCCATTACCTATAAATATGTGAGATACATACTAGGTATTCAATAAATTATAGAATATATAAATAAATAGGCTATCACCCATGTATTATATAAATATCATTCCTACAACTCTTATATTCTTCCTAGTTAGATCAGTTTGGCAGCTAAGTTAAAAAAGGATGAAAAAGTACGAGCTGTTAAATTTGTGTGTGCACTATTTAACTAATCTAGTAAGTGGCTTAGTCTTTTGGGATTTGGTGTTTTGTCCTACTACATGCCAGTCACTGTATACTGCTCTTAGCAATGCATAAATCAGGATCCTTGACCCTAATGAGCTCTAATGATATATGAGGATTAGGAATACACTGTGACAGCTGCTACAGAAAACAGTATGATGGATCGCCCCAAAATTTAAAATAGGATTACCATACGATCCAATTCCATTTCTGGGTATATACCCAAAATAACCAAAAACAGGGTGTTGGAGAGCTATTTGTAGACATGTTTTAGTAGCAGCATTATTCACAATAGCCAAAAGGTGGAAGCAACCCAAGTGTCCATTGACAGATGAATGAAGAAACAAAATGTAGTATATACATATTATACAATGGACTATTATCTAGTCTTGTAAAGAAATTCTGGCACATGCAGCATGAACCTTGAGGTTATTATATTAAGTAACATAAACCAGTCACCAAAAGACTGCATGATTCCACTTATATAAAGTACCTTGCGTAGTCCAATTCATAAAGACAAAAAAGAAGGGTAGTTGCCAAAGGGTAGGGGAAGGGGGCAGAGGAAGTTGTTGTTTAACTGGTATAGAGTTTCAGTGTTGCAATAAGAAAAGAGTTCTGGAGACTGTTTGCACAACAATGTGAATGTATTTAACACTACTGAATGGTACACTTAAAAAAGGGTTAGGGCTTCCCTGGTGGCGCAGCAGTTGAGAGTCCGCCTGCCAATGCAGGGGACATGGGTTCGTGCCCCGGTCCGGGAAGATCCCACATGCCATGGAGCAGCTGGACCCGTGAGCCATGGCCTCTGAGCCTGTGCATCCGGAGCCTGTGCTCCGCAACTGGAGAGGCCACAGCAGTGAGAGGCCAGCGTACCGCAAAAAAAAAAAAAAAAAAAAAGGGGTTAAAATGGTAAATCCTATGTTATGTATAATTTAACCACAAAGAAAATTTTTTAAGAATAAAAAAAGAACACATAATGAGGTAAGCGCAACATTCTATGTAAATTACTTACATAATGTTCATAATTATACATGGTAAGCATTATGAAAACACTTATTTTTAAAATTCGGACACAGAAAGGTAAATTAACTTGATCAAGGTTACATCTAGTTAGGGGCAGAGCTGGGACCAGAATTTAAAATCTTCACTTCAAAGATCATGCTCTTAAGTAGCATAGAGACACACAAATAAGCAACACTACCATGTCCTCAAATGGTCTATTACCCCCCTATTTATTTGACAGATGTTTCCCTCTGTCTCTGTAGACAGGCCATTAAGTGCACACACTAATACATACCAGTGTTGCTCCTAAAGTGAGAACATTAGAAGGCTTACACTCGTGGGCTAAACTTAGTTTTTGAAAAAAAAATTCTTTAAAATAAATAATGAAACTATAAGAGTTGGAAGCATATTGACCTAAGGATATTTACATCAATGGACAGAAGAGAAAGGCCAGAAAGAGACCATAGTATATATAAAAGTCACTGTCATAAAGGTGGCAGTACAGATCCTAGGGAAGAAAAGACTGCAACAAACAATGGCAGAAAAATTGGTCGACCATTTACAGGAAATAAGTTACATTTCTCCCTCCTGTCAAGTGCTAAAACAAATCACACATTTACTAATGAAATAAAAGCAGAAAATGGAGCCATTAGGTAATTAGAAAAAAATACGACTTCTATATCTGGATCAGAATAGACTTTTTAAGTATAAAGACATTAAAATAAAATGACAAAGAAAAAAATGATACATATCACTACAGAAAATTAAACCCTTCAGTTCCCCAAAACCATTACAAACGAAATGAAGTGAAAAAAGTATGAGAAAAATGTATTTGAAAAACATATTAGATAATAACAGCTAATATCTTTAGATAAAGAGCTATTAGGAATTGCTAAGATGCAAACACTTCATTAGAAAACTAGATTAAAACCAGGAAGAAATAAGAAATATAAATGGATAAGTGCAATATGAAAAATATATTCAACTTCACTATATTCAATTAACCATAGTTTTAAACAATGAAATAGCATTTTTATTAGGAAAAAAGCAAAAAAGTTTTTTCAATAAAAATATTCAGATCTGCAGAAGCTATAAGAAGTCACAAGTATACACTACCATAAGGGCAAATTGGCATATATATCAAAATATTTATCCATGGCCTCCAAAAATTTATGCCAATGTAATTATCAGAGATCCAAAGATTACTTGTAAGACATTTGTCACAGTTTTATGTATAACGATAACAAAACTACTAAAAAAAAGACAGTTAATTAAATTCTGATATGCAATGGCTAATATTTTAAAAACATTACAAAATAAGGTTTTCAAAGAATACTTAATAATGTGGAAAAAAGTTGACATAGCTAAGTGTAAAAAAAAAAGTAAAATGAAATGTGCAAATATATATGTATGTATGTACACATATGTAAATTTTATAAATATACAAAAGACCCCTAAAATGCATATTTGCATTTAGCTATGAATAGAAAAGAACACTGGAAGGAAATTCACCTGAATGTTAATAATGGTTATGTCTGAGAAGCAGAATTAATGTGGACTTGCTTTTTCTTTTTTTTCCTGTATTTTTCAAATATTCTTTAATAAATTGGAAATATATTTAGAAAATTATAGTTTCAATGATATCATAAATACTCTCTAGGTATATTAAATCTGCTAACATTTATCATAGATCATTGTGCATAGAGACTGTAACAGAGAAACAGCAACAGTAGTCATAGAAATAACTCCTGAAATTATGAAATATTCTGGGGAAAGAGGCACATGGCGGTATAAAGTTTTCAATGTAAGTAAAGTGGAAATAGAAGCATAAAGGCCTGGGAACTGATATTGTGGTTGAAAGCCAGGAAGGCTTCTCAGAGTAGGTGACATATAAGCTTTATATGAAAAAGGCTGGAGCCCCATCTGGCAGAACAGTGTGAGAAGGTTTTTCTCAACAGTGGGCATCACCATTTATACTAGAACCCCAGGCTCTAGTAAAAATAATAAAGTCAAGCTTTGGTGCCGCTTTTTCCTTTCTTCTCTACTAATTTTGTAGTTCCCTTCTTTCTCAGCCTCCTTCAGCCACTGTTTACCTAGGACTGAGATAATCTACTTTTTAGACTCCATCTCTGATTATTCCCGCTATTAGAGGAAAGACTCCTTCCATTCATTACAACTTAATGTGAATTAGGGCCCCCAAATTAACTTTTCCTTGGTATTTGTGATTACATACGTAGTCTACCTATCCTGTAGTGGTGAAATAAAAGGTGTACCCAATCTTAGAGTAATTTCAAGTATCAGGCAAGCAGGTAGGGAATTTTAGCCAAGACAAGAGGGCAGAGCAACCAGAATCACACCACGTGGCTAATGATTGTGTCTCTATTTATTTGCTAGATCATTTGCTGTTATAGGTAATTTTGACATACTACCTGTTATTTGGAAATCAAAAAATTAAGGGATACCACTAAATTTATCTTTTTTTTAGTTACCACTAACAATCTCTTTCTAGGAAAAAAGTTACAATTGAAAAGCATTATGAAAATATTACACAAAACGCACCGAGTTAAAAAAATGAAGATTTAAATACAAGAAATAATCTTTGTTAAATATGTCTTCTAGGGAGATCCACTATGTCCCAATCCTTAACTTAGAAAGTCAGCAAAAAGATGAACTGAATCCCAGATGTTAATTGCACAGGCTTACTCAATTAGAACTAGAGATGATTAATTGCTCAATTTTGATATGCATTGGACTAAATGGGTGATAAGATTTCCAGTAGTTGCTTTGGAGGTCCAGAAGGGAAAGATTATTTCTTTACAGGTCTGGGAATCCTAAGGGCCAAAGACATTTTAAATGTCTGTATTTAGTAAGAAGTTGGGTAAATAGTAGAAGAGGTTAGGGAATGGGGTAAATTTCCAGAAAGAGAGTACAGAAGTTCAAGTTCAAATTGCCTTTTCCCATTTGAAATTTAGAATATAATTGTGTATGAGAAAAAGGTTTTAATATTTAAAATTTTTTATTGCAGCTTCAATGATTAGCATTCTTGTCCTATAATGTCAACATTAAATCCAGACAGATCCAAAGCCCATTACTTCCTATCTGGGAAAAAAAAAAAAAAAAAAGGACACTGTTTATCACCTAGGTAACTAGATTTTTTTATGTTCTGAAGAATTCAGGAGCATGCTATGGTTAATTGGGAAAACTGTGAATTAAGTCTAAGTTATGCCCCCCCTTTCTTTTTTATTAAACTTGTAACAAAACAAATGATGAAGAACCAACAATTTGCCAAAGCTGAGTATCCAGACAATGATCAGAGAATTCACAGAAGCAGATTCCATTAAAAAGTTGGCTACAAATGTGGATGATAAAAGTTGAGAAGAGGCAGCATTGTAGAGACCACCAGTGACCTGGAAAAAAGTCCCCTACCCCTTACACCGCATTCAGGCTGTTCAAACAAGAAGAAAGACCACTAACTGTAGGGTCACTATGCTGAGCCCTTAGAATCCACGTAAGGCTGCACAGCCACCTCGGATATCAACTCTGTTTATGCATCAGCATCATCTGTGGAGCTTATTAAGAAGATGGGATTGTGGAATACATTCCCCCAAAATTCTGATTCAAGAGGTGAAGGTAAGACCCAAGATAACATTCTTTTATATGTCCAACAAACTTCCCAGTGAATGTGGATGTACAGCTAGGTTTGATAACTTCTTTAGATTTTTTCAACTTTAAAAAATGCAAATACAAAAAAATTGCAGAGGAAGGAACACTCCCAAACTCATTCTATGAGGACACAATCACCCTGATACCAAAACCGAACAAAGATACTAAAAAAAAAAAAAAAAAATTACAGACCAATATCACTGATGAACAGAGATGCAAAAATCCTCAACAAAATACTAGCAAACAGAATCCAACAACACATTAAAAGGATCATACACCATGATCAAGTGGGATTTATCCCAGGGATGCAAGGATTCTTCAATATACACAAATCAATCAATGTGATACACCATATTAACAAATTGAAGAATAAAAACCATATGATCATCTCAATAGATGCAGAAAAAGCTTTTGACAAAATTCAACACCCATTGATGATAAAGACTCTCCAGAAAGTGAGCATAGAGGAAACCTACCTCAACATAATAAAGGCCATATATGACAAACCCACAGCAAACATTATTCTCAATGGTAAAAAACTGAAAGCATTTCCTCTAAGATGAGGAACAAGACAAGGATGTCCACTCTCACCACTATTATTCAACATAGCTTTGGAAGTCCTAGCCATGGCAATCAGAGAAGAAAAAGAAGTAAGAGGAATACAAGCTGGAAAAGAAGAAGTAAAACTGTCACTGTTTGCAGATGACATGATACTATACATAGAGAATCCTAAAGATGCCACCAGAAAACTACTAGAGCTAATCAATGAATTTCAAAGTTGCAGGATACAAAATTAATGCACAGAAGTCTCTTGCATTCCTATACACTAATGATGAAAAATCTGAAAGAAGAATTAAGGAAACACTCCCATTTACCACTGCGACAAAAAGAATAAAATACCTAGGAATAAACCTACCTAGGGAGACAAAAGACCTGTATGCAGAAAACTATAAGACACTGACGAAAGAAATTAAAGATGATACCAGCAGATGGAGAGATATACCATGTTCTTGGATTGGAAGAATCAACATTGTGAAAATGACTATACTACCCAAAGCAATCTACAGATTCAATGCAACTGCTATCAAATTACCAATGGCATTTTTCATAGAACTAGAACAAAAAATCTTAAAATTTGTATGGAGAAACAAAAGACCCCGAATAGCCAACACAGTCTTGAGGGAAAAAAATGGAGCTGGAGGAATCAGACTTCATGACTTCAGACTATACTGAAAAGCTACAGTAATCAAGACAATATGGTACTGGCAGAAAAACAGAAACATAGATCAATGGAACAAGACAGAAAGTCCAGAGATAAACCCATGCACCTATGGTCAACTAATCTATGACAAAGGAGGCAAGGATATAAAATGGAGAAAAGACAGTCTCTTCAATAAGTGGTGCTGGGAAAACTGGACAGCTACATGTAAAAGAATGAAATTAGAACACTCTCCAACACCATACACAAAAAAGAACTCAAAATGGATTAGAGACCTAAACGTAAGACCGGACACTATAAAACTCTTCGAGGAAAACATAGGAAGACCACTCTATGACATAAATCACAGCAAGATCTTTTTTGATCCATCTCCTAGAGTAATGGAAATAAAAACAAAAGTTAAAAAATGAGACCTAATGAAACTTAAAAGCTTTTGCACAGCAAAGGATACCATAAACAAGATGAAAAGACAACCCTCAGAATGGGAGAAAATATTTGCAAATGAATCGATGGACAAAAGATTAATCTCCAAAATATATAAACAGCTCATGCAGCTCAATATTAAAGAAACAAACAACCCAATCCAAAAATGGGCAGAAGACCTAAATAGACATTTCTCCAAAGAAGACATACAGATGGCCAAGAAGCACATGAAAAGCTGCTCAACATCACTAATGATTAGAGAAATGCAAATCAAAACTACAATGAGGTATCACCTCACACCAGTTAGAATGGGCATCATCAGAAAATCTACAAACAACACATGCTGGAGAGGGTGTGGAGAAAAGGAAACCCTGTTGCACTGTTGGTGGGAATGTAAATTGATACAGCCACTATGGAGAACAGTATGGAGGTTCCTTAAAAAACTAAAAATAGAATTACCATATGATCCAGCAATCCCACCACTGGGCATATACCCTGAGAAAACCATAATTTAAAAAGACACATGGACCCCAATGTTCATTGCAGCACTCTTTACAATAGCCAGGTCATGGAAGCAACCTAAATGCCCATCGACAGATGAATGGATAAAGAAGATGTGGTGCATATATACAATGGAATATTACTCAGCCATAAAAAGGAAAAAAATTGGGTCATTTATTGAGACGTGGATGGATCTAGAGACTGTCATACAGAGTGAAGTAAGTCAGAAAGAGAAAAACAAATACCGTATATTAATGCATGTATGTGGAACCTAGAAAAACGGTAGAGATGAACCGGTTTGCAGGGCAGAATTTGACACACAGATGTAGAGAACAAATGTATGGACACCAAGGGGGGAAATCCGTGGGGGGGTGGGGATGGTGGTGTGAGGAATTGGGTGACTGGGATTGACATGTATACACTGATGTGTATAAAACTGATGACTGATAAGAACCTGTTGTATAAAAAAATAAATAAAATAAAATTCAAAAATTAAAAAAAAATTCACATACAGGTAACATTTGATGATCTTTCATTTTAATTTTAATGATGGGATGTGCTAAGGGGTGAATGACTTAATATAGGTATGATAACATCAAGGGCTTCCTATAGTGTTGTTTTTTCAATGCACTTCAGAATCTTTGGTGCTCTCCCCACCCCTCAGAGGTGAAAGGACTTTCCCAAGGTCACAGAGAGTTAGTATACAAAAAATGGTAAGAATTCTAATATTAGTAACTATGTACCAGCTACAATTATTTGATTGTCCAATAAACTGGAAGTTAGTAACTACTAATAACTGAAAGGTCATTGCCCTATTTCCTAAATTTTAAGATGCTTATTTTTACATTTTTAATGTAAGTAAAGGGAGATGCATCTTATAATTGACTTAGGTGTTTAATATGGTAGCATTTCTTTTTTCCAAAATATTATGCAATCCATGGTGTTCTTACAACCAACAACATCACAAAACCAAGGAAGTGTGATGTGTGTATATACATGCATGTGCTATACACATGTATCATCTCTCTGAAACAAGGCTCTGTACTAATTTTCTACCTCTGTATGGCTTATTGTCAGTGTCTCAGTTAAGGAAATCAAGACTCACCTGGGCTAGAAACCCAGAAATAAACTTTTGGTGTAGACCTGCCTCCTACCATCAGCATCTCTCATTGAGTACTGGTGACTCCATTTCTATCTTTTCAGTCTTTTCTCTCCTTCTCAATTTTCCTACTTCAACTTTTCCCTCTACTGAAGCACCAATCCGACCCACCACAGTGTGGCCATGTTTATCCTCATGAAACACATAGTTGATCCTGTTACTTCCTCTTCTAAAACATCTGGTGGCTTTCAAAATCAAGTCCAGAGCCCCCCAAATGGCATTTAAGATCCTCTGAAATCTGGCCCTGCTCTTCCTTTCCAGTCTCAAAGCTGTCACTTACCTCTTCCCTGGTTAATCAGTCCAATTATTATTTCCAGAATTTTACAGCCTTTTTAATACATTTCTACTAGTGGAAACTTTCAAGGTCTGGCTCGAAAGTCACACTGTCCATCAAACTCTTCCAGTCCTCCCATCAAAAAAAATGTCTGCCACCTCAGCATTCTCATATCATGGAAGACCACCAGCCTGTACCAGCCCAAAGCTGTGCCACGTGTGTGCCATCTGTCTATCCAAACAGATGATAAGCTTCTTGACAGCAGAAGCCTGGTCTTAATCAATTTAGTTTCCTCCACAGAGCTCAGCACAGTGAGCTGCACATAGTGGGTATTGAGTAAACACACAGTGTTTAACAAAGCCATAACACATGCTGAAGCCAGGTGACCACAGGTTAAGGATATTATAAGGACAACTTCATTGAGCTGAAATTCTTAGTCCCATGCTGGGCGCCTGTAGATTTTTATTAGGTTCCACTATGAATGGCATAATTTTAGATAATATTAAGCTGATGATGCACAATCTTCTCTCTCAATCTTGGCTAAACCCAGGGAAGCAATTTCCTATTTGATTAAGAATATGGCAGAAGCATGGACTGGATTATAAAAATTTACAAGAGGGTTGAGAATGTAAGCCTAATTGTGGATCAGATGGGGAACATTCTAAATTTTTTTAAGGAAGTATGCGGACAGCCTATTCAAGAAAATACAGTATCATCTTTAGCACTGTGCCAAACTTTGGTAACTATCTAATTTTAAGACAGGTACTTATTCTCCTTCTGTAGGATCTAGAAAGGGGGGCGGTGGCTGCTCAATGTCTCAGCTTATCAATTCTTGCCTTAATTATAACTCAACTAGATGATTTTTACCATTTGTTTACATAGCACCAAATAAGCTTTACAGTATATCAATCTTCACATAGCAGTTCTCAGATTTTGCCTTTAGATTTGCACTTACATTTAATGATAGGGTTTAAATGAAGTTGCCTCCTCCGTGACATAGCAATTTTCAAAATCTTTCTTTCTAAAATCCTAGGAGATTCTTAAGGATTCCTCATCTACCTCACCTCCAGAAATCCTCAAAGGATATAAAAGAATCTTGAAATTTTTTGTGTGATTTGCAGTATTTGTTTTAAACCATTGATCAGATCTTCATTGCACTAAACCAATTAAAACTGGGCAATTTAAGCTACCCCTATGATGGTTCACTAGCCTCAGCAATCACATCTGCAAGAAGGCAAAGGCCTAGGTCCAACATTATTAGGAGTAGTAATTATATGTTATGTATTAATGCTACTAAATAAGCTAATGTGAATTACATACACTCACTAATAAGTATAATATATTAATATGTTATAATTATAAAAATAATAGCAGTTTGTGTCCTTGAGCTCCATCTACCACTATTCTAAGTACTTTACATGCATTTTTATTATATTCCCACAACATTCCTGTGGGTAAGTTTTATATCCACCTTACAGATCAGGACACTGAGACCAAGGTGATGTAGGGAAGAGGGCAAAAACCTCCATGAGGCACTAACTCATCAGCCTGCTCTTTCACCCTCCAGAATAATACATCCCCACCCCCGCCAAGGGATTAATTAAGTAGTGTGAATAAAAGTTCATTTCATTGCTTCATGTCACCTGGGTTACTGAGAATAGAACACATTACCTCTGCACCCTCCCATGTGAAGCCATAGTTCTGTTTCTGAGTCCCAGCCCTGCAACACGAAATACATGTGACCCTGTTCCATCCCTCTGCAATTGATACTTTATGGTTCTAAGTCTATGAAGTATCTCACAAAAGACTCCTCCTTTAAATTGAAGTTTCTTCCCAAACCCCAAGCCTCTTTTCCTAGTTCTTCTCAAAAGTCTGGTCAGATTTTGGTATCTTTAGTCAGCTAAAAAAATTATATATATAAAGATTTAGTTTTATTTTACTATTTACTCAAACCAAGAATCATTTATCATGCCTGCTAAGTGTAAGTTGCCTTCCTAGGTATTATTTTAAATAGAAACCAGGGTACCTAAAGGACCTTAAATTCTGAGAGGGGAAATGACAGAAATGCACCCAAAAAAGTTTAAAAAAAAACCAACCTGCAGCTAAAAAAAAAAATAATTTAACACACAGAGATAGTAAAAGAGATGTTACAGGGAAGCAGATGATTGTCAATTGTATTGTACTCCTAATTCCTCTACAAAGAAGCATTCACTCCAAGCAGGAATAATTCCTCCCTCTCGGGGTTGGTATAAGAATTAGAGGTAAATAGATATAAAACACTGAACACATAGAAGCAATTTAGTAAATGGTCACTTTTATTATTATGATCCCAATAAAGATAATACATTATATTAGAGTGATGTTTACCATTTACAAAGAAATTTTGCTCACAACCACCTCATTAGATAAAATTCTGTGATAGGTGTTGTCTCATGCAAAGCAGGAATTTGGGGTAATATGAAATAAGTTTGTGTTGAATCCCTGCCCTCGAGGCACATCTGAGTTCAAGAACTAAAGCTAAGAAACACGAACGCTGAGCAAGATTTGTTTCACCAGGAATGCAGGATGGATTCAAGAAAAACAAATGTCTTGGAACTCAACCAAGAGGTTGGGGTAGAAATCTAGGGGTTATAGATAAAAAGAGTCTGGTAACAAGATCACAGGAGAAGTTTTAACATCTAAGAGACCATTTCACAGGAAAAAGCAGCTGTACCTGAAAACACTCAATTTAGGACATAAAGGAGAGGCAGGGACCTGTATTCAGAGCCTGAGAGAAGTGACAATATGGTGGAACTTTTCCCAGAAATGGGGCCCTGGAAGAAGCTACTGGTTTGGAAGCTGTTGAGTTAAAGACCCACAGTAAAGTCTTATGAAAAGAGAGAGGCAACTCCTCATAACTTACACCAACTGAAAGCACTTAGGAAGAATAAATGTTAGTTAAACTTTAAAGATTAAATTACAAATTTACTCAAGTGGTTTAAACTTTTACTGCACAAGTAGCAATTTTAAGTCATAAGGGAACTGAAATGTTTCCAGAGTTTTAAAATCGACTGTTTCATTCTAGTGAAAAGAGATCTTCGCTTCTAGTGCCAAGCACATAGCAAATCCTCCGCCTTGTAATGGGCTGCTAATTGCAGAGTCTCCTGGAAATAATTTTATTGCTAACTTACTAGTTTTCTGTTAATTATCATTTGAGAATAAGAAAAACTATTACTTTTGAAAGCTACATTAAAGTGGGCTTAAGCAAGCACGGAAACGGAAGCCCGCAAGAGAAAACAGAAGAAGATGCAATTAATATTAACACTGATAGTTGGATACTTGTTCATTTAATAAATCTTTGCAATATTAGCAAGATGGATGAGAAGTAGTACAAACGAGAAGAACATGAGATAAGCGATCATTTGTTATGATTACTGAGATATAAAGTATGATTCAGTGTTTCATAATGGATGTTAAATTTGATTTAACATATGGTTGGCTCATTTGCTGAAAACTATAAACTCATTCTAAAGTCAAAGCCATTGTCTTAATAACAGGCTTTGAATTATTTCTCCATAAGAGACTGAATAAACTCAGTAAACACAAGCTTGGCGAGAGGATGTGCAAAAGCTCTTTGTCAAAAAAACAAAACAAAAAAAATCAAATGGGCCATATACTCAGACTCTTGGAATAAATCACAGAAAATATTATTGTCTACACTGAAAGAATAAATATATTTTAATACCAATACAGAGTCTGTTAAAATAGATGTTCAAATGATCAGCAGAGAAACACCTGTCACTCTTGTAACTGCTCCAGCAGCTACCTAAGAAATCCTCTTTTGTCAACTTCATCTCCTTAACCATGAAACAACGTCAGTTCCCACTTTAAGTTCTGTGGATTAAGCAGGTCATTGCAAGTGCCATTAAAACAATTTAAGATCTATCTTTATACTTCAGGAGTGATCGACCTGGAATGAGAGACACTCAGAAACATTTGTTACATGAGTATGCTCCTATTAGCCACTCAATTTTGTCTAAGTTCTCAGTTCTATCAAGAGAAATTCATCAAAAATTTCTGAACAATTTATCTACCTCCTAGAGATATGACACCAGTTTGGAGACTAGAGGTCTTTAGTAGTCCCGGTGTTCATCCCGTCGTTGAAGGCTTATTTTTGAGCTAGAAAGTATCAGCTCTAAAATTAGGTTCATTAATAAAATGTCTACCTTACAAACAAAAACAGAATCTTCTGTTTTCACTGATGACTGTGCCTTTCCACATCTCTGGGTACCTATTCTTATAACCCAACCTACACTCATCTGCAATAACAGACTGCTAGGCAGCTCCATTATCATGCCTTTGAAAATGATCTAGATGTGGGGAGCAGCATTTCACTTTGTTAAATGCATTACATCCCTATCTGTTGTTAGGGTGCATCTTCCCTGATCAAAGGGTCATCTAATTCACACTTAGCTATCAGAAGCACATCTACAAAAGAGCACTTAAGCCAAATAAGCTTTATGCACCCATTCTTAGGTTATATACTTTAGAGAGTATTAACTCTTATTTGGTGTTGATTTTATTTATTGACAAAACCAAGACCTGTGTTTGACACCAACTAGCCTTGTGCCACTGAACTAGTCACTCTGACTCTCTGGGCTTCATTTCTTTCACTTGTAAAATGAGGAGTTTGAGTTACAACAGGGGTTCATGAAAGCAGAGCTCACTGTCGGGCTGGCTACCCTATCCCATGAGGACCCTGCGAGGGGTCCAACACAACAGAGTAGACCTGGTGGAGACTCCCCAAATTCTGCATTTTAGTAAGTTCCCATATGATTCGCATGGGTATCCCCTATGGGAATAATGGGCTAAATACAGCTAAAAAAACCCTACAATAGTATATACAGAATTCATTCAACCATGAGGTGAAAAAAGAAAAAGCATGGGGAATCAGATCAATATTCTATTCTGCGAAGATATCCAGTAGCCCCTCTAAGACTCTGACCTCAAAAAGTCATAGAACCCGGATGGAATGATGCATGTGAGGATCCTAGCAGCCAGGGTTTGGATTCCCATTCCCCTCTCTGTATGACTTCGGGCATGTCTGTTAATCTCTCAAAATTTAGGGCTCCTTCTCCATAAAATGGGAATAATAAATCCTACTTTAGAGGGAGATGGTACAAGTTAATGAAAATATATACATATAAAGTACTTTCGAAATGGAAGCATTGTGGATCCCTGGGAGGACTACAGTTGAGCCTTATTCATTGTTCCAGGCTTTATAGCACTTAGCGCATGGGAGATGCTAAGAAAACAATGGTTTTAAGAAACACAATTTAATCCAACTACCTGTGAGATGTTATTCATACAATAAATTTTTATTGAGAACGATGAGACCGTCAATGGTGAGATCAGGCACTTTCTCCCCCTTGCCTGAGCTATCCCTCTGGATCTAAAGATGGTCATCCTCCCTGACCTAGAAGTCAGAGAACCCAGCTCATCTAATGTTTTTAAAATAGACATCCTAACCCAAGCTGGTCTGACAGATGCACAGCTGAATGAACTTTATTAATTAGTACCCAGACCTTTTGAAAATTGACTTCTACTTTGATCCTAGCCTGTGCATTTCTATCTCTGATAGCTAAATAGCAAATCATGTTATCTTATAATTAAGTGATAATCTTTATGACAGAGAAGATGACAGGACTATAAATGGCTTATGCAAGTGATTAAAGTAACTTCCTCCCTCTTCTCATCCAGCCCTGGAGATGTTCTCCAACTTCACAAAGCTATGAGTTGTTAATAAACTCTCTGTGACACCATGATATGACCCTCATTCCTATTCAGCCAGATCACGTATACACTAAGTCACTCTCTAGAAATCATACATGCTTTACTCTTTATGCTTAAATAAGTATGCCCTAATAGCCTTGAGGAGCTACACAAATCCAGTAAAAACAACTTTGACTTTTCTATTCAAATTGTTAAATTTTGCAGATGTAGCTATATGTCTAGATCTGCCAAAACACACACACACACACACACACATACACACACACAGGTTCAAAGTAAACTAAGCGTCACTGTTGATATAATATTGAGCATTTAATATACAATAAGAATAAATGGCTATAAGAAGTTTTACTTCAATGAATAAAATGAATATTTATTGAGCATTTATTGGGTATTGGTTACTCTGGTAGGAGTTCAGGATATTATAATTAAAAAAACACCATGTCTGCCTTTAAGGCAGAGCAGGACCTAGTGCAAGGAGGGGAATCATAATTATTCTACAGCCAACTGGTCACCACACTAACTGAGGATCAGGTGGAAAGAGTGCTGGGCTTGATTAGCAATGTCTGCCATTAGGGTTGACAGGAATAACACAGTCCATTCATGTATGCTTAATGAACACTACACAAATAAACAAAGAGACACATGAATGCCATCTTTCTGATTGGACTAAAAGCTCCTTTGGGGCAAGTTTCATGCTTATTCGACCTCCATATCCCTCAAAACCTCTAACACAGTTCTCTGTACATAGTAGACATTCATTCTACTGGGTCCCTGGATGGATTGCTTGAGTTGGTTCCTCACAATATAATTCTGCTGCCCTTTTGAACACCTCACCGATTTTAAACCTTCCCTTTCCAGTGACTCTATCCTCTTTTCCTCTCCTCCTTCTTTCTAAATACAACACAAATTCGTTTCTAGATTCTCAGCTTCTGACAAGGAGAGTCTCCTTTGAACAAATTCAACAAATGTGTTAAATACATATGTGTATTTATGACCCTCTGCTACCCACATGTGGAAGGCTTTTTTAAGCCAACTTGTAAATTCTCCCAGACTACATATTCCTGTTCACATTCCCAGTCTCTTAATAAAGCACCATCTAATTCTTTTTCTTTCAAGTAATATAATATGCATATAAAGGACTGGGAGATGCCCTAATTCTACTGTAAGCAGTAAATTTACTTTTATACGGGTTCGAACAATCACATTACAGTCCTCCTTCAGTATCCCCATGGAGGACCAGCTCCCGGAGCCCACCATACACCAAAATCTGCAGATGTTCAAGTCCCTGTGTAAAATGGCGCGGACAATGAATACAGTTGGCCCTCCGAATCTGCAAGTTCCACATCTGAGGATTCAACCGACCTCAGATGGAAGGTTGAATGGAAATTCAACGCAGATGGAAATTTCCCAGATGTGAAATCCTCAGATATGGAGAGCTGACTGTATGTTTACTGGAAAACTCTGTATATAAATGGACCCATGCAGTTCAAATCCCTGTTGTTCAAGAGTCAGCTCTATTTTCCTAGTCAGTCTAAATCCATGCCATTTTTCTCATCCTTGTTTCTTGATGTTTAAGACACTTCAAATGTATAATCTAAAGTAATGTAATTATTTTTTATTATGCCTTATTCATCTTTGGTGCCTATTTTTCCCACTCCAAACTTTTCAACGTTTCTTTTGGTATCAAATTTAAATTAAGGATATATATAAGACCCTCTCAGATTACTATCCAGCCCATTCTTGAATTGTGGGTCTTAGAAACCTCTACTATGTCTTTTATAAAATGTACTGAACTCAAAATGTTTATCTGGTTCATCTTCTTAGTGATGCTTAGATATCCATTCAAAAGATATACCTCTTTTTACCCAGTCCACACTTGCTTTCTCTCTCTGTTTTTCTGTGTCTTCTGGGGTTCTGCTATTTCTCTCTGGGATTCTCTGTCTCTCCATACTTTGCTCTCTCTCACACACACATATTCAATATCCAAATTCAGTCTATGTATTTTTGTGATATGCCGTTCCTCTGCTACATTTGTTAGAAGTTCTTTTTTCCCCCATGGAATCAATTCTAAGGGAAAAGGTGAAAAGGAACCCTGCAGAGCGATCACTGAAGCTTTAAAAAAATCCAAGTCTGGGACTGCCTCTAACCAGCTGCCATGTGATACTGTCTTTGGCTTTCCCATCTATAAAACTGGAGGGTAAAACAAGACCACATCTAACTGTACCTGACATGTGTCAGGCATCAAGCTAAGTGTTGTATGGGATTATCACCTAATGCTCACAACAACTTCACAAAATGGGCACCAGTGTTATCTCCATTCTATCACTGAGGAAAATGAGACTCAGAGAGTAAACTAGCTTTGCAAATGAAAAACCATGAGTCTGAGGTTGGAACTCAGGCAGCCTGAGTTTCAAGTTACATATTTTTTCTGTATCACATTCTCCTATCAATTGATCTCCTATATTTTTATACAATTTAAAAAGTGAAAACATTCAACATGTGATTTTTTTGTAAATGACAAAATCATACACAGAAATAACGCCCAAATTGTTGAAAAGTGATTTCCTCTTCCAAGGACACCAATAAACCCTACTGCAATCCAATAACTGTGTTCAGGTACACACACATACATGCAGCCAAGCCCGACCTAGATTTATAGGGCCTACAAGGTCTTACTTCTGCAACAGTAGGTTCCTGCTCAACCTCTCTTGCCAGGGAGAGAAGAGGGCTGGACATGCACTCCACCAACCCTAGGGTATTCATCAAGTACACACTCAATGAACATGAAATGAAGTAGAGTGGGGTGGAGTGGAGTAAAGGAGAAGGAAAGGGAAAGGGATGATGGACAGGAAGGAAAGAGGGAGGCAAGGAGGTAGCAGGGGACAGAAGGAAACAGGAGGCTACTGAGGAAGTAAATACCCAGCTGAGAATAGAAGAGTGGGAACCAAGAAACAGAAGGAAGCATTCAGAGGCATTGTCAGAAAGACAAAAGGGGAGAGAAAACAGGGCCACAGGAGGCAAAAGGTAAAATACTTTCGGAAGAGATGGGTAGATTCCAAAGATGACAGCTACCGGTGATGTCTTTTCCTTGCCAGGAACACATGCAAAGGAATGAATACAGCACCTGGGGCTGTGTCGATAAAGGGCTGCATCCTCAAAATGCCTCCGGGGACCAGGCAAATAGCATAAGTATAAGATCATAGGTGAGAGGATGCTTGAACATCAAGCACAGCATCTATTTAAAGGGGAAAAACCGTGCAGATCAAACAGATAAGCCCAGATTCTGTCCCCACAGCCTGGAGCTAACAAATCAATTCAATTCAAATATTTGTGAAACATTTACAACAAATCAGAAACCTTTACTTGAATAGCTGCAAACTTCATCCTTCCAAACCTCTTCCCTCATCACAGAAAGAAGAGCACAGACATTTCAACATTTGCGAAGAGGAGGCAAGGTTTTATAGGAAGTAACACGACTCGGATTTCTTGGTACTGGGAAAGGAAAACCGACCACCCCACACCTGCCAGAGCTTCTTATCTTGGGTGTTGGCAGTGGGCAGGGGTCTCCAAGGCAGGAGCCTACACAGCCCCAAAAGACGTGGCAGAGATACCAACACCTTGGCTACGGTGACTTCTTTGAAGTTAAGTTGTTCATTTTCTCACTTGCTAATGTTGGAACCCTTTAGAGTTTTCCAGTGGAAGGACTGGGGAGCAAAGCAGTATCTGTTTCCAGCATTTTCTTATTATTGATAGAGTGGCTCAAAAATCTAAATCCATCCAAGCTGGCCTCCACCCCCCACCCAACACTCTGCTCTCGTAGTGTCCTGTACTCTTTTCACAAAACTTTTCATCATTCATAGTAATATATATTTATTGGTCTTGCTCATTGTCCATTTCCTCTACTAAGTTCAGACTCCACGAGGTCAAGGACTGAGATTGCTCTAGATTTGCTCATCACTGAACCTCCTGTATCTGGCACAAGTCAATGTGGGATATATATTTTCTTTGTTGGTGGTTTGCCTGGCAAACAGCAGGAGTCCAACAAATGTTACCTCTTGCTGCTACTTGTGTTGTTACATCAGCACACCTCCAACAGTGCCAGGCAGGAGGAGGAGGGTAGAGAGGGAAGCAACTGGAGCGTTCGAGGTCAAGGTTTTTTCTGGAGCCACCACGTCTCACATATCCTGACTGAGGATGAACTTCCTCTTTTTTTCTAACCCAAACCTGCCCACGACGCTGCTTCATTAAGG
Organism: Mesoplodon bidens; assembly: GCF_964165515.1. Lineage (NCBI taxonomy): Eukaryota > Metazoa > Chordata > Mammalia > Artiodactyla > Ziphiidae > Mesoplodon > Mesoplodon bidens. Next base: position 29,804,581 of record NC_138172.1, on the reverse strand, counting down.
CCAAGGCATTATCAAGGTCTATCCTTACAGAGGGTTTGGTTTCAGGGTAGCCTCAGACATCCCCAGTGCCAGACAAGTGCAGAAATTATGTTCCTGTCCCGTCTAACTCACACATTACCTTGAACATTTATTACCAGTGGCTGTAACACGCAGTGGTGCCGGCCCATGAGATGAGTTAGGAGCTGATATCCAGCTGGGCCCCTCTCATCAGGCCATGCACCTTAGTGCCGGGCTGTGTCTCCCCAGAAAGGGTGCGCATGTTCTTTTTGCACAAATATGCTCTATGGGCTAGTAACAGTATTGATTTAAAAAAACAACAACAACAAAAAGGGCAAAACTCAATAGCAAGAGGCAAATGAAACCCAGTGACTTGATAAGATGTATATCACCTCTAGTTTAATATGTCATCTGTTCTAATTAGAAAAAATATTCACTAGTAACTTTTTTAAAAAAATACAGTATCCTGGGACTTCCCTGGTGGCACAGTGGTTAAGAATCCGCCTGAAATAGAAATTGTATTCAAACAATTTTCTATTTCAAAATACACAGGGAGTGAGAGCTAACAAATTATTACATTTCCATTAAATGCACAGAAACAACAAAGATAACTAAGAAAACACCAAAGCAGCTTTTCCCAAATGGTACTCCGACTCCCCAGGGCAGAATGGTTTCCTTTTAAAGAATCCCCACCTGATGGCAGAGCCACCTGGTACGGGTAATTAATGACATTTTAACAACTGAACTTACTTCTCATTTCCTTTCACAATGGAAAGTGAAGGTGATGAGGGGCAGGAGTCCCCTTGGAACGCAAAAGGCATTTTTACAAGAGCTTCTAAAATCCCATCTCAGTGAGAGAGATGTATTTTCATGCTTAAACAAAACTTAAAATAATAATAATAATAACTAAAGTGTGAGTTAGACTGAAAAAACACCTTACGTCTGTGACTCCCAGTCTGGAAGGGATATGATTAAGCAGCGAGCTGTCAATCACTCTTGTCTCAGCAATCCTGTGACTGAGATGTGGGCTGATATCATGATTTAAATGGGGCTAAACCAGGGCACCAATACTAACGGAGTTGAAGCTAGGAGTGGGTCAAAGGAGTACCAGATAAAAACCTAAATATTATCTCTGTCAGGCACTGTCTCCTTGTAGCTGAAAATACCTGAAACTTCTTCAGGAAATCTGAGGCCTTTGGATTTATAATTAAAGGAAAGAAGGTGGAAACTAGAGTCACAAAGTCAATTTCAATGCAGACAAGCTAATTACACTGAGTCAACATCTTCACCTGTAAAATGGGGACAGGAATATCTACGTAATGAGCATATCGTCAAGATAAAGTGATGTAATGTACACAAATATCTTAAGAATGTCTGTACATGAGAGACCCTGATTAATATCAATGGAAATAAAAGAATGGCTACCTGTTTATCCTATCTTTTGGACCACTGAGTTGGTCAAACATTTTCTTAACCATCACCTCCACCTTGGTATGAATTCCACGTGTGTAGTACTTTCCTATGGTGTAGCTCGATGCTCCTAACAACTTTGTGAGGCAGCAATGATTATACCCATTTTAAAGATAAGAAGACTGAAACTCGGTTCACATTCTTAGTGGCTTAGATCCAAGGTCTTTCACTGTAAAACCCAGTTCTCTGCTTAATTATTCCACAGTGGGACAGAAGTTTGGGCTCTATGAAAATTTCACTCTTCAACTGATGAAAAGGAATTCAAGAGTTACATTTATCCAATCCAGAGTCCTGCACCATGAAGAGTGATTGATGTTAAGTATTTGAACACAACATGTGAACCACATAAGTGAGTGACTAGAGGCCAAAGAAAGAGAGTCTGGCATTATGTGGTCATGGCTGAGGAAGGGCGAGCTATATGGAATCCAAGAAACAAAACAAAACCAAAAAAAAAAAGAAGTAAAAAAAGACACCTTCTCTCCTCCTCTAAGAAGATGAGGGAAAACATTTTTCTTGATTTCAACAGTATTTCTTGTAGAGAGAAATTTTCTCATCTAATGGACAAACCAGCAAGTTCAAACTAGCTGACAGCAACCCTTTGCCCCAAGGTGCCTTTCACTGAGTAACTTTCCTACATGCCTTTCCTCAGTGCATTCTTGTGAAAAACTTTAAGAGTCAGGCTTGGCAATCTCCAAGTTTTGGATAGAGACTGAGGCTCAGAGGAGGTGAGTGGTTTTATCTGTCAGAGTTGAGCTGCTCAAAACAGAGATAAAACAAGGTGATGGGTTACCTCAAAGTCACTGGAAAGGCTGGAAGTGTGGGCTCTGGAAGACATCCAGAATGACTAATGAGCAGTGCTGTTACTTCTGCGACCATTAGGAAGACGGAAAATCAGGAAGCCACTGACAGAACCACTGACATCAGAAATATATCGCCAGTATCGTGAACAGGGTCCAGAAAGCTGCTGTCATCAACACATCTGGATTTATGAGAAAACCATATCGGCAAAGAAACAGATGCCCCATGCTTTGCTTTTCAATGACCCCGAAGTTAGAGACTGGATGCTGAAAACACTGCTGCCAAAAAACCCAATGTTTCCCCCAATGTTCTAGCCAGCAGAAACTGGAGAACAGAAGAAGATGGCCTCATCGTACAACTCAATATCAAAAAACCAAAATAACCCAATTAAAAAAAAAAAGGCAAAGAACCTGAATAGACAGTTTTCCAAAGAAGACATACAAATGGCCAACAGGTACATGAAGAGGTGCTCAATGTCACTAATAATCAACAAAATGTAATCAAAACCACAGTGACATATCACCCCACACCTAACTTATACACACTACTGTTTATAAAATAGATAACCAACAAGGACCTACTGCATAGCCCAGGGAACTATACTCAATATTTTGTAATAACCTATAAAGGAAAAGAATCTGAAAAAATATATATATTTATGTGTAACTGAATCACTTTGCTGTATACCTGAAACGAACACAATATTATAAATCAACTATACTTCAATAAAAACAAAACAAACAAAAAAAAAGCATGGAAATGGAAAAGTAAAACAAAACAAAAAGACAAGAGATAAATGCTCACAAAGATGTGGAGAAAAGCAAAGCCTGTTTGCACACTGTGATTGGGAATGTAAACTGGTGTAACACTATGGAAAACAGTATGGAGTTTCCTCGAGAAATTAAGAATAGAACTACCATATGATCCAGCAATCCTACTTCTGGACATTTATCTCAGGGAAACAAAATCACTATCTCAAATATCTACCTGTACTCCCATAATCACTGCAGCATTATTCACAATACCCAAGGTATGCAAACAACCTAAGTGTCTGAACAGATGAATGGATCAAGGAAATGTGGTATATATATACAACAGAGTATCAATAAACTTTAAAAAAGAAAAAAATCCTGTCATTTGTAACAACATGGATCAACCTGGAGAGATTATACTAAGTGAAATCAGACAGAGAAAGACAAGTACGCATGGTTCCACTTATATGTGGAATCTTAAAAAAAAAAAAAAGCTAAACTCATAGAAACACGATACAAAAGTAGTTGTCAGGGACTGAGGTGTGAGGAGGAAGAGGGCGAGGTTTAAAATAGTACAAACTTTCAGTTACAAATGAATAAGTTCTGAGGATCTACTATGTAACATGGTGCTTATAGTTAAAGACAGCTATCGTTGTATAATTCAAATTTTTTTAAGAAAGTAGAACTTAAAATGTTCCCCACACCCACTCCGCAAAAAAAAGAAGTAAAGAAAAAAAAAGAGAGGCCTCAGACTCAATTCTGCCTTTGAAAACACAAGCAAATTTTTCTAACTGGCAAAAAAGGGATCATATTCAGAACCCTGTCTGGAAGGGAGACAGGGGAATGTAGCTATTGGCTTTCCTGTTTTTCAGTAGAGGAAGGCACAAGACAAGGAGGTTAGAAAGGCTCCTTGGAGGTCAATCACCATACCTACTCCAGCAAGCATGACATCCAATAGGCAGCTCAGAATGAAAGGTTATGAGAACCAAAAAACAGGCAAGACCAAGTGTATGGCTAAATGCATGGAGACATGACAGACAGTGGATTAACTGGAGAGCTAAAAAGGATTTAGAACAACTAAAGTGAGGGTCCATTTGGGAACACGGCAAAGGATCAAGCAGGAGAGGCATAAAAAGGGCCAGAGGATGAAGAGTCGATCACCTCAGCTAACCAGCATCCTCAGCCTAAGCTAGACATCCCTCTTGAGCTTCCAAGAAGCCTTGAACAATCCTCAGCTACTGCAATTATCACATGGAATTGCAACTACTCATTTTCTTGTCTTCTGTACTAATCCCCTTAAGAACGAGGGCGGGAGGTCAAGGGCAGGGAGGAACTATGTCATTTTTGTATCTCCAGAACACAGCATAGTTCTTGGCATGTAACAAATGCTCAGTAATTATTTGTTGTAGAGAATTACATCCTAGCTAAAGTTCTTTCCAGAATGCACATCCAATTGATTAAAATATAATCAGTCATCCACTTAGAAAAAATATTCCCCCTACCTTAAATACCTTTCATTATAAACAAAAAATTGGTTAATTGCAGATTATAGATCGGTAACACAATTAAAAATACATCCCTATAGTTTATTTTTGTGCATTTAGTAGTAGACAACTGTTTTTGTTAACTGAGCAACCATTCCTGCATTCTGGTAATAGCACTTCTATTTTCCTATAGGGAAGCACAGCTACTTCCCTCACAGGAGGGAATTCATGTGAGGGGCTTGACCTCAGCTCTGGGGTTTCAGGTGGGCGCATGATCTGGATGGACCAGTGAGAGTTCTCTGTGGGATTCTAGCAATGAATCGTGAGTAAAGATTCTTTTTTTCTGCTGAGATTGCTGCTACTGGTAAGATGACAGCCTCAGGCTGCCCACGGCCACTACAAGAAACAAGGTATCCAACCAAGAAAGTAGCCAACATAACAGAATCAGAGCTCCAAAATGGAGAGATAAAGATTCAAATTAGCTACCAGGATCTAGGGTGCCAAGCTACCACTGATCAATAAATTTCTTTTACGGGGTAAAGAAGTCACATATGGTTGCTGTCTTGTGCCACCAAAAGGAGCTCACAGTTTTTCATTTACCATAGTTATACTATTAGTTGAAGAAATGGCAATTACTAAAAGGAGTTGAAGAATGGAACCCAGTTTTGGGGACGTCAATCTGTCAGTGACCTACCAAGCGGTCATTCCAAGGGGAGACAACTGGGAGACACTCAATCATCACTTGGCCCTCTTAAGAGAATTAAGGAAATACCACAAGAAGCCCTTTACTTGTCTCTATGAACAGATAACTGATCAACAGAAAAATGATCATTACTAAAATGGCTTCAGAGACTTTCAGGGTTGTGAAATTACAAATGATTCGAAGAAAAAGTGATTACTTCAAGTTTCTCTGAAAGATGTTACTTGTATAGTAACTAATGAATTGAAACAGCATGATACCCATTAAAAAAAATCATTGCAGACTTTCCAAATAATTTAGCCAAATGTGATACTAAAAGATCAAAGCAAGAAAGCCTCATCGCTAAAATTATATAAATACAAAATCAGCCAGTAAACACATGAAGAGCCGCTCTCATCTAAAATGGCCTTTGCTTGTCATTCAAACTAATATAAAATTCCTAAAATCTGTCAGTGTAGTAGTTTCTAAGTGATATATCAACAAATATATTCACTGAGAATACTTATTCTGCCTAGAGCCAATGTTTTTATAAAAACATCCTAAAGAGTCAACTGTTAAGTCAATAAAACGAATGTTTTGAGCAGGTGTTTGGAATTGTGCTGATTTATCCATATTTTCCAGTTTAATTTCCACATTTACCACCAAACTTCTGCAAGAAAACAAAAAGTGTACCTGGAAGTATTATGCTCATCATAAATATGAGGACAGTTGTGCTAAATATATCTGTACTGGTATGGGGGATTCATAAATCATTTTCATTTGCTTAAATCCTTAAAGTTTTCTGTTTAACCCATAGTGATTGGAATGCCAAGTGTCACACAGTTTAAAAGGCATTTTTTAAGCCATTAGCAGCTGACATTTTAATTAGGTACATTTACAAGAGACACAAGAAAACAAAATAGAAGACGAACAAGGAATGAAACCTGACTCAAGGACTCATGAAAGAAGAAAAGAATTACTATCCATTCCTTTTATCCTTTTCTTTTAGCACATCAACCTGAAGCAGTGTAACAGTGGTCAAGAATGTGAGATCTAAAGCCAGCCTTCACCAGCTCAAATCATAGCTGTGGCATTTACCACCTGCCAGACCCTGAAAAAGTTACATAAACTCTATTTGTTTCCAAAGGGATAATGCCAGCACATACCTCATAAGGTTGATGTGGGAATGGATTTTGGCATTGCTCAAAAAAACATTCTGTATAGGGCCAGAAGAGGAAAGAAGTGTTCAATAAATGCTGGCTATTACTATATTATTTGTAACCTTGCCTACTAGGTAAACGGCGAATAGTGGCAGGGAATTGTTGTTTCACATTTTATTTATATAGTTATATTTCTTCTTGCACCAGAAATGATGCAAGACATTTAAAAAAACCAAAATATAAGAGACAACAAAATAGCCCAATGTAAGAATCAAAGTTGGGACTTCCCTGGTGGCGCAGTGGTTAAGAATCCGCCTCCCAATGCAGGGGACACGGGTTCGAGCCCTGGTCTGGGAAGATCCCACATGCTGCGGAGCAACTAAGTCCGTGCACCACAACTACTGAGCCTGCACTCTGGAGCCCGTGAGCCACAACTACTGAGCCTGTGAGCCACAACTACTGAAGCCTGTGCACCTAGAGCCTGTGCACCTAGAGCCCATGCTCCACAACAAGAGAGACCACCACAATGAGAAGCCCATGCACCGCAATGAAGAGTAGCCCCAGCACTCCGCAACTAGAGAAAGCCTGCACGCAGCAACAAAGACCCAACGCAGCAATGAATGAATGAATGAATAAATAAATAAATAAATAGGTTTTAAAAGAAATCCTTTAAAAAAGAAAAAAAGAATCAAGGTTAAATAAAGAAGTAGAACAAAGGTTATAGACAAAAATAGAGGTAGGAATGAGACAAAGGGTAAGAATCATAGAGCTATGGCTGCTATAATCAACTACAAATTTGTCTTAAGCTTTCTGACATCCAACAAGTGAGATAATAGAAAAAAATATATGCATATATATTCATATATTCACAATATTCATATAGATTCATATCAATATTCTTATAGATAGATACAGATACATACCTGCCTTGGATTTCTGGCACAGAGCTCCTAAAGCCCTTGTAATTTCCTAAGTGATAAGACCACTAGAAGCATCTTTTGTTTGGTCTTTGTCCAGAACTCCTGACACAGGGCTTCTGAAATGCATGGCATTTCCTGGGTAATAGGAGTGTCTTCTGTTCTAATGGGGTGACTATGGGTGGGCGCCTGGATGACTGCTGGTCACCAGAAAGACCAAGCCATGATTAGAAGCTTAATATTTTTACTGCCCACTCCCAGCCCCTTCTCTTGGGAAGGGACAAATGCTGAAAATGGAGTTAACGATTGATCATGCCTCCCTGAGGAGGCCTCCAGAAAAATCTCCGTAGAATGAGGTCTGGAGAGTTTCCAGGATGGCAAACATCCATGTACCTGGAGGGTGATGCACCCCCAACTCCACAGAGGCAAAAGTTCCTGCACTTGGGAGTCTCCCAGACCTTGCCCTATGTATCTCTTCATCTAGTTGTTCATCTGTACCCTTTACCATATCCTTTAACAAACTGGTAAATAAAAGTAAGTGGTTCCCTGAGCTCTGTGAGCCACTCTAGCAAATTAATGGAATCCAAAGTGGGAGGAGGTCATGGGAACCTCTGGTTTTTTGCCAAGTCAGGAAGAAACTGTGGGTAACCTGGGGACCTACTACTTGAGATTGGCATGTGAAGTGGGAGGGGGCAGTCTTACGGGACTGAGCCTGTAACCTGTGGGATCCAACGCTATCTCCAGGTAGACAGCGTCAGAACTGAGTTAAATTGTAGGACACTCAGCTCACGTCGCAGAGGATTGCTTGGCGGGGGAAAATCTCCACACATTTTGGTGACCAGAAGTGTTGGAAGTAAAGTGTTGTGAGTGTGATACTAGAGCGAGGAGTAAAGGAGAGACAAAGGAAGGAGGACTGGGCTTTTCTAACTTATAACATGAGAAAGAAAACTGGGTCTGCAGCCAACTTTCAGTACCCATGAACTTAAAATACACTAAATATCCAGGAAGAATGTACTGATTTTGTGAGAAACAGTGAACATACAGACCTAATGCCAACAAATGTAAGGTATCTCTGGGGGGCACATAATTAATAACCATGGTAATAACATTGTCGGCCTCAATTCTTTACCCATCTCTGCATCCATATCGGTACGACCACCTCTGGGTCCACATGTAGTCCCTGCACTTTGACTTTGAACTTGGTTCTAAGATTTTCTTTGGCCTTAACATATGGGTGGAAACTGTAGTATGTACTGACTAATTTCCAGTTCTTGGCCTTAAACGGTCTCAAGTATTTCTGCCTGCCCTAATGTATCTCTGCCAAAGCATGAGACATAAATGACAGGGCTAGTCTGGCTGCTAGTCTAAGGAAGATGAAAGACAGGAAGCAGAATCAGATCATGCAGTGTGAAGAAGAGTCACCACTGTGCTGAGCCCAGCCTATATAAGCCAAACCACAGATAATTCACAAAGACAAAAGGAATAAGAAATGATTGTTGTTTTAAATCTCTGAGTTTTGGGGTGATTTGTTATGCAGCAATGGCAAACTGATAGAATAACCAAATAATGACAGTTCTTTAGGCAGTGTATGCACTGGCAACTATAAGCCAAAAATGTGTATTCTAAATGGATTACCATGCCCAGATAAAAAGCAGCATAAAGCATATCAGCACATATCCTCATAGCTTCAATTTATAAATGGACGACCCTCACTATTATGATTTCTGACACCCATAATAATGAACATAAATAAAATAAAATTTCTGTTTATTGCTCACCATACTAAATGAAAGTGCCCAGATAGCCACCAAAACTGAACGACAGGGTTGAGATAATTAGTCTCTAAATTCATAAGCAAAATTCACTGGAGGGTGGGATATGACAGGGGAGTAGGTTATATGTTTAAGAGATAGGCCAACAGCTTCCAAAGAAGCACAGGGCATGACAAGTGGGCCCTGTGCCTGGCCCTCAGGAGAGATGCCATGTATATGAAGATGTTGGACAGAAAAATCTAAATCTCCAAATACATGCCTATTTAAAAGTCAGGGAGACATAAGAGGGAAGGGATGTGGGAACAGATGTATATGTATGACTGATTCACTTTGTTATAAAGCAGAAACTAATAAAAAAAAAAAGTCACAAGGACATATGTTCCAAACAGTTGTGTAGATCCAAGATGAGGTGGTGTCTCACATGGGCAGCTTTATCCAGAGTGCACAGAAAAAATGGGGCAGTAGGGATTTAGTTAGTTAACCATAGCTTATGATTCTCATGAGCAAGGCTGGTAACTATATAATAACAATAAAAATAGCTAACACCTATTCATCAGTATGGATGTGCAAGAAAATGTGCTAAGCACTAGGCAGGAATTATTCCATTCAATTCATGTAACACTCATAATAACCCAGGAAGATGGGTATTTTTTACTCCCTTCTTCAACCCATTTGCCCTTTGCTTTCACAGTTTTTACAGACAGGTACCCTGAAGTGACTTATGGTTACACAGACACTCCTTGTCTAAGAGGAGATAGCAGGCAAAATTCGGACAGATACTTGATTACCATTTGCTTTATATAAGTCTTGAACATTATCTGGGTTGATTGACGTTTTAATTTTTTTCTTAAACATAAAGCTTCCCTAATTTCAACTGGTCTGCAAAAATATTTTGCCAAACGGAAATCACTTTGTAAATGGAAAGAAGTGTGATACACTGTGAACATCGTCCAAGTGGTTTAGAGAGAAAACCTCAATTCCAATTATATTATTTTAGAATATCCCACTGATCCAGGTTGTCTCAAAGAATTATGGTCCAATTGCCCAACATTATCCTTTAATTAACTCTGACACATAGGGAATCCTATTCCTATGTTCTCATTGTCAGATGGACAACCTACAATGTTTTCCTCCCCTGAATTACCTTCTATTGAAAATAATCCACAAACTTCAGTGCTATAGGAAATTGTATTGTTGAACATGTAAGGTTTTTTTGTTTAATTTCTCTTAAAATTTGTTTCTTCTTTTGGCAATTAAACAGATGACAGATTTTGCACCCATATTGTATGTAAATTATGTACAAGTTTCACCGCTTGGGCTTGCATAGTATCTAATAATTTTCAAACAATGGCATGTGGGACATATGATAATAACCAGCCATAAATCATTAGAAATTAAATTCAAACCCAGTGAACACTGGATATAAGCATTTCTTATGCATTTTGCTTCAAATTTAACTCAGATGACTAAAAGCAGAACTGTGGGACTATTTTAAGGAACTAAATCCCTGAAAATCATGCAGTTTTTTGAGATGTGCATTCTGTTCCACAATATTCACCAATTATCAGAAACTGAAGCAAACTTAGAATTCACACATGCAAAATGATAAAAGAGATGGGCCTACTTGACATAGCAGTTTGATTCAACCGATTATTACTGACTGGCCCAATGTGCAACTTCTTAACCACACTCATCCTGGTCAAATTTATTTCAGAAACGAAATAATAGTCACTATTATCTCAGAAGTCCCTGTTGCCCAGGTATTTCCCTAAAAGGTTATTAACCTCACACTGTAACCACTGATTCACAAAGCAAAATTTTTTGTTCCTTCCCTTTGCTGTTTAAAGGCTCCCCAAAGACAGTGAATCTATCAGATTGTTATAATAAGCCATCAAAAAGTTCTAGAAATTTTGTAGTACTTCCTTCAGATATTTTGTAAACCCAACAGAAGTATGCAGTTTTTTGTTTTGTTTTTTTAGTGTGCAGCTTTTTAACCAAAAGCTGTATTCGTTTTATCTTCTACGTAAAAATAAAAGAAAGATGTTTATCATAACAGCAAAAAAAAATAATTTGGCTAAGCCATAATTTGGGTGGCTACATATTACATGTGATGGTAAATCAACTCAAACTAACTTAAGTAAAATAAAGGTGGGCTGGGGAGATAGGGAGCTAATTAGCTCACATGACAAGAGGTCATGTGATTTTATTTAAGGTGGGCCCAGGCAGTGGTGTTAGGGAAATGTTTAACAATATATTCTTTCTTTTCTTTTCTTTCTTTTCTTTTCTTCCTTCCTTCATTCCTTTCTCCCTTTCTCTCTCTCCCTCTTTCTTTCTTAATACAGGCGAGCTGACTTGTGGCATTTGCCAATTTCAAGCTACCACCACGTCATCAACCAGCTCACAAAACTCCTGAAAATGTAACAGAAGGTCCTTGTGCACTGCTATGAGCTAGCTCCAGTACACCACTATCCAGGTACTCAAATGGTATCATAACTATCCCCATGTCTCCACCTCCCCCTCCCCTTTCTGCTTTGCTCCATCTGATTTCATTCTCAGGTTCATTACATGGTGGCAAAGATGGCAGCAGGGGAATGTGGTCAGAAGGGCTCTAAATAACTTGGCTTCTCAACCTAAGTGTCCGTTGACAGATGAATGGATAAAGAAGATGTGGCACATATATACAATGGAATATTACTCAGACATAAAAAGAAACAAAATTGAGTTATTTGTAGTGAGGTGGATGGATCTAGAGTCTGTCATACAGAGTGAAGTAAGTCAGAAAGAGAAAGACAAATACCGTCTACTAATGCATATATGTGGAATCTAAAAAAAAATGGTTCTGAAGAACCTAGGGGCAGGACAGGAATAAAGACGCAGACATAGAGAATGGACTTGAGGTCACAGGGAAAGGGAAGGGTAAGCTGGGATGAAGTGAGAGAGTGGCATGGACATATATATACTACCAAACGTAAAATAGATAGCTAGTGGGAAGCAGCCGCATAGCACAGGGAAATCAGCTCGGTGCTTTGTGACCACCTAGAGGGGTGGGATAGGGAGGGTGGGAGGGAGACACAAGAGGGAGGAGATATGGGGAGATATGTATACATACAGCTGATTTATTTTGTTATACAGCAGAAACTAACACACCATTGTAGAGCAATTATACTCCAATAAAGATGTTAAATAAATAAATAAATAACTTGGCTTCTGATCTGCCCTCTTAGAACCAAACACTATGGCCAAGGAATAAAATATTCTGATCACCCAGTGTTAGAGCTAAAGAGAATGGGGAAAGCTACCTTCAAATCATTTGTATTAAGCAGAATTCATCTGAAATGGGAAAAGATTAGTACTAAGAAACTCTGTGCAGATGACTATCATGAGGACCATCTAAGTTTCAACAGGTCTAAGATTAAATCTACAGCAACGTTTATTCCATTTCTGGGTATGTAAAACAGAATTCTCTACCATGTGTCCACTTTTGATGGAAATTTGGGGTAAGAGCTTAAGATCCAAGAAAATGAGATGGGTCTTGAAGAAAGATATGCTTCTGCAACATAAAGAAGCTGTCTTCAGTCATGGATAGATTCAAAATGTGAAGACACATAATTGCTGAATAAATTTATTAATAGAAGTGCTAATCCCATAAATTGTACACCTCTATTTGGACAACCTTTTATTTTTCTTTCAAATGAGGAAGGAAAAATAAAGGAGCAGAACTGGTAATATTGCTTGCAACTAAATTGGATTTTCCACCAGAGAAAGCTGTTTAGAAAAAGCTATTCGAGAAAGCAGAATAGTACTCACAAAAAGGTATTAATGAGCGCAACCAGGAGGAAAAAACCTCCAACAAAACAAACAAATGTTTGCAAAACCTCTTTCAGGACTGGAAGCTAAAGGAATGATTTGAAGTCTCTATCTTTGCAGAAACAATCTCACCAGCCAGCCAAGTAAAGCGGGTTGAATTTTACGAATAAAAACTCTTAACTTATAACTACAAGTCTCACCAATGATTCAAGAGACAAGACCTCAGAAGCTCTGGGCTTAGAAGGAAACTAATATATCCTGCCCTCAAACTGGGAGGCACTGGGGCTCCCCTGGTGGCGCAGTGGTTGAGAGTCCACCTGCCGATGCAGGGGACACGGGTTCGGGCCCCGGTCCGGGAGGAGCCCACATGCCGCGGAGTAGCTGGGCCCGTGAGCCGTGGCCACTGGCCATTAAGTCAAATCCAAGACAAGAAAGACCACATGAAGCCTGTGGCTTTATCCTGGATAGCTCTTTTACTGCTTGTCCACAGAGTTTCATTTTGTTTGAAATCTTATTTATTTATTCTTGTTTATTTATTAACAACAGAACAAGAACAACAAAAAGATGGCAGGAAAACAGCACAGAAAACTTGAGCTTTTCCCCCAAGAACAGAGGAGTAGAGTTAGGCCACCTTCCCACTGATCCTCTGTGCCACTAAATCCAGTCAGCCACCAGAACACGCCTGCTATAGCTTAATGTGCCGCGGGAGGGATGGAGCAATTGCGAACTGACATCCGGAATGCTCATTATTAGTTAAACAAATCCAGGCCCGTTTATTAATTTTTTCAAGTCTATCAACATGGTGCTGGAGTGCTTAGCCAGCCCACTATTAGGAAGGTGGAAAAGAGGGCTGGAAGGCTCTGATTAACTCAACTGTCACCAAGTGTTTTCACTGATAAAGAGGCTTCCCTGTAGGAATTTAATACTAAAACTATCCCTTGTACGTGGTGTGCCAGATTAACAGAGGCAGCAAAAGGGACACGTGGTGCTCGCTGTAACTAAGAGGAGGACCTTAAGATAGTAACATTTCACTGCCAGTGACGAGATGGTCATGTTACAAACCATAAAATAAACTTCTACCTTCAATTACAATGGCACCCTAGAAAAATGCTAAATGCCAGTTCTCTCATCAATATACTATTATACTACTATGTGTATTAATAAACCCAAGGTCCCGTACTGTGCATGCTATATGGATAAATACATGGCCTACAGAAAAAGTATGTTAAATGTAATAATAGTTTCAATGGATCAGCAATGAGGCAATTGCTTCAAGATAGGAAAAAATAAACATTTCCTAGCATTACCGAGTGAGAAACAGACATGGTATGTGGGACAGATGAGGAGGAGCTGCAGTGTATTTCATTTTTATCCTCTTAAATTACACTTGGCCTTTCTGTTAGCATTTCACCTTTGGACCATTTGCTAATATCGTATATAGTCACAGTAGCATCTTTTACTTAAAACCACAAATATTAGGTGGAAAAATGTGTTCAGGGAGATTTACCAGACTGTTTACATGGGCAAAGTAATCAGACTTGGCATCTGAATTGACAGGTCATACTACGTTGGCTCTAAAGAACACATACCTGTCAGGGTCCCCAGCAGGAAAAGATAACTGAAATCAAGGGTTACCTTTTGCAGAATTAAGACCGTATGATTCTTTTAGAGCCTGAGTTTACAGCCCATGCTCAGAAGAGGAAGATGGGCTATTTAAGTATATTTTCATTTATTCTTGGGTATGGACTGCTTGAATAAAGGTAGAATTTCTCACTTAAAAATAAATTTAACCTTAACAAAGCATAAACATGACCCTAATTTTCACTCTGCCACCTCTTCTTCCCTGTTGCATTCATTAGCTACTGTTTCTTGACCTTGGATATGTAACAGTAATCCCTAGAGTGAGCTCTCTTCTACCACCTAGAAAAGGTTCCCTCCACTGTGGAAATGTTTTTATTGTAGTTGTTGACATATGGGGTAAAATATTCTCTTTGGACACAAAAACCTTTTTCAAAACTAGCTCCTTCAAACAACTCACCTAGTAGGATCTTAAAGGTCTGAAACCACTGCTGTGAGAATTAGAATATAGTTAAGTTGCTGTTTCTTTGTCTTCTTCAGCATTTCTCCATTCATTTTCTGGCATCTATGTAACAGGATTTAGAAAGGAGAGCTATGAAAACCGGCTCCATCGATGTCAACTTCCAAGAGGGAATTCTGTATGTGGATGACAATAAACCACTGGAAAGAGAGGATTATTGAATATACTCTTCAACATGCTGCTTCGGGATCAACATTGATGGGCTCTGTTGAAATCAAAATGCATTTCTTCTACTGTGATGTTTGGAGAACTATCTATCTCTAAGTTTCATTTCCTTTGTCCCCTATAAGGACAAAGCAAATAAAAAGGACTTGTGGTATTTCAAGCAAAATACCTCTGCCACACTAACTAGGGGTCCAGAGCTGTGTGGTCTCTGGAGGATAGCTCAGAGAGGGCAGGCAGCCTGAGGATGCTACGGTGCTATCACCGTATCACGGTGGTGAACCCCTCTTGTTCCCCAGAGTCCCTTCCCCCTTCCTCCAGCAACATGCCTGGCATCAAATGGGGACTCAATCCTACTCAAAGTCTGTAAGTAGGGATCAAGAATGTGTCTGATATGCCAACAGGCATATCACAGTCCCCTGGCTGCAGGTACTTGTAGAGAGGTAGACACATTATCCAGTCCATTCCAACCCCAGTGACTCTAACAAAGTCTATAGGATCTATCATAAAAGAAGTGTATTATTTTCTGTTGGAACTTCTGCAGCCATAATGCCACCACTGGTTAGTCCAGACAACGTTTGAAGGCCTTCAAGCATTTAGTGGGGCTTTAGGAATACAACACTGTAATTTCTCTTTAGGGATAAAATATATTGAAGTCAATCTCTGTTGCCCCTACCCTAACTAGAATATGGTAATGTTTTAAACCATTAGGACGAAACCAGAAATCTCTACCCTGGCATTTCATCTGGCTTTGGTCATTCTCTCGTACAAATATAATGCTTAACTTAATAATAATAATAAATCAGCATGAACTAATATTTACTTTGCAATGGACTTACAGACTTTCTATAGGTCATAATAGGATAATATGGCAATATTGTATTTTGTCAGGTATAAAGTTGGATGGATTTGTACTGGCATCTTTTCAATGTTTTAGCGGGAATATAAATGTATCTAAAGAACTCTGATGCAACAGATTGGACATGAGAGTCATCTCAGCTTTGTAATTCTGCCCATCCCCCACAAATTTAGTCAGATTTAAGAATAGTATGGTCCTAGTAGCCAAAATTCAGGTTCTAAAGTCAGCATATAAACTACATAATTGTGTAATAGGACTTGATCATATTAGTTCACATTCCTGGATTATATAATATGGTACAATATCCTCAAAATACATCAAGATTCTGACCACTTCTCACCATCTCCACCAGTAACATTACATCCAAGCTACCATCACCTCTTTTCTGAATTATTCCCAAAGCCTCTAGCCAGCCAGTCTCTCTCCTTCCAAACTTATTTCCATAACCTGTTCTCCACAGAACACCATAAAATTCTCTTTACAATACAAATCAGATCACACTGCTGCTTAACACTCCCCACTGTCTTCCCATTGCCAACTCCTTATCAGAGCCTACAAGGTCCTCTTGACTTAATTTGGCCAGGCCTACGCATCCAACCTCAGTTCCTACCAGTCTCACAAAGCTCCAGCTCCACTGGCTTTCTTCCTGTTCCTTCAGTATCCCAAGCTTTCACACCTGGAGGCCTTTGTACTGCTACCTAGAATACTTTTCCCCTTGATCTTTCCAAGGCCTCCCCCTTTGCTTCATTCACTTCAAATACCACATCTTCAAAAACTCATCCCTGGACACTCTATCAAAAACATCATCCCTTCCCAACACTCACTATCCCCTTGTTTTATTTCCTTCATAGGCCATATCACTATCGGCAACTACATTATTTCCTTGTTGATTATCTGCCTTCTCCACTGAAAAGTAATCTCTATGGGCACAAGACTTTTTGTCTTATTTGCTGCTGAATCATAGCAAAAAGAATGGAGCCTGGCACATACAAGTTACTCTATAAATACTTGGTGAATGAATGAGTGAATCAATGAATAAATAAATTGTGCCATAATATGATCCAAAGATAAACCAATGTTCAGATACTACTAGATCTATTGACATGGTTAAAGAGGCAACTGTTCTTAACATAGCTTGGTTAACATCAGTGTTCAGTGAAAGGCAAGCATATTTCATATTGAAAAGTTTGTAGGCAAGGTGATTTTATTTTGAGACTGTGTAATAGGAAAAAGCATCCCTTAGCTGGTAGGAAGTGTACACACACTCACACATACACACAAACTGGTTTCTGGTATCTTAAATAATGTGAATACACTTTTACCTTAAAAAAACATTCTTTGGGATATTAGTAATGCAATACCTCAACCCAGAGGGGAAAAAAAAAAAAACGTATTGAGCTTTCTCCAGGAGGGAGAGGAGGTCATAGCCACTTCCAGAGGGGTAAAAGATCAGGGCATGTATACGTAAGACGTGTATGGATTTTTCTGCCCACAGGCAGTTTTCACACAATACACAAACAGAGAATAAACTAACATGCTCCCCATCAAGAGAAGAACCAAGAAGTTTCTAAGAATTCCTCTGAACCCAAATGCAGCACAGCAAAAGTAGATTTGAAAAGCTACAAAAGGCAGTTCTTTTAAAAATCTGCCACAACTTCCCACCAACATGGTCTTCTACACATTGCTTTGCCTTCAATCTGTACTGCATGGGCTTTCCGTACCCCATCAGCAAGGGATGGGAATGCCCAGTAAGTAAGTTTCACTGTTGTCTACGATGAGGCATTATGATTTTTAAAAAATTATTTCCAGTAACTGATATAATATGCAAGTCAACTATACTTCAATTTAAAAATTAAAACAAAAATCATTTCCAAATGGGCAGTTTAAAACACTGCATCTCACTGCTTTAATGTGGATACCTTTAAGCTGCTTAAGGCACAACTTCAGTATCACTCACATTCACTTACAAGTTAAAAAAAAAGAAAAAGCGGGGGGGGGGGGTCGTGGATTTCTGAACGCTCCATGGGAAAGCTAGGTGAAATCTTAGATGTCTGGCATAATGAAAAAATAAGAACTGCTACTTCTATTTAGCCAAGAGTCAATCCAGGCTGCCCCTGGGAAGTTCTCTCTCACTGCTACTCTTGCTCCTGAGCCAGCATGCGGATAATAACAATATCTAGCGTTTGTCTTACAATTTCCCAAGTACATTTATTTATCCTCCTCGATTATCTGTACAAAAATTCTGTAAGATGTACAACACAGATGTCTGTTTTCCAGGTGAGATTCAGGAAACTGACTTTCCCTTGGTCTCTCAGTTATTAAGTGAGAAAGCCTGGACTAGGACTTGGGTTTCCAATGGCCTGCTGAAAGCTCTTTCCACCGAGCCATATTCCCATATTTCACAGCAAGTGAAAGGACAGTAAGTGCCACAGACAATTCACCATAAAAAAAAAAAAAAAAAAGTCCCAGTTTTGCCAGCGCTAATCTTCTACCCCTCAATGCTACACCCAGCTGAGTCTGCATGTTTGGTTTCTATGAGCTTTAACAAAAATGTCAATTACTACATTGAAATTCTATTTTGAGGTTTATTATGAATGTTGGTTTCTATAAAATTCTTACTTAAGAAGTGTTAGAAAACACAGCTCTCAGTCAATTGTCAGGGGACACAATACCAAGGGACTTTTTCTGTTCCTTGTCCCCCCTCCCACCTTGTCTCAGGGACACCAATCCAGACTCAATTAAATTCAGCAGTATCCTAAGGCCAAGTTTCTGGAATAGAAACACCGAGGGCACAGAATGACTGGAGGGTAACTTTTAGGTCAGCATTTTATCATTCTGCCCTAGACCCCGGGGGTTAAACTCTGCACGGAAAGATTACGGAGCTTCAACAGTAATTCACCTTCCCCAGGTTCTTCCAGCCCAAGCCAGGATCCAGTTAACCATCCAGCAACTATTTACTTCCCATCTCCATTGCGCTAGGCGCTGGAGGTGCAGTGCTTTGTGACGGCCTGGAGGGGTGGGATAGGGAGGGTGGGAGGGAGGGAGACGCAAGAGGGAAGGGATATGGGAACAGATGTATATGTATAACTGATTCACTTTGTTATAAAGCAGAAATTAATACACCTTTGTGAAGTAATTATACTCCAATAAAGTTGTAAAAAAATAAAAAAAAAAAAGAACAAGGCAGATGCCATTCCTGTTCTCTAGAGATGCCGTACTAGAGAGAAGCAGACAAAAGGCAGATAAACAGAGTGTTATCATCGGCCAAAAGTGCTACAGAGGAAATAAACAGAAGCACTAATGGAGCCTAATGAAGGGAACTTCTTTGGTTACGGTGGCCAAGGCAGGGCTCCCTGGGGAGATGAGTCAGTGACAGAACTGCCATCAAAGAGCTTTCCTTCCTTGACCCACACTCACCTCATTCCCTATTCCTTCCCTTAGTAGTTGGCTGATGAACAGGGCAAAGACCCAACAGACCACGGTGGGATGGTACCAGGCTTACCAAAAAGTCCGCTTTAGAAATCAGTCATGAAGGGTTATTCCAGTTTGAAATAAAATCAACATAGAAGAATCGGGAATTCCAGCTGGTACAAAAATGGTCTTTATATCCCATCAAGGAATCGTTTCTCTAAGATGACAAGAAGTATATTGCCAATAAATCCACAATTCTGTTTCCAATTAATGCAAACTTATAGTAGTCCAAGCTGTTATTAGATTTCAATTAATAACCTGTGATGCCTCATTAATGCAAATATGCTCCTAGTTGGGCTAAACCTTCATTAAGTGAAATGGATCTGATGACATGACTGTTTCATATGATAATGGAACTATGATTAAAAGGCACAATTAATCATCATCTGCTACGAAATGCTCTCTATGACACTTACTTATTCCTATATGAAACATGTGCCTCTTTGAAAAGTCAATTTATATTTAAACTATTCAGTGGTGGAAAGAAAAGCAGAAACATCCCCCTGAAATATTTCCAACAGTGGCAGAGAATCCCAGATACAAGTCAGGTTCTTCAAGAATAAGAAAGGCTCTGTGGTCTTGTGCTCTGTTCCCATTCCCCGTTTCATGTAATATGTTGTGTTAAAGTGTAAAGCTGCAAATCTCAGTCCTACAGCTGGATGACAGTGCTTTTTAGTTCTCTTGACTGTGTGTGTTCCCATTCCTTAAATCCTGAATTGCTCCACCTGCAGCTTCAAGCCAGCCACAGATCCTGAGTCAAACGAGGCAAAAGCAGGACACCATCCCCACCACGCCCTGCCTCCACCACCACCCCACACGGGAAGTCAGACATGAAACAAAACTGCCTACAACAGACTGTTACTACTTCCGGCCCAGCATCCTTTCCCAGTACTGACAATAACACTCTGTTTTTCCTTTGCAGAACTGCTCCTCTCTTATACCTGTCGTGGTCCTGATTAGGTGGTCAAATACAACTCTTCTCTCACACAGGCCGACGAGAGGGTCATGGCCAGGCTGGGCCATCAAAATCCCCCAATGCTCAGCAAAGTAACTGATCCAGGTGTGGCCTCCTGAATCTAGCAGAGCCTCTCGGGTCTTTCTTTGGATTCCTTCAACACTCATAACATGGACCATTTTCACTACATGCTGTAGCTTTAGTTTGTTGTCTGTGATTTTTGTGGAATCCCAGAAATGAAAGGTAAGCAATTTACTAGGGCCACCTGTCCCATCCCAACCACAACCCAGGTAAAGTCCATCCCCTCTTATGCTTCCTCTCTGTCACTTATGGCCAAGAGACTTAAAGTGTGCAAAAGCCACACATTGCTCCCTCTTAAGTAAATAGAAGCTTTAAATATCTATTGAGATTTCTTTTTAATTGTTGCTTAGTAACCATCATAAGGTTAGAACTATTTTCTAGATTAAAAAGTAACATTATAAAAACGATCATTTAGATATTTAAAATTAAGAAACTGTCTTAAAATGGAGTTGTTTAAAAATACCCAGTTATTACAGTAGCCTGACATCAGACACATCATCCTAAAAATTAAAAACAACACAAAAAGCTTTACGGATTCTATTACAAAAGTTCAAGTCCATTCCTCTTCAATATTTTGTACAGAATGTATACATTGTGACTCTTTCCTCTTGGCAACGAAAGTACTATTGGGTCTTAATTACTGTACTTTAATATGCTAGAAAAACTACACTTCTTTCCTATAGAGTTACATATTAGATGTGTAAGACACAAGCATTAAATATGGCACTTATGATTAAAATGTATCTCTGTACGTAAATAGCTACCCCTTAAGAAATAAATATTGATTTATAAAGTGTACATGGTACAGCAATGGTTTCGAGGCACATGCCAACAATGATTGATGGGTACAGGCTGCTGGAGCGCAGGGCTGAGGATTGTAAGACGGCCTGGGCACCTGGCTGAGAGGAGTACAGTGAGTGATCAGTCATGCCTACCAAGGATGTAGGATTCAGAAGTGGTAGCAGGCACACCAATCGTCTTTTTAATCCCTTGCAGCATGGAAAGGTCCAGTTTTTCTGCCAGTAGGTGCTTGACCTTTGTGAAGTCCCAATTCCCTGGGTCTCGGTCTACTCATCTTTTAAGTGAGGGTTTTGATTAGATGACCTCTGAGGTCCCTTCCAGTTTAAACATTCTATGATATTCTGAGGAAAGAATAATAATAGCCCTTGTGATTAGAAGCCAGATCAGTATGGTGTGTGGTGAGCTAAAGGCAGGCAGCAAAGAGAGCCTGCATGTGAAAGCTCTGAAGAAAAGGGAGAATGAAGAAGGCAAACCTTCACCAAACTGTCCCACAGTAACCCTGGCCTGGAGAAGGAGGCCTAAAGAGCAAACTATTGCCCCATGAATAAATAGTGCTTCATCTTTCCACTTAAATATTTTCAAAAGTTCTTCACAGAATTATTTTGCAAAAGGAACTAAATGTCCATGATTTAAAACAAAACAAAACACAATCTTCTTTACATATATCCTTTCAGATGTCTGTATCTCATAGATGGAAATGCACAAGAGCCTTAGTTAGGATGTTTTCAGCTACAGAACCTAGAAAGTCACTAAAACCCCAAACAGGAAGTACAGACATCAGGCAGGCTCAGTGACTGGCAGTGTCATCCACGGCCCCGGAGCTTATGAGCTCCCTGCTCTACAGACCTGGTGAAGGCTTTGTCCTAAGGCTAGTTCCCCACATGCTGATTAGATGGCTGCCAGGAGTAACTGGTGCCCCGTGTTCCTGTTCAATTCCTAAAACAGACTAGCTTTTCATTCTTAGAAATCCTAGCAAGCTTCTCCTTGCTGCTCCATGACCCAAACTGGTTCAGAGCAGCTCACCTTTGAATCAGTACCTGGTATACATACATGATGGAAATACTCTGGGGAGGGAGGAAGGAGGAGGGAGGGAAGGGGAGGGGGGAGGGGAAGAAAGGGCCCCAGACATGTGGGCTGCTGGTCTGACAGCCAGGCCTCAGTGTGAGAAGCTGCCCTGGTGCACACAGTGAGGCCACACTGCTCTCTTGCTGGACATAAGCAACCTCACAGAACACCAGCGCCTCAGGAAAGGTCATGCTGAGATCGAGTTAAGTAAGACAAGGCCACTTGACAATTTTGTCTAAGCACAGACAGAAACAAGGGTATTGTACAACCCACAAAACACCCAACATTGCCCTCCCTTGGCTCATACGAGTGACAGGTGCTTCTTCAGGGGTTACAGCTTTAGCCTCACTCTAGCCCACCCTCCCCATAGAGATTTATTGAGACACCCAATTATAGAACTGCCCCCAACTTAGTGATAGCATGCAACCCAGGATGAACCTCATCCCCACAGACCTTCCCTAAATCACCCAATCAAAGCTCAAATCCTTTTTTACCAGGCTCTTGCTTAGACACCCCATGGCTCTCCGTAGTGTGTGTTCTCCCTCCTGCAACAAATAATGAACCCAGCTTTTTCCACTCCAGCTGTGTTCCTGGTGGACTCTAGCTGGAGGACATCAATACTGGTTTTAGACTAATGTTTGCCAAAAGTTTTTATTTTCATTATTACCTCCCTAAGAAGCCTCTTCAGGTATTTTTTTCCTAATCATCCCCACCCCATGAAATATTAATACCATAGATATACAGAATCTCTGTCTATTTACTGTATGTACACCGGTGCTTTACACATACAAAGAGGACTATCCCCTCAACACATGCACATACACATTCATGAACCAATTTTCACATGGTTTAGACTAAATTATGAGGGGGTAGATCAGATGTTAAAGAGTCCATCACAAAAGGTTAAAAAAGCACATACCTTCTCAGCAACATACCTTTTTAGGGCAGTAATAGTAACAACACTTACCTTTTTTTTTTTTTTTTTTGCGGTACGTGGGCCTCTCACTGTTGTGGCCTCTCCTGTTGCGGAGCACAGGCTCTGGACGCACAGGCTCAGCGGCCATGGCTCACAGGCCCAGCCACTCCGCGGCATGTGGGATCCTCCTGGACCGGGGCACGAACCCGTGTCCCCTGCATCGGCAGGCGGACTCTCAACCACTGTGCCACCAGGGAAGCCCAACAGTTACCATTTTTTAGTGCTTTCTGTACACCAGGCACTACTCTTACGCATCTATTAGTTTTTGCATAGGTTAACTCATTTTATCCATCGAAAGACCTTTGAGATTGGTACCATAATCATCCCAATTTTCAAGCTGATGAAACCGAAGCACAGTTAACTGTCATGCCCCATCGCAGCGTTCATAAACAGTAGAGACACCACATGACTGGACTTCAGACTCCAGGGGACATGCTCTTAGCCTTGAGAATATACTGCCCCACACTCAGCAACAGTTCCATAAGTACTTGCTAATGGCCATGAACAGACATACAAGCCAATGTGCATTGTGATTTTCATGACAGTACTTCCAAACACTCATGAACAAGGCAGTGAAATGAACTTGGGATAAGACCTAAAAGCCAGACGTCTGTGATATAGAAAAGCATTTTAGTGGAAATCTTTCAGGGGAGTTTTTCACATTGTGTTGCATGACTGTCAAATGTTTCAGAAAACTAATCCCATTGTGTGTGTGTGTGTGTGTTTGCTTGACCAGAAAATGCCTTGGTTAAGAAAGGGAGGGAGGGAGAGGAGGTTGGGTATTTTTTCCCCTAAAAATTAGAAATTAGAAAGCGATGATGAACCTAGGGGTAAGATGGGAATAAAGGCACAGACCTACTAGAGCATGGACTTGAGGATATGGGGAGGGGGAGGGGTAAGCTGTGATGAGGTGAGCGAGTGGCATGGACATATATACTCTACCGAGCGTAAAGTGGATAGCTAGTAGGAAGCAGCCGCATAGCACAGGCAGATCAGCTGGGTGGTTTGTGACGGCCTGGAGGGGTGGGATGGGGAGGGTGGGAGGGAGGGAGACGGAGGAGGGAAGCAAAATGGGAACATGTGTATATGTGTAGCTGATTCACTTTGTTATAAAGCAGAAACTAGCACACCATTGTAAAGCAATTATACTCCAATAAAGATGTTACAAAAAAAGTGATGATGACGTCACACAACTGCCAGGGATGGCAGAGCTCTGCATCTCCACTGGTCGCCACAGTTCCTTGTGCTGTTTTGCTCCTGTACAGTCACAAAGCCTGTCCTCCCAGAGTGCCACTACTTCGTGCACATCTTTGGAGCATTTCTGTTACAGAAGAAACCAGATCTGCAATGTTGGTTTTTCACAACTGTCTTTTTGTTTCCAACAATGCCAGAGAATTCAAGATCCTAAAAAACGTTTCCCTGCTGAGGTCAAGCGAACCACTCCTGGGACTTCTGCTCAAGTCAGAGCCTTTCGTGAAGCTGATTTTACACAATCAGATAGAGAAGGAAAGTGGCTTTTGTGATGAGCATCTGCTGTTTTGTTAAAAATGTGGTTAAGGACATTAACAAAAGTGACATCACCAGCTGTTCTAATGTCAAGCAGTTTAGCTAAACTGTTTTCTATCAAACGACAACATATGACACCCAAATCAATTCCAAACCAATAACACATTGTTACTTGTAAAACAGAGCTGAGGGGAAGGGAGAGGACGAGTGAGCTCCAGAGCAAGAGAACATAGCAGCGGGAGCAACAAAAGTTAATTAAAGCACAGGTTCAAATTTCTCCTGAAGTACGAACGACAAACAATATGATGCTCATCATTTTCACACATGTTTTTACTTCTGTTTCAAACAAAGCAAAAGGGGACCATTATCCATTCCATATTCTGACACAGAAACATAGCGTTTCTTTCGTAACATGCTTGTAATGGCAAAAAGAGACGACAGTGAGTTTCTGGCCAGTTACAATCTGACTTGGCTCCTGCCCTTGAGCCACATCCCTCCTGAGGGATGTGGCAGTCAGGAGAGCAGAACTGTCTTGTGTGGCTATGTTCAGTTCCTCTATTTTTATCTGCCCATCATTTAAAATTATCAGGCCATTCAAAGGTGGCAGATCAGTAGCACTGCCAACTGTGTTGTCCTTATGGCTGAAAAGTCTGTGGCAGTCGACAGGACGAACACCAGCCCCGTCTTCATCACAGAGCTTGTAAAAGCAAATCTGCCTGCCACGGTCACGGCTACTCCCGAATAAATGTTTAATTTCCATGACTGTGACCAGGACAGGGCCTGAGTTGTGGCCGGTGCTTAGGATTCCATAGGCATTTCGTACGCACAATTATTAATAATGCAATTCACAGATGCCAAGTCCACTAACAAGGCCTGAGCTGGGTCCTGCTTCTGGAAGAGTTGAAGTGGTTTAGTCAACAAAAAAGAAGACACTTCCAAGGGCATCATTCCTCCTGGAAGGGAAACAAAGGGGCATGCTTTGGGGAAAGGAAGCTGGCCAGGAACAGAAGGTGCACTGAGCGTGGAGAGAATTTCAAGATAGGTAACTCAGGAGGGACCTCCATTTGGGAGAAAAGAATCATGCCAGAACCAACAGAAGAGGCAGAAATAAACAAGCAGCTGTGTGCCCCTGTTTCTATTAAATGAAAGGAAGACAGGGCTGAAAGTCACAAACAGCATATGGAGGCACACAAAGAGGGACCACCTGGGAAAAATCAATGTTCATCGGGCGGGCAAGACAGCACCTGCTTCCTCTTGGATCTCACTGTATAGGTTCAGGGTAGATACGTTCACCCTTAAATCGGCACAAGTGGATGGTGTGTCTCTGCTGAGAATGGAGCAAAGGCCACACTGCCGGTTAACAGCAAGAAGAATGTCAGCCTGATGTTGGAACGAACTTCCAACAGCAAAGCTGCAACACGGCACAGATCACCCAGAGAAATGCATCTGGGAGCATGTTAGGGAAAGATGGGGAGTCCTTGTGTAATGTGAAGAGTCCAGCTCTGTGAAGAGGTGGAGGGACGGGCAGAATGACCTCTTAAAGGTCATTCCAACCCTATTTCTACAGGAAAGAAAAGCTTTTTTGAGGGCAGTGGGTTTTAGATTTCCAATACAGGGAAGACCATTTTGTAGTATTTTTCAAAATTATTTTTGTTGGTTTCTAGTAATGTCTAAGGCAGATCTTTTCATTTTACTTTTGAAACCAATCTTTACATTTTTTACAGTCACCTATCTAAATCCTCTGTGTCTGAAAGGATGGAATTTGGACCGAACACCAGAAGTAGTGGTCAGATGTGAACTTTCACATTTGCTTGTTTGTTCCTGGATTCATTTATTCACTCATTTATTTAACCAATTAGAGCCTGCAGTTCAGACTCAGTTTCCCTAAGTATTTATAAAAGAGAATTGCCTTGGGACACAGGAGTGGAAATCTGGCTTTCTCCTCTCTGACTACTTGTTCTGTGCTCTGTGCTTGCTGGCTGCCCTACTATATGCTTACATACATGATTTTATTTCTTTATGAGATGTGTTTCATTTTTAGCCTCTTATAAAGAGAAACTGTCTAGAAAAGAAATGACAATAAATAAGAGAAGTAGGGATGGGAACCCAGGACTGACTCCAGAGCCAGTCCTGTTGGCCGTTGTATTATATTCCTCCCCGTCGACTTCTAAAAACACACGTCACAATAAACTTCTTTACAAGTAAATTCCTAAGCTAGAATGTTCCCCTGTGGCTTCTCTGGATATTAGGAAACCTGAATTATAATTGGAATTTTCAGCTAAAGTAAATAACTAAACCACAAGATCCTATAGGGTCTTCCCTATGAGGGAAGGACTCAGGCTCACAACAAAGCTGGCGACAGTTTAACGGGGTATAGGACACCTGGTCCTTAATGGCAGGGGTCCCAGAACTTTAAAAAGATCTCAAAAGAGTCCTAGGTTCCTAGGCCATTCTCTTGGTTTTGGATAAGATCCCTTTAGCCTGAGTTGGGACTGAAGATCAGAGGGGAAATTTCTGCAGAAGACACAGTAGAGGAGTTATCTCTATTATTCTCCACACTGCCTCTACAAGTGAGCATTATAATCCTTACATGGAAACAGAGGACGGGTTCGGTCAAGCAATGTGTCCAAACTCAGCCACAGCATAAGAAACAGAACTGGGATTCAAGCCCAGCTGTACCGGGTTGTGAAACATGTGTTCTTTTCTGTGGCAACACATGTTGCTGTGTTACCTCCAGAGGTTGGGTGGTATAAGCCTTTACCACACTAGAGTTCTTGAATTCACCGTAGATCTCATCTCATAGGACAAGCCTGTGTGACCCTCTGGGGACTCCAAGGCTGCTGCTGGTGGTCCACAGCCTCTACCCACCTAGGCACATTCAATCCGCTCTCTTCATGTTCGCAAAGCCTCTTTCAGTTCCTCCCAGACTCTATGCCCCTTCCTTTGCACGTGTCCTCCTGTCTAGAACTCTTCCTCACCCATCTCCACCACCTTGCTGACTCCTGTCCATCCTTCAGAGCTCCCACAAGGAAGCCTCCTGTCATCCCAGGCCAGTTTTCCAAGCTCCAGAGCAGTTTCCCAGCCTAGGCACTACTTACTGCCAGCTGGGGACAGGCAGTCCTTTGGTGTGGGGTCTATCCTGTGCCTGTGGATTAGCAGCATTCATTAGATGCTAGAAGCACCCACCTCTCAGTTTTAACACCCAAAGAAGTCTCCAGACATTGCCAAATGACCCTGGGAAGCAAAGTCACTTCCAGCCAAGCATCACTGATCTATAGCCTTTTGGAATCACTTTCCTTACCTTTAGAGCATTAATATGCACTTGCTTATGTGATTATGTGACCATTTCTGCTACTTGACAGTGAGTCCCAAGAAGGCACGGATGGTGTCGGCTTTTTTACCTTTATACACCAAGCATTCAGGGTAGTCCCTGCCTCAAAGCAGGACCCCACGAAAAACAAACACTTTTTGAATTTGTACCTAAACAGGGCTTAGTCGAAAATCACAAACTTAAGTCAGTAATTAATGGACAATTGCTGAAGATTTTTGGAACATAAAAATAATGCCACCATATTTAGTCTCTGGGCAGGATGGATATTAACCAATCAGAACATCAGGAGAAAGAGTGAAAGCGTCGGTAAGAGGTTATTAACAATGCCCCTGACAGCACACAAGGATTACAGAATGACATCCTACCAAAAGGTCAGTGGGGCCCTAATTAAAAGAAGAGCCTATTCTTTGGCAAGTGTTCCCTTGCCGCCATGGCATTGCTGGGATGTGGCACATCTCACCAACCCGAAAACACACACCACGACCTGGCATCTCTGCCCAGCTGCACCATTGCATGTCTCCCTGATGGAAATGAGAAAATAATGTAACCTCAGTTGACAGGTTTATTAAGACACAGACAACATTACAAAGGCCCTTTTGACATTATAATCTCTAACGCAGTCAGGGGGAGATGTTGACTTGCCATCATTACTGAAAGTAATGGGTCAAAAAAAAAAATGGTAAGAGAAAAGGAGAGCATTCCTATAAAGCTGTCAAGTTAATTATTTGGCCTACAGGTGTGTTCAGCAATCTTGACTCACTGCCTATGGCGGTGCTTTCCAGCACTGCGTTGTTGTTCTCTTGCCACCCCACTGCACCCCTGCTCTGGGGTAGTTGGATCTAAGGCTACAAGGGCATAGTTAAGGCAGAATGCTATCTTCACCAAGGTTTCTTTTTGCCCAATTATTTTTTCATGCTGGTCCAACTCTTGAGACTTCCCTATCACTCAGTCATGTTGGCCCGCCAAACTCCAATCTTTTAGGACAAATAATCCAGATTAAAAATAAAAAAACCCACAAGGGTGAAGTGCTACACAGGGTCACACAAAAAAAGCAAGTTTTATTCAGGTTGAATTTAAGTTCTTAGGAAGTTTACACCAGCGATCAGAAACCCGTATGTTGTCACAAGTCAGGCAAAGAACCCACATGAGTCAAATAAGCCAGAGAGGAGTGAGAGGGGAGTGGTGGGGACTCTGAAACACAGGGACCAGGGATGGCAGACTGTGAGCTCAGCATTACTAGAAAACCTCACTGAGCAAGGGAAGCTGGTGATGCTCCTGACCTGGGCCCAGGCCCATCTCATGCAGAGCGGATACTCACTTAGTATTGGCTGAATGAATGAATTCCTGTCTGAGGGTCCACCCTGTTATTTCCACGTCCAGAGCTCCATCACCAGAATACTTTCCAGGTGTCCACTGACTCACTGAGTGCCATGAATCTCTAGTGCCTGCAGCGCAAATGCCATCTGAATAGTGCTGCCATTTGAATTGAAAAATGAAGCTAAAGGGTGGGTGGGAGGCACTGATGCATGTAGGGGACATGATTAATGTCACTTCCAGAAATGCAGAGCCCATATAGCTCATTGTCATGAGCGATTTTATTTCCAACTAGTTATAGGTGGACGTTATTCATAGAAACTTGAGAGATCATACAATTTTGCAAGAGACTTGGTAGCCTGTCAGGTCTACAAAATGAAGACCAAAGATATCAAATGAGATTATGATGACGCCTATCTTTGCTCAAATAAAGGAAGGAAAAAAGCACTCCCCCAGCCTCTTCTCCTCTCCTTAAAGAAATTCACCTTTTCCCCCACTTACTATTCACAAGCACTAGAATACAAATGTAAATATAAATATGTTCAGAAACCATAAAATGTATGTTGGTAGAAATTTCAAACAGTATAGAAGAGTTCAATATGAAAAATACAGACCCTACACTACTCAGGGGTGGCCTTGGTGAACAGTTTCAGGGTATGTATGACATCAATAGGATCAGACTTGCACAAAGGAGCTACCTTTTCCCTCAACATCTTGGGTATCTTTCTATGTCTATAAATATATATCTACTCTATTCTTTTTATCTACTGCTTAGTAAAAACCCACTTTACCAGCATACAAGGTCAACTTGTCTCAATACTCATCATAGGAAATCTTCTATCATCTGGGCTCTTTCTGATCTCTTCAGTATTACTATACTTAAATCATCAGAATCAACGGAAGTGGCTGACACTGGCTGGTTTTTGTTGTAAGGATTTGGTTTTACTTAATTTGGGCTGGTTTAGAAAAAATATTTAGAAATGCCTGCGTATGAGGTGATGAGGAGAGAAGCATCCCACAGGAGTGCAAGGAATGGAAAGTGTATTTTTGAGGAAGGATTTGGGAGGCGAGTTACAAATCCAAAGGGTTCAGACTACATGCCAATTTTTCCAAGGTACAAGTTGAATACTTAACATACATCATATAAGAATTGGAAAGTATACTCATCTTTGTTTTTCTATTTCAAGCTTCCAGGAGTACTTGTCTTCAGTATTAGGACTTAGCACTGTGCTGAGCACTGCCTACGGCCTATGTCATTTAATCCTCATGTTCACCCTGAGAATAAGGTACTGTTATTCTCCCCAATGTAAAGATGAGGAAATTAAGGCTCGAGGTTACACAAAGATCACTGAAGCAGCAAAGCTGAACCCAAGCAATCAATCTCAAGAACCTGAACTCTATAAGCATCAAATTTTATCTTTTTAAAAGCCAGAGATTTATGGACAGAAAAAACCTGTGTTCCTTCATGTCTTGGGTTTTTCCTCTAAACATAAAAACAATGCAAAACATATTTCTGTTTTCTCTTCGCCTAACTAGATTTCCATTTTATTTGGCAGGGGTGGTGGTCACTTAAGGCAGTGCCTTTTCAGCTTCAATTAATAACAAAGATTTTTCAAAGGGGTGACAAGCAGAGAAGAAGAGAGCAGGAAGGAAAAACCTATGGAAACGATTCGTACATCTCTCCCAAGAGAGGGGAGGTTATCTGTGTCAGTGTGGCCAAGAGTCCAGCACTCTATTAACGCTCCTCTGAGACCACCTGCTGCTCTTCGGATACATCAAACACACCCAGTGCTTTGCACGAGTTAGTCCTGCCTGGGAGGCTCCCCTCCCACCCCCAGTTACCCACATGGGGGAGCCTTCACTTCCATCAGATCCCAGCTTCTCCTCTTTTCTAAAAGAGCTCTGTCCCCATAACCTGCTATGTGTTATTCTTAACACTTACATGAAAACACTTAAGTGTTTTGTGACTGTCACCCTCACTGTAAACCCTGTATCTATCCACAGCCCCTGAAACAGTAACAGTACAGGCTCAATAAATATTTGTTGAATGAGAAAATGCACTGTGTACTATTTGAAACATATCTCTTCGGGTGTTCTGATAGGCATTCTAAGTCAAAGTGTGCGTGTGTGTATCTCTGTGTGTACATAAACATATATGCATATCTCTATTATACATAAATACATACATACATGTATGTTTATATTTTGAAGGTTAGACATTCATCATCAATAAATACGTGTATTATTATTATCACCATCATCAGTAATACTGGTGATCCAACCAGTATAAATCAATTGAATTACAAGCACAGGACTCACAAGGTATTTGGACATTGCACTAATTGTGAAGGAGGGCAGTGATTAATTCGTGGGTAACAATATTGT
The DNA here is from genome assembly GCF_964165515.1 of Mesoplodon bidens. NCBI lineage: Eukaryota > Metazoa > Chordata > Mammalia > Artiodactyla > Ziphiidae > Mesoplodon > Mesoplodon bidens. The sequence goes on along the minus strand of NC_138172.1, from coordinate 29,772,741 downwards.
GTTATTTGTAAATACAATGTACAATCTTTATGAACTTCATGGAAAAATCTATTTTTCTCCTGCTGCTTATTCTACCATGAAAACGGAGAAGTGCTCAGAATCCTACTTTAGCTATTAACATTTATAGAAATTTAAACTTATTATCAAGTCTTACTGAACTGATCAAGTCCCTACAGTTGACCAGCAATGTATTTCTCATTTGGTGATCATGGTGACAGAGGCTCCAAAAATTCCTAGTCAGAACTCACTGGCGTTCAGACGAAGGGGGCCTGGCAACAAACACTTGAAAGAATCCCCTGTTGGAAGAATGAATGAAACAGAAGATGGACAGGTTTCAACACTCCAGAGGGGTATCTTCTATGCTTTCTCTAGGACTGTTAGGCTGATGTAATTAATCTAACACATGGAGCAGAATTCACTCTTCATTTTCAAGTACGTCGTCTACTGAGAGTTTCCATGAGCACTCTGATTATGCAAGGCTCTTGTCAGTGGATCCCTGCCAATACCAAGCATCAAGCTAATGACCTGTGCTTGCCAGCTCCAAGGTGAAGGACGACTCTTGGGCATTTCTCCCCAGGACTCAAAGAAGAATCATCTCTGCAAAAGATCTCAGAGTAGCAGGTGTCCACTGCCTTCCTGCCAGAGGCTGTCCCAGCTCAGAGTGGGGGCATTAAGGGAGGAGGAAAGAAAATCTACTAATTCATAGTGGTTTAGACTATTGACTTCACCTTCATGGAAGATAAAATAAAAAGGAAGGGTCTTATTTTGGAAGGTGAGACTGAGGACATTAGCCTGCATTTCATCAATGTCATTTTTTTTTATGTTGGACAACGGTATATATCCTGTGACTTGTCAATGGCACCATACAGTGAAGCTAAAAGGTTGAAGGTTATTTCTATAATGATCGATACTCTTTCTGTCACAGTAGTCTAGCCTCTGCAGATTCTTCCTTTTCTCCTCCACTCTGGTGAATCCTGTTTAAAGTTCTTGGGTGAAAGAGCTGCAGACATCAAACCTTAAACACTGACTTGACATATTGGGATGTGTGATGCTATTCACTGCCCAGTTTCAAGCCCCTTCAGGAGCACTTGAAACACAGTCAGAAGATTCTTTGAACACGGGGTAAAAGTGTATGGATGACCTACATTGTCACTGGCGTCTCTTCAGCCAAAGACAAAAAAATGCTTTGGGGCAGCACACTTCCTCAGCTAATGGAAAGATTGCCTGAAATCCTGTGGACCAGAGTCATGGAAAAATGCAGAGATAAGTCAGCCCACGAGTTTCTCTGCCCCCATCCTCCCCATTTTACAAATCTAAATCAAAAGACAAATGGGAATTCTAATGAAACATCTGAAGAATCTCAACAATGTTTGGGGTTGGGGGGGTACTGTAATACCCTTGAAAACAGTGTGATTATTCTGGGCCTCCCAAATAATGTGAAAATAAATATGCATCATGTACAGAGCAGGAGGGATGGGTAAAAGCTGCAAAAATATGTTTGATGCTTTATGAATTTCACATACAGTGTTCTGTGTTCCAGTGAATGGCAAGGCAAAGTGTAACAAAAATCTAAAAACTATTTTTTGTGGTAATCACTGTTTTAAATTGACAAACTGTAAGCCAAACTGAGATAATCTTTGTAACTCCACAGAGAAACAGAAAAGTATTAAATCCCTTAAAAACATCACTATCCATGTTCTCCAATCAAAGGTTAGGATAATCCTCAGTACATTTCAGAAAAGTAATGTCTCAAATCAATAAGGGTCAATGACAGTGGGGACTCTTACACATCTTTGGGAGACAAAAGCCCTCTGGGGAAGAGAAACCAGGCTGCCTGATGATATTCAGCAGAAATCTCTAAGCTGTTAGAAGAACTTGGATCCACATGGCCACCCAAACTTCAATGTAAGAACGCAACAGAGGGAAAACATAATCTCCAGGAGGTTAAATGAAGAATAAAAACGTGAACAGCAATAACCTACAGCATTAATCTGTAAACCTACTTCAAGCGGCAAGAGCAAAAAATGTAGTAGTACATATGCCAGAAATTGTAATGCTACATTGAATAGACAAGCTCTGTTTCTGAGTACCCAGCATCCATTCATCCATCAGCATCCACTTCCTCTGGGAGAATCATTTTTTGCCGACTCTCGATTCATGTAATTTGAGAGAGGTCCTTCCAGGCACAAGCACATGACCAGACAGAACATCCCTGACCTCATCCCCCCTATAAGAGTTGGTCTAAGAGTTTTTGTTGAAACTATTAGAAGAGAGAGGTTTCCCTGATGGTGGTTTAACAAGATAGTTGGAGGTAGACAGGGTGACAGGTAGGCATGTAGGCAGGTGACCATCTTTGTTGTCATACAAGAAAAATCTTCCAGGGAATAAAGGTATCACACAAGAAGGTACAGTTGAGAGATGGCCAGAGACACCTGACGACATACAAGTCCCTAAATACAGCCATGAATGAAGCTAGGTAGCTAGGTGTCCTTAGTATTTGAGACGATAACTTCTCTTGTTTGTTTTAATTACTTTGATATGTGTTTCTATCACTTGCAATTGATAATCCATTTCATATGAGGTATAAAATGTGGAATGATCTTCACAAGAACAAACAGCCTTACCAAAAGCACCATGTCTTGCTCATCAGTATAACCCCAACCCTAAGAACAACAATTGATATGAGAAGACTTCTGATAATTGTTCAATGAATAGAGAATTTTTAAAAATATGGATCTTTGTTGCTTCAAGAATTATCTCCCAAATGCACAGTTTTAAAAAATGAAGCATAAAACACATCTGTCCTTTTCATCACAATCCCAGCAAGACCAAACACTGGACAAAATCTCACATTCTCCCATATCTATCCGGCTCACAACAAATCATTACTTCCACACAGTACTCGTTTCTGAATGGATAATCTACATACCATATTTTTAATGGGTAAATGTACTTAATTATCCATTTTTCTCCCCAAAACAGGAACACCAGTACCAAGAACACTAAGCAACTCTCCTAAGAAGAAGGCATGTCATTCCAAGCCTCTGTTTTCCAGAGGTGGTTAATTAAACAAGCAAAAACAAGGAGCCAACTTTTGGGGGAGAATTAAAGACTTAATTTACAAATAAAATATGCACATCCTACCGCCAGCTAACACCAAGGGACCAAGGACAAATAAACACTTTCATTTTCCATTACCTCCATTTTCTATTACCATAAGAAAACTAAAACATCTGTATCATTTAATTTACTTTTAATTTATTATTTTGGTTTTCTTTCCTAATTTTTAACGCAGGCAGGGGAGTATTTCTAAAGAATGCTATTTTTAAAAAGTACCTTCTTTTCTTCATCTAATGCAAAGCAGTTTTCCCCAGAAATGACTTTATATTGTTGGTTCCGATGTTACATTTTGCAGGAAATAAAATGTCTCTTCCTCTTCTACAAAAAAAACCCAGACAACTAGATATGCAGGGAAGGTTTGTGTGCACTTGGAACCCTTTGGCTGATGTTTGATTTGGCCGTATGACATGGTACTCCTATCGCACCCTCCCAGCTAATGACTCTTATCACAAAGCAAACTTCTCCCAAAAGAGTCTTCAAAGATGACAACTAATTGTAGATGCCGACTGGATGTTGAACATTTGTATGGTTTCCACTTTATTTTCCAAAGAAAGTGTAAAATTGCAGAGTAAAACTGCCACATTAATCTTTTGTTGGGACCTAGCATTTGGTCACATTTTAAGTCACATCCTCTCATTACTGGAGTCACATTTTTATTTCAGATTAATCCTTCTTTTTTCCCTTCATTCAATATTGATTAAATGCTTTCCATGTGCTGGGTACTGAGCCAGCTCTGGGAACATAATCGTGAACAAAAGCCCATACGGGTCCAGCTTTAATGGAAAGTCCAGGCTGGTAGGGGAGACAGATCTGATTCAAATAATTTATGGTTTCAAACTGCATTTGGGGAGTCAGGTGAGGCCCTTTAAGGGAGAGAAGATGTGAGACTAGGTATTAAATAGGCCTAGAAACTGTGCTGTAGGTAGGTGGGGAAGAAGGAAGTGGGGTGAGGGCAGAAAAGTGCTGCAAAACAAAGAACAGCAGCTACCCAGACCCTGTGGTGGGAAAAAGTGGCCAGTGCCTGGACACCAAGACAAAGCTTATGTGAGATGGGAGAGGAAGGCTGGGGAGAGGCCCCACCAAGCAGGACCTTCCAGGATGCTTCAGGATACAGGTCTTTATCCTAGGAGTGATAAGAAGGATCCAACTCACTTCATTAAAGAAACAAAACTGGTTAAATTCAACACATTTTCTGTAAAGCTAACATTGCAATAGAACTGATGAGAATGTTCCACCTCATGTTCTCCTTGCTTCACCTAAATTACTGCATCACACTGGCAGCTAATGAAACATATTACCCCTACCTCCATTTTTCATGTGTATACTATGTCTAAGGTTCTTGTGACATTGTTTTCTTTGCTCTTCTAGTGATCATAATAAACATCATTTAAAACAGCAATTGTTATAAATCATGGTGATAGCAGCCAAAATTTGTTGAAGTGTCAATATACACAAGACATTGGACCAAACAATTGCTGTGCATTTCCACACTGAAATCAGCTTCAACCTTAAAAATTATCTACTACTATTATCCTCACATGACAAACTGGGTCTCAGAGAAAAAAACGTTCTTTGACCAAAATCATATATCTAATGAATAGCCAAGTTGGTAGATTATTACAAGTCTATTTGGTTTCAAGGTCTGTGTTTTTTTAAAAAATTGAGGTTGGGCTTCCCTGGTGGCGCAGTGGTTGAGAATCTGCCTGCCAATGCAGGGGACACAGGTTTGAGCCTTGGTCTGGGAAGATCCCACATGCCACGGAGCAACTAAGCCTGTGCACCACAACTACTGAGCCTGCACGTCTGGAGCCTCTTCTCCACAACAAGAGAGGCCGCGATAGTGAGAGGCCCATGCACCGCGATGAAGAGGGGCACCGCTCACTGCAACTAGAGAAAGCCCTGGAACAGAAATGAACACCCAACACAGCCAAAAATAAATACATAAATAAATAAATAAAATGAAATTCTTTAAAAAAAAATTGAGGTTAAAGCCACATAACATAAAATTAATCATTTTAAACTGAACAACATTGGCATTTAGGAATGTATAATGTTGTGCAACCATTACCTCTGTCTAGTCCCAAAGCATTTTCATCATGCCAAAATCAAACCCATATTCATTAAGCAATTATTGACCATTTTCTGTTTCCCCCACCCCAAGCAACCATCACTGTGTTTCATGTCTCTACGGATTACCTATTCTGGATATTTCATATAAACAGAATCATACATTATGTGACCTTTTGTGCCTGGCTTGACTTGCACTGAAATGCTGTTTAGCATCTTTTCATGTATTTGTTGGCCACTTGTGTAATTTAGAGAAATGTCTATATAGCCCTTTGCCCATTTGAGTTGTTGGTATTTTTATTTTTGTGTTCTATATATTCTAGATATAAGATCCTTATCAGATATTATGTGATTTGTAAATACTTTCTCACATTATGTATGCTGTTTCACTTTCCTGATGGTACCCTTTGAAGCATAAAAGTTTTTAATTTTCATAAAGTCCAATTTATCTGTTTTTTTCTTTTGCTGCCTATGCTTTTCATATCATATACAAGAATCCATCACCAATTCCAAGGGTCATGATGATTTTCCCCCTGTTTTTCCTCTAAGACTTTTATGGTTTTAGATGTTATATTTAGTCATTAATCCATTTTGAGTTAATTTTTTATATGCTGTGAGGTATCAAGGTCCATGCTTATAAACACTAACCTATGTAAAAGGCTGTTCCCAAAACCAAATTAAAGGTTATCTTCTGAAAATGAAAATGGGAAAATGAAATCAGCCCTTTGTAGAAGAAGCCTCCATCTGTAAAGAAGTGCGAAGAACATTCTAGTTCCTCTCAGAAAGGAGTGTGGGGCTTACGTGCTGGTAGCAAGGGTAATACATGGCCAACAGAAAGTTTTGCTTGGCCAGCAGTATGTGCAAAAGTTTTATATTAGTTGCTAATATAAAATGAGAAATTTCCACATAAGGATTCAGGCTTCTTGCTCTCTTTGGAGTAATGGAAGTTCTGGCCCAGTTTTCTGGGTACTCTGAACCCTTGAAGGAAGAAAGTCTCTTCAGTTTATCACATACCTCAGTAGCCCTGCTTAATTTTTCATACACCCAACAGGCCCTTGTCAACATCTGGGTTGTAACCTGTGCCTACTAAGCAAGTCAGATGTTAAATCCTGATCAATCTTACAGACCCCTGTCTGAAGAAAGATAGCCATACAAAGAGAAATCAAAGGGTAGAAACTGATGGCCTCTAAGGGTAGGTCCATGAGAGAGGTACATTACTAAGATGAAGATGGAGGCATAATAGTTTGATGACACTCACCAGTAGGATTATTGTTCTGCTCTATCCACCTACAGCTTGTAATGAGGTTCTCTCTGCCACTCTCCTCTGTTTGACCAAGTATTCCTCCTTCACATCTCAATGCAGATGTCAGTTCTTCCAGGATGCCTTCCCAAATCCTCCACATGTAGATTAAGGAACCCTCTCATGTCCCACTATAACATTATTCCATAATGGGCTACATAATTTGCAGAGCCCAGTAAAAAATGAAAATCTGGGGCCTCTTGTTCAAAGTTATTAAAAATCTCAAGGCAGTGACGGCAGGGCATTGAGCCAAGTGGGGGACCCTTGAAAACCCGGGATCCTGGGCAGCTACGGAGGTCACAGGCCTGGGGAAAAGAACTTGTAGTTTTCTCTTCCGTCACGGCACTCACTTCTTTTCACCTCCATTGTTTCCTCTCACCTTTGAATCACCCCAGTAGAAAACACAGTGCCTGGCATGCAGTAAACTTTAAGAAATAAAGATTGACTGACTTAAAGAGACGATAGGGTGGATAATGATTAAAACACCATGAAATCTGGAGTTATTGTTCTGACATCCATTGTCAGCTGCTCCACAAATGCTCCTTTGTATTTTATCTTCCATAACAATGACACTCTGTCAACCTATCCAGGGAGCCCAGCAATGGTAATGCCACATGTTAATAAAATCCCCGTCTTTCCCCACAGAGCTATTTCTTAACACGAAGCTTTAGAATCTAGATAATCAGGGCACAGTGCACTGGAGGTCCATATACTAAAACCATGCAAAGCTATGCTAGACACATTGCTACATTAAATATAAAACTAATGTTACTTGAGGGCCTAAAGAGGAGAATGTGGAATTTTGGGTAGGGTGAGCCTTCTGCTGCTAGCCTGGAAAGGATCACCTGGTACAGAGTTTGTGCTATGGGGCATCTCAGGGCCTGAGATAATGCCATAATTACACATTAGCTTTCCCTAGTCATAATATCTTAGAAACTGGAAGATGTGAGGAGGAGAGAAAAGGTAAAACTAAACAAAAAGACTAAATTATTTTTACACAGTACAAGGGCTCCTTGGAAGATCTAAATAGCAACATTAGCAAAATTACAAAAGTATACCCCAGAAAAAAAGGCCAGATAGCAGACAAAAACTTAGTAGTTTATTTTATATATTCCACAAAGGACAATAAAGATGAGAAATGCACAGTTTTTCAGAGGAGCAACAGGGTAAAAACCCTCATCTCCTTTAAAACTTAGGGTATCAGTAAATGCTAAAAGGAGTTCTTCAAGCTGGAACAAAACAACATGAATTAATAACATGCAAGTATATTACACACTGACAAAGGTATGTACACAATAAAAATCAGAATACTGCAATGTGGTAGTGTGTTAACCACTTTAGTTAAAAGGTTAATGAAGAAAAGTATTAAAATAACATTATCTACAATAAATTGTTAGTGAATACACAATATAAAAAGAGGTAAATGGTGATAACAAAAAAGAGGGAGAATATAAGGGTAGAGTTTTTGTATGCAATTGAAGTTAAGCTGTTATCAGCATAAAATAGACTGTTACATCTATAAGATGTTTTACATAAGCCTCATGGTAACCACAAAGCAAAAACCTATACTAGATACACAAAAGATAAAGAGAAGTGAATCAAAACATACCACTACAGAAAATCACCAATTCACAAAAAAGGACAGCAAGGAAGTAAGGAATGAGAGAATTACAAAAGAGCTAGGAAACAATAAGATGGCATTAGTACAAAAATAGTCAGCAAATATAAGACAGACATCACACCAGTAACTTTAAAATGGTATGACATTACAAACCAACAGGAAGAAAGCTGAGAAACCTAAAAGCATATGGGAACTAAACAACACCATTCTGAATAACCAATGGGTCAAAGAAAAATTTTTTTTAAAAAACTGTCAAAACAAATGAAAATGGAAATGCAACACACATCAAAACCTATGGGATGCTACAAAAGCAGTTCTTAGAGAGAAGTAATAGCAATAAAAAATATATAAGAAAATAAAAAGATCACAAATAAATAACCTAACATTACACCTCAAGAACTAGAAAAAGAAGAGCAAACAAAGCCCGAAGTTAGGAAAAGGAAGGAAATAACAAAAAGCAGAGCAGAAATATAGTAAGTTGACACCAGAAAAACAACAGAAAAAAATCAACAAAATTAAAAGCTGGATTTTTTGAAAAGATAAACAAAATTGACAAGTTTTTAGCTTAGACTAAGGAGAAAAAAAAAGAGAGAGAGAGAGAGCAGACATAAATAAAATCAAACATGAAAGAGGAGGTACTACAACAAATACAATAAGAATACACCAGATTGGGGCAGGGGGACCTTCAAGATGGCGGAGGAATAAGAAGTGGAGATCACCTTCCTCCCCACAAATATATCAAAAATGCATCTACTTGTGGAACAACTCCTATAGAACACTTACTGAATGCTGTCAGAAGACCTAAGACTTCCTAAAAGGCAAGAAGCTCCCCACGTACCTGGGTAGGGCAAAAGAAAAAAGTAAAAACAGAGACAAAAGAATAGGGACGGGACCTGCACCCCTGGGAGGGAGCTGTGAAGGAGGAAACATTACCACACACTAGGAAGCCCTTTCACTGGCAGAGATGGGGGGTGGGTGGGAGGGAAGCATTTGAGCCACAGAGGAGAGCACAGGAACAGGGGTGCAGAGGGCAAAGAAAAGACATTCCCACACAGAGAATCGAAGCCAACCAGCACTAACCAGCCTGAGAGGCTTGTGTGCTCACCCGCTGGGGTGGGCGGGGGCTAGGAGCTGAGGCTGGGGCTTAGGAGGTCACATCCCAGGGAGAGGACTGGGGTTGGCTGCGTGAACACAGCCTGAAGGGGGCTAGTGCACCACAGCTAGCCGGGAGGGAGTCTGCGAGAAAGTCTGGACCTGCCTATGAGGCAAGAGACTATTGTTTTGGGGTGTGTGAGGAGAGGGGATTCAGAGCACCGCATAATCGAGCTCCAGAGACAGGCACGAGCCGCGGCTATCAGCACGGACACCAGAGACGGGCATGAAATGCTAGGCTGCTGCTGCAGCCACCAAGAAGCCTAGGTGTAAGCAAAGATCACTATCCACACCTCCCCTCCCTGGAGCCTGTGCAGCCCACCAATGCCAGGGTCCCATGATCCAGGGAAAACTACCCCTGGAGAACACACAGCACACCTCAGGGTGTTGCAACGACACGCCAGCCCCTGCTGCCACAGACTCGCCCTGCATTCTGTACCCCTCCCTCCCCCTGGCCTGAGTGAGCCAGAGCCCCCTAGTCAGCTGCTCCTTTAACCCCGTCCTGTCTGAGAGAACAGATGCCCTCAGGCGACCTACACACAGAGATGGGGCCAAATCCAAAGCTGAACCGTGGGAGCTGTGCAAACAGAGAATAGAAAGGGAAATCTCTCCCAGCAGCCTCAGGAGCAGTGGAATTAAATCTCCACAATCGACTGGATGTACCCTTCATCTGTGGAATACCGGAATAGACAATGAATCAACCCAAAATTGAGGTGGTGGACTTTGGAACCAACTGTAGACTTGGGGTTTGCTTTCTGCATCTAATTTGTTTCTGGTTTTATACTTATTTTAGCTTAGTATTTAAAGCTTATTATCATTGGTTGATTTGATTACTGATTTGGTTGCTCTCTTCCTTTTTAATATATATATATATATATATATATATATATTTATCCTTTTTCTCTTTTTGTGAGTGTATGTGTATGGATTTTTGTGTGATTTTGTGTGAATAGCTTTGATTTTACCATTTGTCCTAGGGTTCTCTCTATCCATTTTTTGATTTTGGGGGTTTTGTTTTGTTTTGTTCTAGCCCAGTTTTTAGTACTTGCTATCATTGCTGGATTTGTTTTTTGGTTTGGTTGTTCTCTTCTTTCTTTTTTCTTTCAATTACTTTCTTTTCTTTAAATATTTTTTTATATTTTATTTTAATAACTTTATTTGTTTTTCTTTCTTTCTTTCATTTTTCCCCCCCTTTTCTCCTGAGCTGTGTGGCTGACAGGGTCTTGGTGCTCTGCCCAGGTGTCAGGCCTGAGCCTCTGAGGTGGGAGAGCCGAGTGAAGGACACTGGTCCATCAGAGACCTCCAGGCCCCACGTAATATCAAACAACAAAAGCTCTCCCAGAGATCTCCGTCTCAGTGTTAAGACCAGCTCTACTCAATGATCAGCAAACTACAGTGCTGGACACCCTATGCCAAACAACTAGCAAGACAGGAACACAAACAAACCCATTAGCAGAGAGGCTACCTAAAATCATAACAAGTTCACAGACACCCCAAAACACACCACTGGACATGGCCCTGCCCACCAGACAGACAAAATCCAGCCACACCCACCAGAATACAGGCACCAGTCCCCTCCACCAGGAAAACTACACAACCCACAAAAGAACCAACCTTACCCACTGAGGGCAGATACCAAAAACAACAGGAACTACGAACCTGCAGCCTGCGAAAAGTAGAACCCAAACACAGAAAGTTAAGCAAAATGAGAATACAGTGAAATACACAGTAAATGAAGGAGCAAGGTAAAAACCCACCAGACAAAACAAATGAAGAGGAAATAGGCAGTCTACCTAAAAAAGAGTTCAGAGTAATGATAGTAAAAATGATCCAAAATCTTGGAAATAGAATGGAGAAAATAAGAGAAACGTTTTACATGGAACGAGAAGAACTAAAGATCGAAACAAACATGATGAACAACACAATAAATGAAATAAAAAATTCTCTAGAAGGAATCAGCTGCTGAATAACTGAGGCAGAAGAACGGATAAGTGACCTGGAAGATAAAATAGTGAAAATAACTAACGTAGAGCAGAGTAAAGAAAAAAGAATGAAAAGAACTGAGCACAGTCTCAGAGACCTTGAGGACAGCACCAAATGCACCAACATTTGAATTACAGGATTCCCAGAAAAAGAAGAGAAAAAAAAGGGACTGAAAAAACATTTGAAGAGATTTTAGTTGAATAATTCCCTAATATGGGAAGTCAAGTCCAGGAAGGAGAGAGAGTCCCATACAGTATAAATCCAAGGAGAAACACGGCAAGACACATATTAATCAAATGACCAAACATTAAATACAAAGAAAAAATATTAAAAGCAGCAAGGGAAAAGCAACAAATAACATACAAGGGAAAGTGCATAAGGTTAACAGCTGAGCTTTCAGTAGAAACTCTGCAAGCCAGAAGAGAGTGGCAGGACATATTTAAAGTGATGAAAGGGAAAAACCTACAACCAAGATTACTCTACCCAGCAAGGATCTCATTGAGATTCGATGGAGAAATTAAGGCCCTTACAAACAAGCAAAAGCTAAGAGAATTCAGCACCACTAAACCAGCTTTACAACAAATGCTAAAGAAACTTCTCTAGGCAGGAAACACAAGAGAAGTAAAACAATAACAAACCCACAATAATTAAGAAAATGGGAATAGAAACATACATATCGATAACTACTTTAAATGTAAATGGATTAAATGCTCCCACCAAAAGACACAGACTGGCTGAATGGATACAAAAAAAAAAGACCTATATATATGCTGTCTACAAGAGACCTACTTTGGACCTAGAGACACATACAGACTGAAAGTGATGGGATGGAAAAAGATATTCCATGCAAATGGAAATCTCAAGAAACCTGGAGTAGCAATTCTCATATCAGACAAAATAGAGTTTAAAACAAAGGCTATTACAAGAGACAAAGAAGGACACTACATAATGATCAAGGGATCAATCCAAGAAAAAGATATAACAATTGTAAATATTTATGCACCCAACACAGGAGCACCTCAATACATAAGGAAAATGCTAACATCCATAAAAAGAGAAATCGACAGTAACACAATCATAGTAGGAGAGCTTAACACCCCACTTTCACCAATGAACAGATCATCCAAATTAAAAATAAATAAGGAAACACAAGCTTTAAATGATACATTAAACAAGATGGACTTAATTGATATTTATAGGACATTCCATCCAAAACCAAGAAAATACACTTTCTTCTCAAGTGCTCATGGAACATTCTCCAGGATAGATCATATCTTGGGTCACAAATCAAGCCTTGGTAAATTTAAGGAAATTGAAATCATATGAAGTATCTTTTCCGACCACAATGCTATAAGACTAGATATCAATTACAGGGAAAAAAAACCTGTAAAAAAATACAAACACATGGAGGCTAAACAATACACTGCTTAATAACCAAGAGATCACTGAAGAAAACAAAGAGGAAATAAAAAATACCTAGAAACAAATGACAATGAAAACACGACGACCCAAAACCTATGGGATGCAGCAAAAGCAGTTCTAACAGGGAAGTCTACAGCAATACAATCCTACCTTAAGAAAGAAGAAACATCTCAAATAAACAACCTAACCTTACACCTAAAGCAATTAGAGAAAGAAGAACAAAAACCCCCCAAAATTAGCAGAAGGAAAGAAATCATAAAGATCAGATCAGAAATAAATGAAAAAGCAAGGAAGGAAATGATAGCAAACATCAATAAAACTAAAAGCTGGTTCTTTGAGAAGACAAAAAAAATTGATAAACCATTAGCCAGACTCATCAAGAAACAAAGGGAGAAGACTCAAATCAACAGAATTAGAAATGAAAAAGGAGAAGTAACAACTGACACTGCAGAAATACAAAGGATCATGAGAGATTACTACAAGCAACTCCATGCCAATAAAATGGACAGCCTGGAAGAAATGGACAAATTCTTAGAACAGCACAAGCTTCCAAGACTGAACCAGGACAAAATAGAAAATATGAACAGACCAATCACAAGCACTGAAATTGAACTGTGGTTAAGCTCTTCCAACAAACAAACGCCCAAGACCAGATGGCTTCACAGGCAAATTCTATCAAACATTTAGAGAAGAGCTAACACCTATCCTTCTCAAACTCTTCCAAAATATAGCAGAGGGAGGAACACTCCCAAACTCATTCTATGAGGCAACCATCACCCTGATACCAAAACCAGACAAAGATGTCACACACACAAAATAAAACTACAGGCCAATATCACTGATGAACATAGATGCAAAAATCCTCAACAAAATACTAGCAAATAGAAATCAATGGCACCTTAAAAGGATCATACACCATGATCCAGTGGGGTTTATCCCAGGACTGCAAGGATTCTACAATATATGCAAATCAATCAATGTGATACACCATATTAACAAACTGAAGGAGAAAAACCATATGGTCATCTCAATAGATGCAGAGAAAGCTTTTGACAAAATTCAACACCCATTTATGATAAAAACCCTCCAGAAAGTAGGCATAGACAGAACTTGCCTCAACATAATAAAGGCCATATATGGCAAACCCACAGCCAACATCGTTCTCAATGGTGAAAAACTGAAACCATTTCCACTAATATCAGGAACAAGACAAGGTTGCCACTCTCACGACTATTATTCAACACAGTTTTGGACGTTTTAGCCACAGCAATCAGAGAAGAAAAAGAAATAAAAGGAATCCAAATGGAAAAAGAAGAAGTAAAACTGTCACTGTTTGCAGATGACATGACACTATGCATAGAGAATCCTAAAGATGCTACCAGAAAACTACTAGAGCTAATCAATGAATTTGGTAGAGTAGCAGGACACAAAATTAATGCACAGAAATCTCTTGCATTTCTATACAATAATGATGAAAAATCTGATAGAGAAATTAAGGATACACTTCCATTTACCACTGCAACAAAAAGAATAAAATACCTAGGAATAAACATACCTAAGGAGACAAAAGACCTGTATGCAGAAAACTATAAGACACTGATGAAAGAAATTAAAGATGATACCAACAGATGGAGAGATATACCATGTTCTTGGATTGGAAGAATCAACATTGCGAAAATGACTATACTACCCAAAGCAATCTACAGATTCAATGCAATCCCTATCAAACTACCAATGGCATTTTTCACAGAACTAAAACAAAAAGTTTCACAATTTGTATGGAAACACAAAAGACCCCAAATACCCAAAGCAATCTTGAGAAAGAAAAACAGAGCTGGAGGAATCAGACTCCCTGACTTCAGACTACTACAAAGCTACAGTAATTGAGATAGTATGGTATTGGCACAAAAACAGAAATATAGATCAATGGAAGAGGATATAAAGCCCTTAGATAAACCCACACTCATATGGTCATCTTATCTTTGATAAAGGAGGCAAGAATATACAATGGAGAAAAGACAGCCTCTTCAATAAGTGGTGCTGGGAAAACTGGACCGTAAAAGAATGTAAAAGAACGAAATTAGAATACTCCCTAACACCATACACAAATATAAACTCAAAATGGATTAAAGAACTAAATGTAAGGCCAGACACTATCAAACTCTTAGAGGAAAACAGGCAGAATACTCTACGACATAAATCACAGCAAGATCCTTTTTGACCCACCTCCTAGAGGAATGGAAATAAAAACAAAAATAAACAACTGGGACCTAATGAAACTTAAAAGCTTTTGCACAGCAAAGGAAACCATAAACAAGACGAAAACAACTCTCAGAATGGTAGAAAACATTTGCAAATGAAGCAACTGACAAAGGATTAATCTCCAAAACATACAAGCAGCTCATGAAGCTCAGTATCAAAAAAACAAACAACCCAATCCAAAAATGGGCAGAAGACCTAAAGAGACATTTCTCCAAAGAAGATATATAGATTGCCAACAAACACATGAAAGGATGCTCAATATCACTAATCATTAGAGAAATGCAAATCAAAATCACAATGAGGTATCACCTCACACCAGTCAGATTGGCCATCAACAAAAAATCTATATACAATAAATGCTGGAGAGGGTGT
Organism: Mesoplodon bidens; assembly: GCF_964165515.1. NCBI lineage: Eukaryota > Metazoa > Chordata > Mammalia > Artiodactyla > Ziphiidae > Mesoplodon > Mesoplodon bidens. Next base: position 29,757,442 of record NC_138172.1, on the reverse strand, counting down.
GGAGAAAAGGGAACCCTCTCGAACTGTTGGTGGGAATGTAAATTGACACAGCCACTATGGAGAACAGTATGGAGGTTCCTTAAAAAACTAAAAATAGAACTACCATACGACACAGCATTCCCACTACTGGGCATGTACCCTGAGAAAACCATAATTCAAAAAGAGTCATGTACCACAATGTTCACTGCAGCTGTAATTACAATAGCCAGGACATGGAAGCAACCTACGTGTCCATCGACAGATGAATGGATAAAGACGATGTGGCACATATATACAATGGAATATTACAGAGCCATAAAAGAAATGAAATTCAGCTATTGGTAGTGAGGTGGATGGACCTAGAGACTGTCATACAGAGGGAAGTAAGTCAGAAAAACAAATACCGTATGCTAATACATATATATGGAATCTAAAAAAAAAAAAAGTTTCTGAAGAACCTAGGGCTGGGACCAGAATAAAGTCACAGACGTAGAGAATGGACTTGAGGACACGGGGAGGGGGAAGGGTAATCTGGGACAAAGTGAGAGAGTGGCATGTACATATATATACTATCAAATGTAAAATAGATAGCTAGTGGGAAGCAGATGCATAGTACAGGGAGATCAGCTTGGTGCTTTGTGTCCACCTAGAGGGGTGGGATAGGGAGGAGGGGAGGGAGATGCAAGAGGGAGGAGATATGGGTATATATGTATATGTATAGCTGATTCACTTTGTTATACAGCAGAAACTAACACACCATTGTGAAACAATTATACTCCAATAAAGACGTTTAAAAATATATTCAGTTAAGGCAAAGATATTCATATCCTGTGATCCAAGGAAAAAAAAAAAGAAATACACCAGATCGTGAGGTTATCCAACAAACTGGGTAACCTGAAACAAATGAATAAATTCCTAGAAACATGCAACCTACCAAGACTGAACTACAAAGAAGTAGAAATCTGAACAGACTAATAATGGTTAAGGAAACTGAATTTGAATTCAAAAACCTCCCAGCACAGAAATCCCAGGACCAGATGGCTTCCCTGGTGAATTCCACCAAACATTTAAAGAAGAATAAACATCAATTCTTCTCAAATACTTCTAGAAAATTGAAGAGGAGGGAATGCTTCCAAAATCATTTTACAAGACCAGCATTACCCTGATACCAAAACCAGATAATACCACAAGAAAAGACTACAAACTAATATCTCTGATGAATATAGTAGCAAAAATTCTCAAAATAATAACAAACCAAATTGAATAACACATCAGAAGGATCATACAGCTTAATCACGTGGATTTATCCCTGGGTGCAAGGATGCTTCAATGCAGGCAAATCAATAACTGTGATATATCACATTAATAGAATGAAAAATAAAAACCATATGATTATCTCAATAGATGCAAAAAAAAAGCATTTCAAATTATATTCTTTCATGATGAAAACCTTCACCATATTGAGTACAGAAGGACCATACCTCAACATAATAAAGACCGTATATGACAAACCCACAGCTGACATCATACTCAACAGTGAAAGCCTGAAAGTTTTTCCTCTAAGATCAGGAATAAGACAAGGGTGCCCATTCTTACCACTCTTAGTCAGCAGGGTACTGCTAGTCCTAGCTAAAGCAAGTAGGCAAGACAAAGAAATAAAAAGCATCTAAATTGAAAAGGAAGAAGTAAAATTGACATGAATTGCAGATAGTATGTTCTTAAATATAGAAAATCCAAGAGGTTAAACCAAAAAGTTGTTGGAACTAATTAACAAATTCAGTAAGTTTGTAAGCTATAAAATCAACATACAAAAATCAGTTTCATTTCTGTACACTAACAACAAAATATCTCCAAGAGAAATAAAGGAAACTATCTCACTCACAATAGCATCAAAACCAATAAAATACTTAGAAATAAATTTAACTGAGGGGGGTGAAAGATCTCTGAAAACTGTAAGACTCTGATGAAAGAAAGTGAAGAAAACACAAGCAAATGGAAATATATCCCATGTTCATGGATTAGAAGAATTAATATTGTTAAAATGTCCATACTACCCAAAGCCATCTATAGATTCAATGCAATCTCTGTGAAAATTTCAATGGCATTTTTCAGTGTAATAGAAAAAACAATCCTAAAATTCATATAGAATAACAAAAGATCCTGAATAGCCAAAATCATCCCGAGAGAGAACAAAGAAGAACAAATCACACTTCCTGCTCTCAAAATATATTACAAAGCTATAGTAATTAAAACAGCATGGTACTGGTATAAAAACAGACACAAAGCATAGAGAGTCCAGATTTATTCCTGCATATATAGTCAACTAATATTTGACAAGAGAGCCAAGGACACTCAATGGGGAAAGGATAGTCTCCTTAAAAAATGGTGCTGGGGGGCTTCCCTGGTGGTGTAGTGGTTAAGAATCCACCTGCCAATGCAGGGGACACGGGTTCAAGCCCTGGTCCGGGAAGATCCCACATGCCGCGGAGCAACTAAGCCCGTGTGCCACAACTACTGAAGCCTGTGCGCCTACAGCCCATGTTCCGCAACAAGAGAAGCCACCGCCATGAGAAGCCCACGCACCATAACAAAGAGTAGCCCTGCTCGCTGCAACCAGAGAAAGCCAGTGTGCAGCAACGAAGACCCAATGCAGCCAAAAATAAATAAATAAATTTATTTAAAAAAAAAAATGGTGGGCCTCCCTGGTGGCGCAGTGGTTGAGAGTCCGCCTGCCGATGCAGGGGATACGGGTTCGTGCCCCGGTCTGGGAGGATCCCATATGCCGCGGAGCGGCTGGGCCCGTGAGCCATGGCCACTGAGCCTGCGCATCCGGAGCCTGTGCTCCGCAACGGGAGAGGACACAACAGTGAGAGGCCCGCGTACCGCAAAAAGAAAAAAAAAAAAAAAAAAAAAAAAAAAATGGTGCTGGGAAAGTTGAATAACCACATGCAGAAAATAAAATTGGACTCCTATTTTACACCATTTACAAAAATTAACTCAAAATGGATTAAACACTTCTGATACTGTGGAACTCCTAGAAGAAAATATAGGGAAGAAGCTCCTTGACATTGGCCTTGGCAATGATTTTCTTTTTTAATAAGACATCAAAAGCACAAGCAAAAATAAGCAAGTGGGACTAGATCAAACTTTAAAAATGTGCACAGCAAAAGAAATAATCAACAAAATGAAAGGTAACCTTTGGAATGGGAAAAAAAATATTTGCAAATCATAGATAAGGGGTTAACACCCAAAATATAAAAGGAACTCATCCAAATCAATAGCAAAAAAAAAAACAATGCTCATTAAAAATTGGACATTTTTTCAAAGAAGACATACAAATTGCCAACAGATATATGAAAAGGTGCTCAATACATCACTAATCATCAGGGAAATGTAAATCAAAAGCACAATGAGATGTCACCTCATACCTGTTAAAATGACTATCAAAAGAAGATAAGAGATAACAAGCATTGGCAAGGATGTAGAGAAAAGGGAACCTTTGTGCACTGTTGATGGGAATGTAAACTGGTGCAGCCACTATGGAACACAGTATGAGGATTCCTCAAAAAATTACAAATATAACTACCACACAATGCAGCAATCCCATTTCTGGGTATATACCCAAAGAAAATGAAATCAGAATCTCAAAGAGCTAGGAGAGATCCTATGTTAAATGCAGCATTGCTTACAATAGTCAACATATGGAAACAACCTAAATGTCTATCTTTGGATGAATGGATAAAGAAGATGTGATATGTATAAACAGTGAAATATTATTCTGCATGAGAAAGAAATCCTGCCATTTGTGACAACATGGATGAACCCTGAGGGAATTATGCCAAGTGAAGTAAGTCAGACAAAGGATAAAAACAGTATGATACCACTTATATGTGAAATCTAAAAAAGCTGATCTCACAGAAACAGAGAGTATAATGGTGGTTGCCAGGAGCTTAGCGGTGGGGAAAATGAGGGGATGTTGGTCAGAGGATACAAATTTCCATTATAGTTAACAATATTATATTATATACATGAAAGGTGCTAAGAGAGTAAATCTTAAATGTTCTGACCAAAAAAAAAAAAAAAAAGTAAACATGTGAGGTGATGGAGGGGTTCACTACCTCTCTTGTAATTATTTCACAATATATGTGTGTATGAAATCATCACATTGCACACCTTAAACTTACAAAATGTTATATGTCAATTATATCTCAATAAAGCTGGAAAAAAATAGGGAATCACCAACAAAGCTGTCACCGAGTTAGAACTCAAAGTATTAATAGGACTCAAAGCAACTGACAGTGGCATACCTTGAAGCTAGCAGAAGCCAGTGGATTTGATGAATGTTAACTACTTGATTCAAGCCAGATAAAACATGAGCACTCCAACAGAACTTTCTGTGATAATAGAAACGTTCTATATTTGTCCTGCCCAAAATGGTAGCCACTAGACACATGTATCTCTTGAGTATTTGAAATAGGGCTAGTGTGACTAAACATAAAAATTTAATTTTATTCAATAGTCATCAATATAGGTTTAAATTTAAATAGCCCCATGTGGCGAGAGTTACTATAATGAACAGAGAAGCTTGAGAGAAACAGTGACCCAGACAAAGCCCAAGGGAAAATATTTGTGGACTAGTCAGATATATTAATAAGTAAAGAATGTAGAAATACTTTCAAGCAAAACTTACCTGCTTTTCATAAAGGCAATCAAAATAGCCTTGTACAAGGTGTTGAAATGATAATTCCACAAACTTTGTGGCCATGTAATGTATAAACAAACATCTGGCAACTGTCATACAGAAAGAGACAATCCCCTAGGCAGTCGAGGTGGAGATGGAGTAAGGTGGGGAAAATGCAAGTCAAGTCAACCAGAGAGTTCATGGTAAGGCTGGTGGTGTCCCAGGGACTTGCAAAGACTTGGAGAGTCAGATTTCCCCAGGAGGCTGCCACCTAACAAAGATGAGTATGGGTAGATGCTAACAGGAATGTTAAAAGAGATTTCACATATGCAGGAAGCTGGCTTAACGAAAAGAACTGTATCAATCTTGCATCACTGTAAGTCCTGCTGTGGCCTTCGATGTCAAGCCATAAAATTGGTTCCCTGGAAATGAGAACCCCTCTTGCTTTCTCTGATTTCTCAAATTGTGTGTGTGTGCTGGGGGTGGGGTGGGGGGTCATGGAAAAAAACTGAGGAAGGCAAAACAAGGAAAAAGCAAGAAATCCAAAGGAGAAGATCAGAAACAGGAAACAGAAATTTAAAAATAATTTAAAAAATAGTGAGAGGCAATAAAATGCTCATAAGGAGATGGGATGCTCCCAGGGAGAAAATGATGAAAAATCAGAGGGGGGAGAATAGGTCCCAAGGACCTCTGTGAACTTATGTAGAAAATCACAAATTACATGCATCCTAGGAGCTGCAATGCTACACAGAAAACTACTCGCTATTAAATAAAAGGAGGGAAGGGAGAAAGGAGTCCGGAGAGTGATACAATAAACCAAGACCAAAATAAAACAAAACAAAAGCTAGGAAACTTGACCTAGAATTTGACAGCAGTGAGTTACTTAACGCAGAAAAAATAAAAATGACCAACAAGTGTACTCGCACAATGGGCTGAGACAAAACTGAATATATTAACACAGATATTGGTAACTCGGAGGAACTACTTATGATCAATTTCTTGCGAACACTGTAGTTCAAATGAAAACAAAACAAAACAAAACCTGAAGTATAAGCTATGCTTCTAAATGCAGTCCCATCACATAGCAGTCGTTCAAAACAGAACAGGCTTACCAGGGCAGGGAAAGAGACAAATTCCATCTCACAACACACCAAGAAGGAAGGTGTTTATTGAAAGTACCAACTTTAGCACTGATGTTTTGCACCTTGAGATTAGTGATTTTTGAATCACTTCCTAAGGTATTACTATGACTGTGCATTCAGCAATGTCAGCTGAGATATAATTTGCCGAACTAGTGCAACTCTCATCTCTCACACAGGTTCAGATCAAGAGTTCTCTCTCTACCAAGATTTTTTTTTTTTTCCTTCCTAGAAAGGATTCCAACAAAAAATAGTGTCATTTCCTTTGCTTGGTCACAGTCACATTTTGGTATAAGTTGGACTGGGTCAGAGCAGAGAATCTGAGAGGAGATATACAATTAAAGTCCCCAAGTACATTTAGTAGCTGATGCTAACTCAGGGTTAATAGTGTGATTCAAGGCAAACAGTCTGAGCTGTGGAAATGGAGTTTAGATTTGGTTTCATACCAACTTGTAGCCTTGTAGACTTAAATTTAACATGAAGTGCTCCAATTACCTCTTTTATAGAACATCAAAAGAAGAAATTTCTGCTAAGGAAGAATTTAAGAGAACTGAGGAAGGACAAAGGGCTGATTAGTGACAAAGACACAACTGAAGTTTCTGATCCCACTTGATTATTCAGTGTGCACCACGTGTGATGAAGTTCATTTTTCCACTTAAGAATTGGAAACTTCCCAAAAGGGTTAGCAAGAGAAAACCATCACTAGCGTAAGCAAGCACAGATATATCAAGCCAAATGTAGCTCATCAACCCCGAGTTTTATATAACATTTTATTCACTATGTGAGATGTTTTTCCCCTAAAAAAAATATCTCTTCTTTAGCATTCTGGTCCCACAAGATACACCTTGAAGAAAGGCTTTCACAGATCAAATATGGTAGGAAATTTCAATTACTAAATTCTCTTTCAGGATATTTACCAAGGCAGGAGCACATTAAAAACTCTGAGAAGTTCTGAAGTAAAGAAATCAGATTTTGCCCCAACATTCTCCCAAAATGTTTTTGGCCTTGGAACCACTTTTCCTTTGTTCTCTGTATAAAACCCCAATTCTTATTGTATATCTAGAGTCCCATGGGAGATTCAGGAAATACTCAGGTACCCCTAAGATAATTACACTGTAAGACTCTTAACACATAGCAGGTATGTGAAAAGATAGCAGAAGAGACCAAATACTCCTCAGACTTAGCTTTTCACTGGCAGAAAAAAAGGGGGGGAAAAACTAGTGTTTATTGCCATCTGCTGTGTAGCGGAATTCTATTAGGAGCTTTTCAGTGGCAGTAAATCATCACAACAATTCTATGGTTTGTATCGACATTCTCTTACTTGCAGAAGAGGACACCAAAGTTCAGGAATATCCCACTCAGCCCACTCAAGGTCATATGGTCAAGAGATGACAAGGCAGGGATTTGGAAGGCTTGTGCTCCATTCCCTGTATCACACAGGTGTAGTCTTGCTACAGATTATGCAGATTTCTGTAAAACTAAACCATTCTGAAAAAGTTGTCCTGTGTGATATCCCAATATTGTTAATGATTTCCCTCTGTTTCCAACTGTCCGCTTAGTATAATGAAGTAAACCATTTAAATGGAAATTCAAACTTGCTCTATGACCTTGTCTTTGTTAGAATATGCCAAAGTAAATCAACATGAGATTTTTGGATGGCACGCCGTTTATTAAACAACGGCATGCCAAGACAGAAAACCCTATAGAAACTTAAATATACTGCTACAGAACTTCAGATATCAGTTTGTAGTACAAGTTTCTAGGTTACAAGAAACATGCAAGAGGATTCGTTGGGTTTAAGAAACCCAACAACAGGAAAACAGGCAACATTTTGGCCTAAGCTACAACACTAAAGAAAACTCAAGCCATCTTCCATCTCTTTCTGACATCTGAGTCACTCTACACGGGTTTCCTTTGTATTCCTTGCTACGTGAAAGGAAACAGCTACCAGTAACTCTCTAGCAAATCTCTCATATGTTGTGAGACCAAGTAGATTCAAAATGGAATCTGAGCTACAGTTCTAAATTCTTTAAGGAAAGGCCCCAACTTGGGTGCAATCTTCCATGGGGACTCTAACATGGACATGGCCAATGGAAACCCCATAATATGGAATGGGAAAAAGCAATCTTCACACAGGATGTGTGGGCGGTGCCACTAAGGCAACAAACACAATCTATACAGACTTGCCCAAAAGCACACTAAGCCCTTCAAGAGAAAATCCACATGATAATATTCAAGTGACTTTTAACTAGGAAGATGGGGGTCGGGGGTGGGGGGGAAGAGAGTCTAGTTTTAAATGAAAAGTAGAGAAATCTATCATGCTGTTGCAACAAAAATAACCCAACTTATGCTAAAGTTATAAAAAGGAGAAAGGGAAAAACTTTTCACACCTGCAACAGTATTATTAAAACATGACAGGATGGTTGGAGTTTGTCAGAATTAAGGGTCACCTGCTGTTACACATTTCACCCTCATCCCAATCCCAGCCCTTGAAAAGAAAGCTGAAGGAATTTTCACCGAGACAAAATCAAGCAGAGGATGGATCTGCCAAAGACTATTTATTCTACTCTGGAAGAAATATTGTAAAGTCCTGTTGCTAACAGCTTCGTTTTGATTTTGATTCCATTTTTTGTTTTAGGCATTTAGAGTGATGTATATTTTATTTTTTAAATTCTGTTAGAAAAGGAGGACATTCATTCTAAGGACGCAGAGAGGTCTTCGTGTCTGAGTTGGTGTTGATGCTTTCAGAAAAATTACTGAATGTTTCTTTTTCAGAACCTAAGTACAAGACCAAATTTAAAATCTGGAATTCAAATCTGCATCCAGGCAGACCCAAAATAATTTTCACAATTCCTCTTTAAATTACTAGATTGCAAGATTAAATATAGAGCATCAAGTACCCTGATATTACTTTATATTGCATTTACAAAATTTAAAATACTCTATATATTTTAAATAAACTAAGCAACTACTTTTATTTGATGATCCTAAAATTTCTTTTATTTTGTATTTTAAAATATGATTTAGGAAGAAAAATTACAATCTCTTTAAACTACTATAAATTAAACTTCCACGTGATGAGGCTCCTTACCAAGCATCGATGTAAAGTAACAAAATAAAGAGCTCTATGAATATTATGTTTAATCTCCATAATGATTCTACAGATTACAGATTGTTATCTTCATCTTAAAGCTAGGAAGACCTAGGTTTAGGTAAAGGAACTCCTCAAGGACATATAGCTAAGAGACTGAGAGTCAGAACCATCCCTGTTATCAGTGACATCTACAGAACAGAGGAACAGAGGTTAGGATGTTAGTAAAGATATATTAATAAGTACAAAGCCTCTTTGTAATAATGAAAATTAAAACTTGATGCAGTTGTGACTTGCTCTCATATTGACAAGTTGAAATGTTTCAGAGCATTCCTTCAGCATTTATTGATGTTAATTTCTATTTCCATAGCTCTTCATAGCCTATAAAGAATTATCACATTATTTAACTCTGATACTATTATACCCTTCATATCTTAACTGGTATTGATTAATCTATTCCATATGTCACTCCAAAAGCGATTTGAGGTGTATTCTATCCTTGATACATAGCCTTCCATTGTGTCCAAGTTGCTGTTACTTCCCTCATATGCCTGGGTCTCAGCAACCCTACACATCCAGGTAGAAACCCTCTTGTACCCACTGCTATGATTAAAAAAAAAAATCAGAAATATGCGAGAGTATAGATATATGGCACCACAAAATCCCCAGCGAAAGAGAAACATTTTGTTGAGCTGTGTTCCTCCAGGCTTGCGAGGAAGCAGCAACTGTTCTCGCAATATACCTAAAGCCAACAACGCCAAGAAGGATGGGTTCTGTCAGAGCAGCACCTATCTGCACCTTCAAATAGTGTAAGACATGCCAGCAGACCGTGCTCATTCACAGTTAGCTGCATCTAGTCATAGTACGCAAGATCTTCACTGATGTTCTTTCTTTTAGAAACGTGCTCAAAAGGGTCACTAAGTTCTTCTTTTATTCTCCTTGCATGGGGGGGTGGGGTGAATAAAAAGCAGAAAATTAAAACCAAAGAAAATATTGAAGGAAGTTTCTCCCTTCTTAAAGAGATCTTACCAATGACTACCTTTTCCATCCATTTAAGTAAAAAATGGATGCAGACCTTTATCTCTTATGGTTTCTCATAGAAGGTATCTCCTTCAACACAACCAGTTGAAAAGTAAAATACCTAGAAGAACTTGGGGGGAGTGAGTATTATTTTGGTGCTGTGTTTTGTCTGGCGTCCACACCATCACTAGCAAGTTTGACTGATACGGTCCTCAATCAAATCAGATGGACCTAAAAACTCCACGGACTTGACCAGACTCCAGAGACCCCCTGGGGACATACCAACAATCACAGCAAAGGCTCAAGTGTCCCATGTCACACTCACGCTTTTCAAAACTTGACAAAATCTAAGTTTTAACACAATGATTAAACGAGCTTAACACTCCCCTCCCATCCAAACACTCTTTCCAAACCAACCCCAACTTTGTCCAATCACTTACTCAGAAACAACAACAAAAAACTTTCCTTTGGGACTTGAGTCTGATCCTAGTTCTTTTTTTTTTTAATAAACTTTTTTATTTTGGAATAGTTTTAAATCTACCAAAAAAAAAAGTAAAGGTAGTACAGAGTTCCCATATACCTCACCATCCATCCAGTTTCCAGTGTTATTAACATCTTTCATTTGTACAGTAGAGTTGTCACAATTATTAAACCACCACTGATACATTATTATTAAATCCATACTTTATTCACATTTGCTTAGCTTTTAACCTAACACACCCCCTTCTTTGCCCCCAGGATATCACATTTAATATTGCTCATTATGTCCCCTTAGGCTCCTGTTGGCTGTGAGAGTTTATCCAAATTTTCTTGTGTCCGATGGCCTTGATAGTTTCAAGAAGTAACGGTCAGGTATTTTGTAGAGTGTCCCTCAACGGAGAGCTGTCTGCTCTCTTCCTCATGAGTAGATTGCGGTTATGGTTTTGGGGCAAGAACACCACAGAGGTAAAATGCTATTGTTATCACATCATATAGAGGGTACATACTATCAACATGACTTGCTACCACTGATGTTAACTGTGGTCATCTGGCTCAGGTAGAGTTTTTAAGGTTTCTGCTCTCTGAAGTTACTACTTTCCTCCCATTTGCAAACTGTTCTCTTTGGACAAACATACTATCTATGTTCCATACTTAAGGAATGGAGAGGTATGCTCCACCTCCTTGAGGGCAGAATATCTACATAAATTATCTGGAATTCTTCTGCATAGATTTGTCCACTTCCATTTACTTATATCCATATTTACCCACATATTATACTTTGCGTTATAATCCAATACTACTTTGTTGCTCAGAGTGATCCATCTTTGGCTACGGAGAGTTCTTTGAGTCAGGTCCTGTGTCCTTTTGCCATACACCCATTACTGTGAATTTATCTGTTTTATTTTTTGAGCACTTTCTTATTTACTGGCACTACAAGACACTCCAGGATTATCTTGTACATTTCTTGCCCCAGTCCTAGAATCAGCCATTTCCTCAAGGAGGTCTGGTTCCTCTTATGGTAACATGGCATAGGAAATCAAGATCTGTTAGGTGGTCTTGTTGCTCCAAGGATATCTTTACTTCTAGGCACTCTCAGCTGGCCAGCAAGAAAATGTATGGGAGTATTCTAATCTATACATATACATATATCTGTAAATTCAATATCTCTATATGTGATCATCAGTATCTATATTAAGCTAACTAGAGTTGGATGTCTCCAATCCTAATTAATTACCACATGGGTCATTCCCAGCCTCTCCTCTTGCATATGTGTAACCTCCTACTCCAATGCTGACAACCCTGGTTCCCACCATTCCCTATCCATTTACTTAACTGTTCAATTATAATATACATATATAGTGGTTTCAGAATTGTTAACCTGTAACCCCATGAAAAACAACTTTATCAACTGGCATATAGTAGTTATGTACAGTTCATTTTGCCTTCAGTCTTACAGACTCTATTCATTTCCAAAGCTACTCATCAACACTTTTTCTCTCACCCCTATTTAGTGAGATTGCTTTATATATTTATAATACAGTTAGATCCTTTTGTGAAACCTTCATTGCATCCCCATCTCGTAAATGAGTTTTTTAAATTTGCATACATTAAGGTTCACTCTTTGAGACGTAAAGTATTATGGGTTTTGACAAACACAGAGTATCTTATATTCACCATTATTACAGTATCATACAGAATAATTTCGCCTCCCTAAAAAAAAAAAAAAATCCCGTGCTTCACCTGTTGAAACTTAGCCCCAAACGTCTGGTAGTCACTGACCTGTTTCCCATCTCCAGGGCTTTGTCCTTATCAGAATGCCATGTGATTGGAATTATACAGTATGTAGCCTTTTCAGACTGGCTACTCCCCTTAGCGAAGTATGCACTGAACATTCACCCTTGCTTTTTTATACAGCTCATTCCTTTTCAATGCTGAATGGATGTGCCACAGTTTGTTTATTCATGCATCTATTAAAGGACATCTTGTTTGCTTCCAGTTTTGGAGGACTATAAATAAAGCTTCTGTAAACATTCCTGTGCTGGCTTTTGTGTGAACAATAGTTTTCAAATCAGTTGTGTAAGTACCTAGAAGATTGCTCAATTGTATGGTAAAACTATGTTTAGCTTTGTAAGATAGTGTAAAACTGTCTTCCGAAGTGGCTGTACGCTTTTATGTGCTCACAACCATGCTCTCACATGAGTGAGAGCTCTTGTTTCACAACCTCTCTAGGAAGGATAGTGTCAGCCTTTTAAATTTAACCAATCTAAAAGCTGTGTGGTAGTAACTCGTTGTTTTAACTTGCAATTCTTTACTGACATGTTGAACATCTTTTCTTATGTGCATTTTTCCATCTGTGTGTGTGTGTATATATATATTTTTTAATATTTATTTATTTGGCTGCACCGGGTCTTCCTTCATTGTGGCATGCAGGATCTTCATTGCAGCATGCAGGATCTTTAGTTGTGGCATGCGAAGTCTTAGTTGCAGCATGCACGTGGGATCTAGTTCCCTGACCAGGGATTGAACCCTGGCCTCCTGCATTGGGAGCACGGAGTCTGAACCGCTGGACCACCAGGGAAGTCCCTCCATCTGTATATTTTTAATGAGGTATCTATTCAGGTCTTTTGCTCATTTTTAAATTAACCTGTTTTGTTACTGTTGAAATGTAAATGTTCTTTCTATATTGTGGACACAAGTCCCTTATCAGATGCCTGTGACTTGCGCTTTTTGAAAAGAAGTTTCTAATTTTAATAAAGTCCAACTTACCTATTTTTCTTCCATGGATTGTACTTTTTGCGCTCTGTCTACAATCTCATCGCCAAACCCAAGATCACATAGATTCTTCTTGTACGTTTTCTTCTAGAAATTATTTAGTTGTGCATTTTGTATTTAGTTCTTTCATCCACTTTGAATTAACTTTTGTGACATTTTTCAGGTACATATCTAGGTTCACACTTTTGTAAATAAATGCCCAACTGTTCCTGCATCATTTGTTGAAAAGACTATCCTTTCTCCTTTGAACTGCCTTTGCGTCTTTGTCCAAGATCAATTGACTTAATTTGCATAATCAACTATTTTTTTAAAAACAGTTCAGCATTGTGAAAATCCAAGAAAAGAGAGAGGTTCAACTTTAAGCCAAGAACAATTTGATAATGGCAGGTCACTGGCATCACCACTGTGTATGCAGGTTAGATCGAGAGTGTTAAAATAATCAAAATAGAAGAAGGCCATAGACAGAAGGCTCTGTATCTCCTCAATGACTTGTAATCACTGATTAACGCTCTGCTAGTACAGGTGGGCCTCATTAGCTCCGAGAGCAAGGAGAAAAGATGTCAGACTGATAATGCTAAGGGTGGGGAAGAAAAATTAGAGCAGAAGAGCTATAAAAAGGGTGGAAAATGCCCTGCCCATGAACATTATAAATGGGCCACATAACTTTATTTTTTAACAAATGTGATTGTCTCTTCATTTTCTCCCTACATTCCACGTTCTCTCAAATTAGGAGGCACAAAAGATTGAAATTCCAATGGGAGCATCCTTTTTTAAACTCCTTCTACTGTGTATTTCTTATTAAAGCTGTGTGATCATTTCGTATTTCACTAGTGCACATCTATGTAGAATTCATTTTATAAAAAATGAAAGAGTTCATGATTGGAGCCTGCTGAAAACATGGAGACCAAGACAAGGTCAAAGCAACCTTTTTGTCTTTCAGAGGGGTCTGTGGGGGACCCAGTGCTGCAGACTATGATGCATTTTCCAATTCCTCTTCTTGCATGTTTACCCATAATAGCCAGGGAACACAAAACAAAAAGGATACCTGGAGTCAGCCTGAAAAATGTGAGACCCCTTAATGTCAAATTGGAATCAACACATCATAAGCCTGTCATTAAACTGCCTTCATGAAGTTAATGTGAGAAGAAAGACAGATGAAATAACCACAGATAATACAGATTTAAGGGGGATGAGGCTGAAGTTTATATGAGAGATTTTACTTTGAGGACCAAAGTCTATAAATATTTATTTAATTGGGCCATGCAAGAGAAGACTTTTAGATTCTTTCATTAGTGGTACAGGGTTTCCTGTGAATCACTGCATAGGAAAATAGCAAACACAGAAACTGATCCCATATCCATGTTAATCAGTCTTCAGTCTGTAGAGTGTGTGATCACTTACAAAAATGGCAGGCATCCTGCTGAATCACCAGCCCTGCCTATTATAGTCACCCTGCTCGTGCAGGAAGCCAGAACAACTGAACAACAAGCAGCAAATAAATTTCAACAAACAGATTTATTGTCCTATTTCAATACAAATCACAGTCTATTAAAAATAATGCACTCTAGTCCGGGTTCTGACAGTCAAAAATGCTGATTTAAGAAGAGATTTGTGTTCCTAATTTAATTCATTCATTTGCATGTCTCTCCTCTAAGTATGATATAACTCAGGCTTACTGATCAGAACTGGTAATCACCCCCTCGTTTTGTGGTTCAAATGGAGCTCTTTAAATCACAATTCTACTTATTTATTTAGAGATTTTTATATTTAATGACTCTAGGATGAATGCTTATTAGACGATAATAATGAAAAGAGAGGTTATTCAAAGTGACCTCTGAAATGATCCTATATATTTTCAAAACGATGTATCGGTATTACACGGAGCCTCGCAGAATCCAAGCACATTTTCTGTAACTGATGACCTGACTTGGTCCATTTTCACCTTTTATCAGCACTGTTTTCTGATTTCAACATACCACAACCTGTTGAATATCAGAAGGTAACAGCATCTAAGAAGTAAGAGGTCTTGACAATTTCATTTTTAAAAAATTATTGTTACCTTAAAGGGAAACAGGATTCAGTTCCCTCAAACTAAGATATTTTCACCTTGTTTACAGCCTCTCTCTTCTTCTACCTCACTTGTCCACTTGGTAAAAAGGAACACATTATATTGTAGATGCTGACAGGCTTCTATCACATATTACATTTTGGGGGGGGGTTGGAATTTTTTAATTGAAAGACTGACTGCATTCTGTAGAGTTAGATATGACAAGGAGTTTAATTGGATTCAATGTGTTTGTTTTCTTCTGAAGGATTCCTTTTATTATGCCCCTTCCTTCAAACACAAAATCCTTAATGAGCAATCAAAGTGTTGGACACAGACACAGATTTTACAAAGTTTCATATAGTAAGTTAAGGGTTGCCTTCATTATCCTTCATATTTTGACAGAAACCATTTTTTTGAAGAAATCAATTCAGTAACTTCAAAAAATCTGTAACTTACATCACAATATATACCATATTATAATGAAAAACACTGCAGCTATTTCTGTTAAAGACAAACACACATTTTCATTTCAAGTTAAATCTTGAACAGGGATTCAAATTTCTCAGAAAAAGAAGTAATAATAAACCACTTAGTGTTCTTAAGAATGAAGAATTTCAAAATGAGACATTTTTAGGCTCTCTCTCAGAAAGCAATTTCTTTTTATCTGCAGGGCACCCCAGTAGATGTTAAAAATAGATTACACTTCTATTCATCCCAAAGAAGGACACTAATGTGAGCGCTGTATCTTTCTGAATTTCAGTAAAAATCAGAAATGATCTTCAGCCCGATGTACAAAGTTGACTCGCTTACAGAATACCAGCATTTCTATCCTGGCCTACCTTTTAAAGTCAGTCTGAAACAGCCCCAGCCTATACAATTGCAGAGGAATTACTCTCAATTACAGGCTTCTGTCTGCTAAAAAGTAGAGTTGGTGATTAGTTTTGACCTTTTTCCTCTGACAAGTCAAAGAAATGAAAGGGGCAAAAAAAATCTGGCAGGTGCTCAATTTAGAGGCTGAGGGTGGGAGAATGAAGGGGAAAAAAAGAGAAAGAAAAGAAAACCTTGTATCACCCAACTAGATCTCAGGATTTTTTTTTGTATTATTCATCTTACTTTAAAAATTCATTTTCAGTGAATAAACTGCATGTGGCAATGTCATTTTGCTTAAAGTCACTCACTTAATATTTTGAGTATCATTTACCAAAATCTTGCCACAATCAATCATTCAGGTTTTTAGTTTCATACTCTGGGGCATTTTTGCTTCATGGTACAATTCTGCTCTTCCCCCTTCCCTTCTTTCTTATAAGTAGGTTACAAATGACTATAGAAAAATGACCTTTCTGGATCCCTGCTAATGCGTCAGCATTATTGCAAGATGTGGCTTATAAACACCAGCTGACATTTTACCTATTTATGTAGTCATTACTGAATTGACTAGATTTTGGTTGAGACTGGGTTTAATTGATTGGGAATGTTTTAGAAATGACATGAATAGATTTCCAGATCTCTGACACTGACCCACAATTTTCCATTTTAAAAGAATACTTTGCTGAGGTCTGAAAAAGTTGTTCTGATGAAAGTTAAACTCTGAAATATTCTGTACTCTTGGGAGTTGGTTGGCTAAGTTCTTGATAATCCAGCACTTGTTTGGCAAAACTGCTAATTAGAGATGGAAGCCATGTTTGCACTGAGCAGCCACCTCTCCAAACTCCAAAGGAAAAAAAAGGACCAAAGAGTACACTCTTCCCCTAGGAATCCATCTGACCCGCATTTAGGTCAGTTAATAACAGCTCCTACTCAGCTTAGAAACATGTTGCTTTTAAATCAGCTGCTTTTCAGTGGGGAAAAACTATTTTCAGAAGAATGAATGATTCTAGAACATCAGGCAGAAGCCAACCAGTCAAAATACCACAATCCTAAACAGGGCTGCAAACAACACTTGGAAATTCAGATTCTGATTGACTGATGACATCACAGAACCAAAATAATGTCCCAAATTCTCTTCTTGCTCTGCTATTTTTGTTGCCTTTAAAACAGTCAGATCTGCTTTTCTGAGGTGGGTGTGATCATTTGCTCAGAAGTGACACATTGAAGTGGCTAATGGCCAGGAAGTGGGATGAAGCTCAAAAGAAAGAAAAACTAAAAGAAAAAAGATGGAAAAGGGTCACAGATAATGTACACACAACTCTAAAAGCAGGCAAAAGATAGTCATGGTAAAAATACTAAGGGAAATTTTGAAGTTTGGGGCTTTTTTTTTTCTTTCCCCTTTCCTAAAAGCTAAGAAAATCTCATTGAGGATTTGCTCTATTTCCTGGAGGTAGGGTCTTCCTGATACCTCTTTCCTAGCTTATATGAGGTGGTATTCTACAAAGAAAAAAAATGGTCCCTTCCTATGAAGAGTCAGCCAGAGACGAACTAGAGAACAGCACAATGGCATATACTGCAGAGCTGGCACCAACACCAGCAAGTCAAAGGGATAGTAGCAAAGGAACACAATTTATGCCTAGTTAAGTAATGCTTAAATAACCCATTTTGTTAAAGACTTCAGGGAAAAGGGATACATTTAGAATAAGAACACCTAAATTTTCTGGACGTTAATAACCATGTGTTGATTGGCCTGGTCCTTCGGGAGGGGCAGGTTGTCACCTATTACACCACCCAAAGCCTCTCTACTAGAAAGTTTACTGGCTTGAAATGTATGTACTGTATGTACTTAAGGACAATTTTCATGGCTCACATGCAAAAATATAAAGCCATAGGGATTAAAACACTATTGTATTTGCACATGACCCAAAGGGACATTGACTCAAACACAAAGAAAAGTAGTAGATGATAAAGATGGCATTTCAAATAATGGGGGAGAAAATAATCAACAAATGGCATTTGGTACCATGAGGCCATTGGAAAAACAAATTTGGTCACTGTCTCACATTTTCTTTGAAATGCATTCAAGACATATCAAAGATATACACATTAAAAATGTTATATTTAAAACATAAAAATATTACAATAACAAAAGTACTTGAAAAAATTTTAAACATTCCTACAGTGAGGAAGACCTAAAAAGAAAGACTAAAAAAAAACCCTAAATACATTAAAAAACACAAAAGTTCAGTATAATTTTAAGCAAATAAATAGAAAATAAACCAACCAAAAAAACCTACTAAACATACCGGTAAAAGCCTGAAGGATAGATGCGTAGTAAATTGAGCTCCATGGAAAACCCTAGAGCAAGTAGACAAATGGGGATGGAAGTGTGGAACTCTGCAGAGGCTGGAGACCTGGGAATGTGACAGATGCTTTTCACAAAGGCCAGCAGAGACCATGCCTCCCTACCTACCAAATGGGTGCACAGTAGCCCAGTGACCCTAAGACTTTCAGTGGAGGTGCCAAGGGTGGTCTATAGGGTGTTGGGAATAGCCATCTTTTTAGAGTAGTGCCCTTCCCATATCAAAATCCTAGAGCTGCCACTAAGATGCCCACACCTTTTCTGATTAAATTAGGTTGACTTCCCATTGGCACTCAACTGAGAACTCTTAGGAGAGCTATCTATAGAGACAATGAAGAATGCTTTGGGGATAAAGAAGGTACTAAAAAGGAGGAGCAGACGGGAGAGAAAACAGCATGCACCTTTATACATGAGGGGTAAAAGGAGAGCATTCTGGGAAAAAAGAAAGAGCAGAACAATTTTGAACAATTTGAAAATAAATATATACAATGAGGTGCTTTGGTTACATAATTTTTGACCTGCAAAATCGCTGCATCTTCCTACAGGTTCTGGCAGACCTAAACTATGAGTGGCCTCAATCCCAGCAGGAAGGGCATGGTGGAAAGAGAAAACTAGCTGGAGAACACGTCTGACTGGCCTTGGTGCCCTGACCACATTCTCTATCCTTGCTACTCAAAGCGTGGTCCCCAGACCAGCAGTGTCGGCATCACCTGGGAACTAGCCAGAAATGGTCCTACCCTGGGAACAAATGGATCAGATTATGTTTTTTCACATGTACCCCAGGTAATTTGTATGCACAGTCAAGTTTAAGAGTACTTTGTCCTTGAGTGTCTGGGATCCATCCGCTCCTCATAAGCTGAGCAGGCCTGTGACGATATTGCTGATTTTACCCTCTAGGATCTGTGCCCTCCTAGTTTCCACATTCCTTCCTAATTCCTAACGCTTCAATTTAAGAGCAACCTGCCTTCCACTTGCCTGAGTGGTAACACCCTGCCTCTGTATTCTTTCTGTTTCGGCCTCTTATTCTTTCTTCTTTAAAAACAAACAAACAAAAACCAACAACAGCAACAGGTTTCAATTTAATGGCCAGTTTTGATCAATGTAGAAGATGTCTCTGTTGAGAGGATTCCAAGGCCATGTACATCAGCTAAGTGAATGAGATTTCCAAATTCAATCAGCCACAGGGGAGTAGTGGCCTGGGTCACCTATTTGCCATCTTCATTCTTCATGCTGCTTCCCTACCCAGGACCTCAACTTGGGTATATTTCTCTCTATTTGACTCCACACTCTACCTCTGAGTCTTAACTCCCTACCTTCTTGCGTGACTCCACGGCCACTCATGAAAGTAGAACTGGTAAAAACTACAAACTGCAGAGTCCAGTGATAGAACCACTGCATTTGTTTTGGAAATGTCTACTTGAATTAGAAAGAAAAGAGGAATCATTTAACTTAATTTATTTTACCCACTCTATAGCTATTGTTTTTGAATTTGGCTTTGTACAGATGTTTATACTCTGACACTGGGGGTTTTCCCCTCATCTTAAAGTTGAAGAATCTTATTCAAGGTCAGTATTCACTTGTTGGTAAAGCCAAGATTCAAAACAAGATCTGTCTCTGTCTCTGTCTCTCTGTAGTGGTGAAAACTTACCTTTTTGTAAGTAACAATAATATCAAGGATAAATTTCAAGTGTCAGAGTAATGTTATGTCACATTGATAAAGATAACATCATATGACCGGAAAAAAACCCCAAAAAAACTACAAACTGCATGACTGACTCATGCCTTGTTTTGACTTCTCCTAATCACAAGCAACAAGAAGCTTTTTCAAATAACTTGCTCGTATTTTGTATGAACTTTATAATATTAAATGATACAAATTCCTCCTGAAGTGATTGGTCCATCATTTCCAGTGCAAGTGAAAGAATACTACATATGCCTTCTTAAGTCATTCATTTCTAAAGGACAGTGGGTTAAGATGACCACAAACTAAGCGAATGACATTTTGCTTAAAAGGTAGCACTGTAAATACCAGACTGCACTCAACAGGAAAATGAAAATGTCTCAGTTTAAAATCTCTCACCATGAGGAGTATAATTAAAGTATGAACACTTAGAATACACATAGGCACTTTACAAGAATTACTATTATCCTCTCCAAACCTAAATGCAGGCATGAGTGTAATCACTGACCAGATGAAGGAATAGAGCTCCTGAAAACAGACCTGTCTCAGGCCACACACTGCAGAACAGAGATGGTCTCAGTACCTGTAGGTCTCAATGGATAAGACCCAATATTCAGGCTATGAATGCCTCAAACATGTGTCTTTCCAGGCTGACAGAGGAGGAGATAATTAGACTCCTCATCAACTTCCTAGTAATGTTCTATAAAGTGATAACAAATTTCTTAAAGAAAACGAAATGAAATAAAAACACCAACACTATTTAGTTGGCTAAAGAGCTCTCCAATGTCAGTTCCCAAGAGGCCCTCAGACAATTTCAGAAAGTAAATGGACAACATTTGACCACACCAGTATGGACAAGATGGAAAAAAAGGAACACACACACCTGTGACCGTGTGCTTCACAAGCCACTGTATTAAAGTGTAGGACGGAAGTCTTGAGGCACTTACTTAACATATTCAAAAACTTCTGGGGGCTGAGGGCATGCAATACCCTGGCCCTGCAAACAGTCTAGTGGGGAGACAGGCTTCCATACACATTATTGCACCAGAGTAAGATACACGCAGTCTCAGAGGCCAGCACTGAGAACAGTGGGGGCTAAAGAAGGGAGGAGAGCCCTCATCACAGCCAAAGTAGTTTAGGAAGGTGTCCCAGGGTAAGACTGCTTGACTTGGGTGCCAAACAGGCTTCTTTTCCAAACTAAAGAAGTT
The DNA here is from genome assembly GCF_964165515.1 of Mesoplodon bidens. NCBI lineage: Eukaryota > Metazoa > Chordata > Mammalia > Artiodactyla > Ziphiidae > Mesoplodon > Mesoplodon bidens. Next base: position 29,736,115 of record NC_138172.1, on the reverse strand, counting down.
GAAAGTGATGCATTTTTAATCATCCCATTGCTCAGGATGGGTATTAGTTTCCTATTGCTGCTATACCAAACTACCACAAACTGAATGGCTTAAAACAACACAAATTTATCTTGCAGTTCTGAAGGTCAGAAGTCTGAAATGGGTCTCACTGAACTAAGATCGAGATGTCAGTAGGGCTATGTTCATTCTGGAGGGAGGAGGGGAGAATCCATTTTCTTGACCTGTCCAGCATTCCTTGGCTTGTGGACCCATCCCTCCATCTTCCAAGCCAGCAACAGCATGTTGAGTCCTTCTCATGTCACATCACTCTGACCTCTGCTTCCATCACCATATCTCCTCCTCTTGGCTCTCTCTGACACTCCTGCCTCCCTCGCTCATTTATGAGGACCCAGTGACTACACTGGCCTGCCCAAATAAATAGGATATCAAGACACTTAATTTACATCACATCCATAAAATACCTTTTTGTCATTTAAGGTAACATTCACAGGTTCTGGGGATTAGGATGTGCACATCTTTGGGGTGCATTATTTTGCCTACCACAATGGGTTAGACATCTCACACTGGCCCTAAGTGCCGATAAAAGAGGCAATGGCCTGAGATATCTGATCTTCAGGGCAAGTCTTATTCCTCAGGCCAGGTGTTACAACTGGGCTGGCCTCAGCTATGAGGCAAATAGTAAGGCATTTGACCCCATTAATAATTGTAGTGTATATATGTGTGTGTACTGTATTACACACAGCATCTACATTTAAGTATGTTATATAGATACTATATGGAGTAAACATTTTATTTGTAAAAAAATACATCAAGCAGGATTACATCGGTCTCATTCCCTTCAACTCTACTATGCTTTTGCATGAGTAAAAGAAAAAAATGTGTTTATAGCTCATGTGCTGGGGACCACAGATAGGTACAAACACCCATGCAGAACCCAGTGCACACAAGGGCAATCTACCATGCATATTCCTGCCAAATAAACAAACACACTACTTATTAAGGGAGTGTTTCTCATAGAATGGTGCATTTTTCATTTATTAAATCAAACTTTTTTAAAAGTTTCAAAAGAAACGCATTTATTTAGCATTCATTTAAGAAAATATAACTGGCATATCAAAGTCATGATTTCGTGAATATGAGAACTTAACACTACTCTGCTCAATACAGTAGGCACTAACCCTAAGTGGTTCTTGAGCACTTGAAATGTGACTTGTCCACAATGAGATGTGCTGTAAGTATAAAATACACACAGCATTTCAAAGTTTAGTATGAAAGAATAAGATCTCATAAAAATTTTTTTAAATATTGGTTACATGTTGAAATAATAGTCAGGATATACTGGGTTAAATAAAAGACATTAGTATAATTAATTTCACCTGCTTATTTTTCCTTTCTTTAATATGGCTACTAGAAAATTTTATATGTGCCTTTCACTACATCTTTATTAAATAGCACTAACTTAGAACAAAGCAAAGTAGTCCATTAGTTAGAACAAAGGGAATTTTCCTAAGGTAAATAATAGTAAAGTTAGTATAAACACACCACAATTATTTTGAAACTTGTAAGTTAATAACTGTTTGGTGCTACTACTACAAACCATCACTGGACAAGAGAATCTGGCTTTTTATTATTTCTGGGAAAGAGCTCTTAATACTTTTGAAGTTGTTTAGTCCAATGCCAGGTAAGGCCAAATGATAAAAATGTTTCCTTGTATTGACTAGAAATCTGTAAATCCTTTGTATGTTTCTCTACACTGACCTTAGTTCTGGCTGACAAATCAAAACACAAACCTACTCTCTACTACCCACAACAACGGGTCTTAGGCCTTTGAACTTTGGGTTTAAAGGCAAAAGGTGCTTGTGAAACTAACACAGCAGCTTTGTAACTTTATAAACTTGAAAGGCCACATTGTTGGAGGAAGATTCTTACTGCAGGCACTGGCATTCCCCATTGATGAACTTAGGTCAGTTACTATCAGGTTCTGTACCCATTTCTGATGATGGATAAAACAAATGGATATGCCTCACAGGCACAGCAGGAATTAAAAATACAATAGTTTATTGCAACTTCAGATCTGGGATTGAGGAATGTTTGGATGATTCTTTTTTTTTTTTCCAAATAAAGTTTAGATGAGGCAGGATTTCAGCACAGAGTAGAGTTCTGAGACTCCCTGGGTCCAGTTGAGTACTTGGAGGGATATCAAGTACATTTTATCTAAGGTATGGCACTAACTTTCATCAAAAAATTATCATATGCTCAGTCACAACTGGTTATTGTAAAAGCTTTATTAACCTAAGTGCATATAAAAATTGTGAATTCCTAATACAAAGCAGTATTTGACTTTTAAATTTCACTTTAAGCTTGGCCCGTTCACTTGGAATGTGATTACAGAGTAAATTAAAAAGTAATCACATGTGAATTACATTTCCTCATGAATGTAATGACTTCAGGAGGCTGATGAATGTTAAGCAGTGCCTGTCCTACTGCATGCATACCTTCCCAGGTGAGATATGCAAGATAGCTGTCGGGAGTTGGTTTAATTTTCTTTTACCAGTATCCCAGAGAGAATACCTGCATATCTAACAGGCTCCTCACGTTCATTAGGCCTGAGGATCTTCTTCTCTTTTGTCTGTCCAAGAACCACCAGCAAAATAACATCATTGTCAACTTATGGTTATGAGAAATACCCAATGGAGGAGGTCCAGCTCTGGCACCATTTTCTAACTAACCAAGTCTCAATTTCCAAATCTCTCTTTCTATCTTGTTGGCAAATCCTTCCAATTTAGATGGAATAATTCAAGAGAATCACTAAAAAATGCATGTGCACTGGTGTAAAGGTAACAAATTGTCTCACAAGGAATGAAAGCTTATTAATAATCTACAGGAGTATTACTGCAGAGAACAAAATTTAAACTATAAATTTAAACCATGTGGAGCACAAGATCATTAAAATACATCCCTCGTGGGTAATGGGGTATGGGGAAGTCAAAAATGTTTGCTTCTTTTCAGTATATCCAGGTCGAGGTATTATTTTCTAGAAAAAAGTTGTCAAAGGCATCACGCTATTGTTAGCAGTGGGAAAGGCTGGGTGCTTCATTATTCTTAGCCCGAAGAGGGCAGATCATTAGTGTGGATTTGGTAGTAAGCCAAGTAAAGCCAGATACCGAGAGTTACTTTAGGTCAAGAGTTGATGTTCATTCCTCTGACTCCCCACATCACTGAGAGGATGATGAACTAGTGTGGTATCATTAGCTGGACATTATACATCATGATCTAGGACACACAGAGAAAGCTGATGGGATAAAGTTGTTATAACCCAATACCTACTCTTACTATAAGTGATACTCTCAGACATCACCTATTCTGTAGTATTTATTTTCTTGATTCTTTCTTAAGTTTGGTGAGACATACTAAATTGAAATCACATTCCATGAATGAGTTATAACCAGTACTTGGAGACCTTCTGAACTAGGGAAATACGGAGATCGTCGGAGTTAGAAGATCACCATCTCATTTTTTTTTTTTTTTTTTTTTTGCGGTATGTGGGCCTCTCACTGTTGTGGCCTCTCCCGTTGCGGAGCACAGGCTCCGGACGCACAGGCCCAGCGGCCATGGCTCACGGGCCCAGCCGCTCCGCGGCATGTGGGATCTTCCCAGACCGGGGCACGAACCCGTTTCCCCTGCATCGGCAGGCGGACTCTCAACCACTGCGCCACCAGGGAAGCCCCACCATCTCATTTTATAGCCATTTAATTGTGGGCCCTCCGAGGAGATTGCTCCAAATGTCAGGCGTTCCTAACTCTGAGTGGGGGTGGGCAAGGAAAGGGGTGACATGAAGAGAATTAATGTCAGGAGAATAAGACAGAAAAAGCACAGAATTCTGTAGCTTCTCCTAAAACTGGCCTTTGGGATGCTTTTTAATGTTTTTGTTTGTTTTTATGTTTTTGTATATGTTACGTTTTCAGCCTGGGTATGTGAATTTCTAAATTGTTCTGTGCAAATTTCAAGAATAGTAGAAAGTCTTGTTTAAGTAGAAATTTTAAAACACTCAGGAATTAAGAAGAAATCCATGAGAACTCTGAACAGGTAACTTAGGCTTATCCCGCATTAGGGAGAGAACAGAGATAATTTTTCTTCTACTTTATATTGGAGATGCCAGGTGCAGGTGACTAAAAATGTGAAACAGTATACCAATGTACAGTAATTCCACTGCCTTAATTTGTGTGAAGAACACCAGTGTTCTTTTATTATACTGAAGATTTTATTCCATATCCTGTTGTTCCTTATCTAAGCATTTTAAGCCCTTTACTAACATACTGTATGATATCCAGAAGAGGTAGATGAAGATAGTGCGTTAAATAGAAAACACCTCACGGGATAATGGATGAGAGAAGACACTGACCATATTTAACATAAACAAGGTAAGATTCGGGCACTATGGAAAGAGTTAGGAACATAGCTCCTCCATCCAGAGGACAGTCCTGGATCAAGGTCATGGAGGCAGAGATACTGGATTAAGGATGCCCCTGAGGTTCTAATGAGGGTTCTGTTACCCACAGGACTGGGTTAATCAACTCCCCTTCTAGGCACTCCCCATCTGCAAACTGAGGAATGATACCTAACTTCTTTTCCAATATTTCAGGACCTGATGTTTGACAGTGGCCTAAAGAGCTACCTGAATTCTATGAATTCTGTTCTACCATGTTTGATTTACTGTTGTGGATAATATTGAACAGAACACAATACTCCCTAACATGTCTACTTTCAGCCTCACCCTTCTCCCGAGATCTGTTACTGGAATTCTGCTACACACTACCAAAATTATTTTTACACAATGGAATTTAGCATACAATGGGCCCAGAACAAGGGAATGGAATCATTAAAATGTGAAAAAGATTTTACCAGAACTCTTTTGTTGCCACTTTTTAAAAAAAGACTGTCACTGAACTTTAAATTAGGTTCCAAAAATGTGACCTGAGACAATAACAGAATGGCCTATTTTAATGCTACATTGCTCTTAATGGTATCTGCTTAAAAATGGGCCAGCCTTTGAAACACTCTGACATCACACTCTGACACCTATAATGTTGAGGCTACTAATTCAGTTTTATTTCCTAAGATGCCTTTCTTTACTCCTTTGTTCACCCACACATCCATCTATTCGCACATCCATTCAACAAACATCTACATTTACTGCCTGGCATGAGGGAGAGACAGGCAGCAAGAAGAAAATGGTCCCTGTCTTCAACAGAGCTTATTAAAGTCCAGCTGGGAAGGCTGCCACTTACCTAACTTAAAATAAAACAACATGGATTGTCGGTACTCAGCCAAATTTGAAGAGACTCCAGTCTCTAAGTTCTGGTCTTTACTGTTCCCTCTAACACAGATTTCACTCTTGGTTTAGCGATTTAGCCACTGTTACTTCAAATACCCTGTATGTACTTCATATGTTGCACTGCTGCTTTCACCAACCCGGAGGTGGCCAGCCTCACCGTGGAAAACATAGCTCCCTCTGGTGTCTTAAACAGAAACATGGTCATCCACAGCAGATTTTTACCATTATTCTAAATTCTACATTGTGGATTTCTATTTCTGAGGGCCACCACTAACCCTAATAACACGTTAAAGTACTTGGCAAAGCCGCTCAGAGGAAGAGAGATGCTGCATCAGGCAGTCAATCAGATGAAAAGAACCATTTAACAGCCACCCAGAACCTCTCCCCACCAAAAGAATAGGACAGCCATCTATAAGGAAACAAAATCACTTATATATAACTATTTCAAAACCAACATTTGACCACCTATTGCAGTGCTGAAGCCATGACATGAGAATTTATTATACTAGTCACTCTACTTTTGCATATGTTTCAAATATTCCATAATAACGTTTTTTTAGACAGTCATTGCTAATGAACACCTGAGCTAGTCCATTGTATATTGGATCTAGATATTACCCACACTTTCAACAAAAACCCGAACTAGACCCCAACTAAACTTACTTTGGATCCTTGGGGAGAAAAAAAAAAGAATGTTTTAGAAAACTTTGAATTGTGTCATGTTAGCCTAGCATAGGAATTAGAGCCATCAAACCTACTCTTACCAGTCAGCTGTCTATTACAAGAGATGGCTGCCTGTCCCAGGAGCCCCTACATTCCCTTAGAATAGTCTAGTGACAGAGAGAAGGAAAACCACCTTGGAAATTTTTGTAGGCTGTTAACAGGCTGTTAGGACTTTTTAATCCACTGATCTAATGCATAAAAATGAGCAGAGTACTACAGTGTTATAGTGGAAAGAACATCTTTCCAGAGGAAGATCCCTGAATTTTAGTCAAGACTTTGACACTGTGCCTTTGTCACTTTATGCCTTTAAGGACACCACTTCACTCTCCTGGACCATATTTACTGACAGGAAAATTTAAGGAGTTGGACCTACAAGTTTGAAGGCAGATTTCTGTCTCTTATGACCTCTGTAGTCCATGGGCACCATAATATGAAAGTATTTCGAGGCTGCATTTCCAGGTGGGATGAGCAGTATTCCCTTAACTTTCTCTGACTCTGTTAAAGTACCAGACACCACCCCGACGACCACGACAGTTTGTAAAGAGAAGGAGGGCTGCCACCCAAATACACTTTCTTTGTCACGGCATGTAATCAGATGCTGGCTGGCACTAGTTTACTTATTCACAGTTGTACACGAGACATTACTTCTAAAGAGTAGCTATGGTTTCCTGATTGCAATTTTGTAATTAATTTAGAAAAAGGCTGCTATAAAATTACAATCCAAGCAATCTCAGCAGGTGTCTTTGTAGTTAGAAGAACATATCTTTCCACAAATAGTCATTATTTATTATATATTCTTAGATAAGAGACAGTCCCTACTGGCCCAGTGTAGAAGCGCTGAACCCTGTTTCTCATTAGAAGGCCGAGACGCGGCAACCGTGGGCTCTTTAGAGAGAATTTTATGTATTCTCTGCCTTCACGTGTGTCTATGTGAAGCTGTACCAACCTTGAAGCACCTTTCTTGATTTTTTTAAGGTTACACGCAGAATGGCATCCCACAGTATCACTCAGAAAACTACTTCAACACCTCAGTTTTTCTATGACCTCAGTTCTATCTACTTTCATTTATAAATCTGAAGCATAGAATTTGAGTGATAGAAGAATTTGTTTCACATATTAAAGTTAAAATATAACTCAAATAGAACTACACACACACATACACACACACACACACAGGAGTACTCGGTAGAACTGGTGAAATCTGAATAAATTCTGTGGATTACACGGACGTCAATTTCCTCATATTGGTATCATACTATAATTAAGCAAGACACCAGCATTAAGGCGTGTGTGTGAAGGGTACATGAGATCTCCTGATACATTATTTGCAACTCCTGGGAATCTACAATTACTTTAAAAGATAAAGTTAAAAAAAGAAAAAAATAATGACCCCCAAATGGTAAAGAAACCCATATATTTAAAAAGGAGATTAAAAAAATAGCCAGAATCCTCACTGAAAACCTTTCCTTCAAAAAAAATTTCTGTCATGATAATAAAATGAATATCCTTCAATGAAGGCATAAAATTAACCACTACTCACCCCAGGAAACAAAGACCAACTCTTTAAAAAATATTTATAGGACCTGAAATGACCTTTCCACCTCCAGATTATACCAAGAGTTTTTACTACTGAAATCTCTTTCTTAAAACTAATAGTTATAAAATTACATTACAGTCATGCAAAATAACGAATTAGAGCTATTCAGTGGCCTTGAAGGGATTTCCACAAATAATTATTGAAAGAGAAAAGAGTCAATAAAATTCCAGTGTTGTAAAACAGTAACAAAAAAATCTTTCCAGATATGAATGTGTAAATACACATATAGACACATATCTGTTATTATATAGATACATTAGCATGCTGAAAAATATGGAAGCATCATCATAGGTCAGGACTTTACAACTGTTTTCATATCTCAGCACAGATATACAAGAACAACTTTTATATGACACACTGGGGTAAAAGAACTGAGACTGTGCATGGCCAGAAGAGACCAGCCCAAGGATTCAGCCACCAATGAATTAACATTTGAGCACAGTAGATGGAAAGTTCTAAAGAAGCTTGTTCACTAAGGGAGATCTGCACAGGGAAGAAGTAGGATGGATGGTGGTGTGGATGGTGAGGGTTTTGAGAATGGTGAGGGCACAGTGCTGAGTGAAAACGGGGTGGGAAGGGACTGAAGGTACAAAAATACACATACACACATTTATACATATATGTACATATGCTTACATGTGTGCATGTGTATACAAAATTGCATGACCGTGGACTTCCCTGGTGGCACAGTGATTAAGAATCCGCCTGCCAATGCAGGGGACATGCGTTCGATCCCTGGTCCGGGAAGATCCCACATGCCGTGAAGCAACTAAGCCCGTGCACCACAACTACTGAGCCTGCGCTCTACAGCCTGTGAGCCACAACTACTGAAGCCCTTGTGCCCTAAAGCCCATGCCCTACAGCCCGTGAGCCAAAACTCCTGAGCCTAAGTGCTGCAACTACTGAGGCCCCACGCCTAGAGCCCGTGCTTCGCAACAGAGAAGCCCCCGCTCGCCACAACCAGAGAAAGTCCGCATGTAGCGACAAAGACCCAACGCAGCCAAAAATAAATTTAAAAAATAAAATTTAAAAATTGCATGATCATATTTATGTGTTTTTGGTGAAACTATGTTTTAAAAACTTGTCTTATGTCTTAAAAATAACATAGAAAATGAGTTCAACTAGATGATCCACTAAGAATTTCTCCCTTGGATTTTTTTTTTTTCTTCTTCTTGTTAAAATCAAAAGGGCACAGGATTTCTCCTTTCTTGCTTCCAAGACCCAGTGCCTGTGATATAAAAACCATGCTCTAAGATGTCTAAGGTAAGTTGTCCTGTGTGTATAAGTTTCAGAGGAAAATTGGCTCTTCAGACTCCAGAGGTACTAGAGTTTGTACATGGCCACCTGGCATATCTGGGTAGGGGGTGACTTTCTAGAGCAAGCTAAGACTTATTGCCAAAAGCACAATCTTTTTCCCTTTTGTTTTGACTTAACATGCCAGCAAAACAGCACTAAACTGTAGGAATTAAACCTAATCCATTATAGCTATGTTCTCTAAGGCATAAAGGAGGCAAGGGCTGAACCAAAACAAACTTATCAATCATGCAGTGCAGGGCCACTTGTATGATTAGCATAATTCTTTAAAAGAGTGCAGACAGGTAGGCAGTTCTGCCATTAAATTATCCTGTTTAAGGAAAATGCAGGCTCGGTAGGCATTTCTAAGTGGCATTTCTTAGGCACAGTCTAAGTTTCAATAGGGTGCTTCATTAAATGTGTGTGTGGGTGTGTGGGTGTGTGTGAGAGAGAGAGAGAAGGAGAGAGAGACAGACAGACAGAAAGAGAGAGATGATAAAAAGAAGCTGCCCTTTAAAAATCCCCACACCATATACTTTTGTTAATTTAATTTGGAGTCAGCTGTACCTTTAACAGTTCACTTCTGTTGCAATCACTGTTCCAGTTTAGTGTCACATATATTGTCAAAGTTTCATTGAAACTCTTACCTCAATAAAAAGAAAAGATTCCCCCCCATTAGACCCACCTCAAAAGAATATCTTTGTGAGCCAACACACAGACACACAGACACACAGACACACACACAGAGCCACATCAGAAGTGGGATGAAAGTGATCTTTAGGGATCTGGCAAAAGCATTAAAAAAAAAAAATCTCAAAACACACCTAGGAAAGCCAAATTTACTTCCTTAACCAGCAAAGTGCTATCTCAAATATGTTAAGTAAGTAGGGAGTGTGAGTGTGTGTATATACCAATAAGTACCCGGGGGGGGGGGGCGGGGAAAACAGAAGGAAAGGGGAAAAATCAATACAACCCTTTAGAAAATGTCAAAAAGCTATGGAATATATCTGTATGTAAGTTCCACTCACTGCCCCTTAAAAAAGTCTTTTTGATTTTTCTGGAAAACGTTAGGCACATAAAACATGAAAACTCAAGATATTGGTTGGCAAGGCTATGGAATGGGTAATGTTTTCCTAGAATAAAGGCTGCATTCCCTTTGAAGATAAATTTGAAATTTACTGTGCACAATTTGGAACATTATATCTTACTGGAGTAAATTCACACCTAGGGAAGCCTAGGACCTAGCAAACTGGGTGATGCAAGAGTGTAGATGTCCAAATGAGGTAACCAACCAGATCCGGTAAGTACTTGACAATAATGTTTTTACTAGAAGTGCTTGGCCTGTGCCATTTTACCAGCAGTTCCTCTAGTATTGGGATACATTTGAATCTCTCATTTTAAATGCATTTATGCTTAATCTGTGTACACGAATTGCTGACCAAGCCAAGCGTGACATGTCATACTGATGATGTGTTAAGCTGAGGAAATTCAAAGTGCCACAGGCGAAACCTTAACCTTAGGAACCACTTTAATCACATTTTTCCTGGAGAAGCTTATTAAGAGATACAGGTTTTCAGAACTTGACAAATTTTCTTTATCCTGTGCCAGGTCTGAGGTGAGCAAAGTGTACTCTAGAATCACCTACCCCAAACTGTAAACTCATCTTCAGAAATTAGATGTTGACATTTAAGCATCTTATAAAAGTCAAAGCTTACTAGGACAGCTGAGAAGCTAAAAATCCTAAATGCCTACATTATGGGAAGGGACATTAAGACAGAGACCAATATTGGTGAGTACATTTAAAATTAAGTTTATCTAGTTTTCTGGGTTATCACATGCCAAGAATATACTCATTCTTTGGCATACAATGTATGTATTTTCAATCTCTGTTATGAAATAGTCATCTATCTTTTCAAAACATTCGTTATTATTTTCCACAAAAGCTTGGTTTTTCAACAGTATGATTTCACGTTTGTGGGCTATAAAGTATGGTTCTGAGAATATAAAAGAATATAATCGCTAAGGAAGGCAATGGATTTCTGTGTGGGCAAAAGTTTTAGACCTTTCTTTTAGCTGAATGACATGAGAGAGCCACTGAGCTCTAAGTTTCCATGACTGGCTGTAAAATGGAGATAGCATTCATTCATTCGTTTGATAAGTATTAGGAGAACATCTGCATTATTTCAGGTACAGAGCAGGGTGACAAAAAACACACTGATTCTGCCTTTAAGAAAATTTGCAGTCTACTGCTTTTCATCTACTTCAACTCAGAGACAAAGAATGTTTATAAAATGTACTGAATTCTCAGAATAAAAGTACTCTATAGAGAACATTCAAAATTCAAAAGAGGACTCAAAAACAAATGCTAAAACATTTATCCAACTTATTCAGGCCTTATGAACCTAGTGACTAATATATTTTAAAATATCTTATTTTAGCCACACCATAGTTAGTTTGTTAAAAATATTGATTTATTATAAAATCACAGCAAGTAGTACTATGCCAATTGAGTACTGTTTTGTAAGCATTTACACACCTGTAATGTGTCTAGGCACTGTACTAATGGCAAGGGACATAAGAACACATTAGAACCCTATGACCTTGAGAAGCTTATGGTCCAGAAAGGAAAACTAATGCATTGCTGGTTACTCGACATCCATCCCCATCTTTCCCTCACTCCATCTCTCTTACATAACTACCTCAGATTTAGTCCAGGCAATCCACTACCCCACCACCAGCCCCCGACAGAGCCTAAGGCTTCCACTAAGCCAGTAGTAGGATATGTTTCCTACTATTGATGATAAATCCAACTGAATATTTAGTATATAATAAATACTGCATCCTCAAATTATTGAGGGGAAGATTGAGTTTTTAATGGCACTGTTGGGATAATTACATAGTCACATGAAGAAAGATAAAACCAGATCCATTCTTTAGACTATAAACCAGGAGAGATTCCAACTGGATCAAATATTTAACTATTAAAGGTGAAACTAAGCACTAGAATAAAACATTGGTAACTTTCTCAATAACCTACGAATGAAGAATCCTAGGATTCCTAACCATGAATTAGTTAAACTATAGGAACCCTAACTATGATTTAGAATGCAGAGGCAATGAGGGAAAAGACAGAAACTTGTGATTATATTAAACACTGTATGGAAAAGGTTCAAAAGAAGACTGGAAAAAGATATTTGTAACTTACACCAGAGACAAAAGTTCCCAATATATACAAGGCTTCAAAAATTAGAAAAAGACGTCAACAATCAGAGTGAAAAATGAGTTAGAAATATGAAATGATCAGCCACAGGTAAATATATGCAAATGGATCTTAACCATATGAAAAAAAATTCTACTTTGCTTTTAAGAAGAGAATTGCAAATTAAAGGTATACTGAGATGACATTTCTTACCTATCAGATATGCCAATCTTTCAGTTTGACAACATAGTATGTTGGCCCAACTTGTGGAGACAGAAACTCTCATATAGTTCTGGTGTGAATGCAATGTGGCATTTACAAACCCTATGGAAGGAAATTTGTCAATACTGAGCAAAATTCCATAGGCATTTATCCTCTGACAGAAATTCCACTTCTGGGAATCTATCCAAAAGACATACTGGCAAAGAAAAACAAAAGATATATGCACAAAGCTATTCACTGCAGCATTATTTATAATAACAAAGACAGGAAACAATCAAAATATCTATAAATAGGGGATGGGTTGAATAAAGTGTGATAAAACCACACAATGGAGTACTATGAAATTGTAAAAAAGAAATATCTCTAGAAAGTGCAATGGAGGGCTCTCCAGGGTATTTTGCTAAGGAAAAAACATCAGAGAAAATCGTACTTACCAAAGAAACGATGTGGCCCACATGTGTGTGTATGTATGCATGTGTGTACATACATATGTGTATATGTACACATACACACATATGTACAACCCTATCTATATCTATGTATTTGCTTATGTCTTAAAAGTAGAATAAGAAACTAATAAAAATCTGTGGGAGGAAGAGACAGGATATAGGGAAGAGAAAGAAATTAGACTTCTTTGACTATACCTTGTTTTAGAGATTCAATTTTTGGAATCATGTAGTAAATTTTCTACATAATTACAAAATAAAACTAAATATAAAAAAGCAATCTCTATAAATCAGAAGTGAAACAAGACAAATTAACCTGATTTCTTACCTAGTTGGTGTTGTAAGCATTCACAGAGGGGCTATTCCAAGTGACTATTTAATAACAAGGTAATTTGGAGAAAATGTCTTAAACTGTTCATAGTAATTACATTATTCATGGTAAAACTGGCATTGTTATTCTGAGACTTGTGCATGTACTGTGGATAAGTCAAAGTAATTATAACGTTATCATTAAGAACTGAGGGGTTTTTGTTTTGTTTTGTTTGTTTGTTTGTTTTTAGTGTAGTTGAAAAGGCGTTCTGAATAGAGAAACCCATGTTCCTAAAGACTATTCTACAAGTTGTCTTAGCTTCTTCCACAGACTTTCGTCTCTCACGTTATTGTCATGACATCCATCCTTGAGCTGCTGTTTATTTTTCATGTGATAAGGCCAACATGTGTGCACAAACAAAAGTATACTTTTTATGTATATAGACACATGCATACACTTATTTAGATCACACACTCTCATGCATTCATTACATTTTTGACTTGAGGAAATAGCTCTCAGGCTCAATTCTCCCAGGTTGAGGGTCAGAGTCTGCCCTTGCCCAGCATCAGACCTCACCTTCTTCCCGCCAATTTGTCCTAAGCTGCTGGCTCCTTTCGGTCAACAGGCAGAAAACTCTTCTCCTCAAATGTATGCTGTCTTTCTAGCTTGAATTCATCAGTGTGGATTTCAGAACTACTAGTGGAAACCAATTTAAGGTATGAGTTGAATTTAAAACAAGCGCTGTCTCCAGCCACACTCTTATCTTCAAAAAAGGGGAACATGAAGCACTCCCAACATCAGGACACACAGCCCAGAAGCCGTGTAATATCCATTGGTAGGATGGGCCAATGGGAAACTAATGTGAAAACAATGTTTGGACCTTGTTTTATATATAAAAGGTTTAGCCTGTGTATATTATAGCAGACCTCTAATTATTAGAAGACAGACTCTCGAGACCTCAAGGATAAAAGAGATTCAGATAGAAGACACCTCTTGAGACAAGACTGATATCTATTTTGAGGACAGTTTAGGACATTTTCTCCAAAAAACCTCTCTATTTACCATAATAGATGTATAAGCAGAAATATTTCTGAAGCCAAAATGTCTTTTAAAAAGTAAAGGAAAAATCTAAAGAACTAGTAAGAAGAGGAGGAAAAAAAATCTATGTGCAAAGTAATTGTAATTATTTAGTTTGGAAAAATAAACATGGTCTGCAACATATATGAAAGGAAATAATACTGGGCAGGGAGCTAAAAAGGATCATACGAGAAAAGCCAGACTCAAATGGAAGATGTGCAAAGTTAGAATAGACTTAAGGAAAAAGAAAGTGGTGGAGCAATCCTGAACGCTAACGGTTTTCCAAGAGACAAGGAAATAGTGGCTGTCTGGCAATGCTTCCACCAACCTGAAAGCAAAACAAAAGAGAAGAATCTTCCTCTCTCTGAAAGTACGTAGCATTTTATGATGTACCAGCTTAACGTTCTTCAGAGGTTTCTTGTGTTTATTATTCAAGACTCCTTGGTTGCAGATGGCAAGAATGAGAATCAAACTCTCTTCAGCTAGAAGGAGACTTCATTACCTTATATAACTAGGCATTCTAAAGATAAACAGAACGTCAGGCAAATCTGGATCAAGGGAAATACCCTTTCTTATTCGCTCTCCCCCATCTCTCCTTTCTATCTCCAAATTCTGTTTGTCTCTGATTAACTTGGGTTTTTGACCTCATACTCCTCTTCTGCAAGTGGCCTCTGAAACCCCAAATCCACAGATTTTTACGAGCCTTCTTTCTTCATTTATCAAATCTCATGGAAAGTTCTGATTGGCCCTGCTTAGAAAATGCAACAGCTCCCCAGATCAATCATTAAGGGTATATGCCTGTGATAGCAAAATTGTCCAGGCCCAAGTCAAGTGCCCACCCCATGCAAACAGGACACTGTGCTTGCCAATTCCATCGGAAGCCCATAGGATGGGGAAGGTGCAGCTTTCCAATAGATCTCAACAAAAGATGTCTCTCACTATCCTTTCAATAAGATTATTAGCCCTCTGGGGACAGGGTTATCTCAAACTTTTTTGGCCTTTTCTACATTTTCCTACAACACTTCTCTAATACATGCCTTGCGAGAAAGCAGACATATCCCAGAATTTGCATTGTAGGCATCCTCAAGGAATAATTCCTACTGACTGCAAACCTATCCCTTCAAGATTCCGTGAATTGACTGCAATCACCTAACTAGCAGACGAAAACTGCTCCGAGCACCAGGAGCATCAGGGAGACAAGGGCATCAATTTGAAAACACCATCATTAGAAAGCAGGTCCATCCACATTCCCTATCGTTAAGTTATGGATTGAAAGCACTTAAAATACAATCAAAGATTTTTAGAGATGAAAAATTGGATTGTTCACATAATCCAAGGATCTTATAACTGTGGTGCGTGGAACACAGGCGTTGTGCAGCATCGTCTCCTGGAGTGAGAAGTTCTGAGGGCGCTCATGGGTAGGGAAGTGAGGAAGAGACTAAGCAGAGAAGCTTCCAGGCCCTATCCTCACTACAGACAGAAGGTCAAAGATCATATCTCTATCTCTGTCTTATTTGAGAGGTTCACATTAACTTTTGTTTGAAAAAGGATTTTACTGCCAAATCACAAAAAGAGAGAGAGAGAGAAACTATACAACCAACCAAAAAACTGCAGTTTTAGTCTAATCATTTCATTTTACCAAAAAGGAAACAGCTCCTAAATTACAGACCTGGACTCAGTTTGGGAACATCCAAATCTCACTCCAGCACTCTTTATTTCACCAGACTGCCTTTCCTAACTTGATTTTGCAAAGATTTTTTTTTTAAAGTACAGTATTCTATTCTTGAGTCTTTAAACTACATATAAATATGTGAATTATATAAAATTCTTATCAGAATTTTAGAACTCTGCCTGAACCCTCAAAACTCCTAAAGACAACATCAGTGTCAAGTATGGACATAAGAAGCAAGAAGTATCTACCTACCCATCTAATGAAGTATCGATGAATCTATCTACTAAATGCTTACAAAAGGCCATTTAATTAAAGTGAATAGTTCTAGCAACCACCTTGGTTTACAACATTTAGAATCAGGAGTAAATAATATTTAAAGATCATTCCACCATACTTCTCTTCCATTTGCATACACATCATATGCACAATGCTTGCACTCGGTAATGCAAAATTCCAATAATCTTTAACAGAACATTTAAAGACTTTATGATTGAAAAGAAAAATTTTTGGAGTACTTTTGAATCTATTTTCTAAAACTAAATGACTTTTTAAAGGCTTAATTACCATGATAAATAAATACATACACTGGTACGTGAATCATAATAAAAGGAACACGTGTGTGGTCCACAGTAATTGAAGAGACATCAGAGCCAAGACTATATTTCAGAATGCCAGCTGAAAGCTTTGACCAGGAAGGGAAGAAATATTGGCCTGTTGCCCAAGAAATCACCTGCTATATTGGCTTTTAATTCATTTAAAAAACGAGAGAATTTATATATAAACTGTGGACAATTTTAAGAAGGTTTGGGGGTAACCTGAGCACATAGTCCTAAAGAAACTCTCCAGGACAGCTACATGCAATTCTTTGTAAGAGTCAAATCTGTTTGTTCATTAATCTTATTATTCAGAGATTAATATCAAACACTAATACACCTAAGAGTTAAAACTAAAATGCCAGTTCAATGAAAACCTAAAACCCTGAAGACCTATTGCATTTATCCACATGTCTGAAGTTCTTTTTAATAGTGTTAGGTCAGGTTCTATTTTCTCACTGGGTGTAAGATACAGCATTGCAATGTCCCAAATGTAGTACAGTCATAAGCAAAAACTTTCACAAACCGTTTATAAAACTACTCAATGTACCACCTGTCTCTCTAGAACTAGGCTGAAATACACTGATCAGAACACGTTTGCAACCTATTAATCCTACGGCTTGTACTTCAACAAGGCTGGTTGGATAGATAATCCAGACACATGCAGGGTTCCATAGCACAAAACATTTTTGAATGTCTTAGGCTATTACCTAAGCCAAAAGCAAAATTGATTTTTCCAGACATGTTCCAGTGTCTGCTCACCCTTTTCTGCTACCAACTGTCATCTCACTCCCCTGATAAAACTCTTGACATATTCTGCAGTATCCTCTACTCCTTTCCCATTCCAAACAGCTGTCTTCCTTTCCTGGCAGGAGCTCCCCAACATCTGGACGCTCAGGATGGCTGCTGTTGTGATGGACAGATTCCATTTTATCCAAATACCCAGCTCTGAGAATATAAAATCAGCCTAAAGAGGGAGGAGTGCAAAAGCTTCGCCTGTTAAACAAATACGAGTTTAAGTAATTGCTGTATCGAAGCCGTAGAATTTAGAACAATTTCTTTTAAACCACAGTTTTGTGACACCTATAATATGGTATAGAATATAAAATGCCATAATTCTGAGAGGATAAATGATGACATGCTTCCTAAGTTGCTACCCAGGTGGTGATAACAAATCCAAACTCCTAACTCAAACACAGGATTTCTGCTTCATGGTCTAATTTGATGTTTTGTTTTGCTTTCTTCCCCAACTAGATTTAAGAACAAAAACATGTGTGTTAGATGAAAATGGATGAGTTGAAGAAAAATAAATCACCTTCCTTCAGTTCACTGCCCCTATCCAATCAATCACCAGTTCCACCCTATACAACTTCCTAAATATGTATCGTCTCTTACATATTCTGCTACAATATTTTTTGTAACTGTTTTCCTACAGCCATTCTTCCCAACACTAAAACCTATTCTCTCTAAACAGCTAGAGTGATATTTTTTTAAAGTGCAAATTGGGTCATGTCATCCTCACTATTCCCTTCCTAAATCCCACTGATGGCTCCTCTTCCTCGTAGGGTTAAACCCACACTAGTCTACAGGGTCCCCAAAGACCCTTGCATGACTGTGGCCCCAGCTTCTCTCTCCAGCCTCACCTTGAGCCTCTAGTCCTCTCATTCAATGTATCCAACAGGGGCCTGTCTTCCGTCATCCAAATACATCAAAATCCTCCCATGTTTAAGGTCTTCCTATGCTCTGTTCTCTTTGCCTGGCTCCTTCCTGCTCCTGTTCAGATCTTGATTTATGTGTCACCTCCTAAGAAAATTACTCTTCAATCCATTGAAATATGTTAGGTATCCTTTTATACCTCTCATGGGATCATGTAATCTTTCTTTGTGGCAGATTTTACAACTGTAGTTAATTAACATATTATATCAAACATTAAAGAGATTTGCAAAACTATAAAACAATGCCATTCTCATTTTTTTTCAAAAATAGAAGTTTTTTAAAGTTATATTAATGTATAATGGATTTATTATTGTTATTTTAAATGAATTAATAGCTTAAACATTTCTTGGTTTTAATTTCTATTACAGTAAATATCAATAGATACAACCATATAAACAAAAGCCCTTTGGGTCTTTGATAATTTTTAAAAGTTTAAAGGGTCCTAAGACCAAAATGTTTAAGAACCACTGCATAGGAAATTATTTTATGGTTTAAGAAAGAACGAGATAGTGTATTATAAGTAATATTAAATCTTTTAGAAATAGTTATTTTAAGTTTTACTTAAATACACTTTACGTGAGAAAGAATGTTTTCATGTAATATTGCTAACTTGGAAAAAACTGTTATAGTCTTATACACTGTTAAGTAAATTATAACAGGATTGGTTAGGCTGGGTCATTAGTAATGTGTTCATTACAACAGAGTTCAGAGGAAAATTCAACTTACCATGACAAGCAGAGTTTACAGCTTTAAGTGAACAATTTTCTCCTTTAAAAGTATTTTAACAAATGTCACCTTTAATAACAAACACATAACCTCAAACTTTTGAGGCAAAGATGCTTGAAAATCACAATTAAGACAAACCTTTTGATTTATTTTTATCTATTTAAGAACAGAAAATTTCTTAACAGAAGAAACAATTTTTCGATGACAAGATACAAAGTATGTGTTCAATAGTAATGGCAATAATCATTACCACAAAAACAACACTCTCACAACATACAGCACTGTTCTAAGAGCTTCACAATTTTTACTTACTAAATCTTCCCTACAACCTTAGATACTATTATTATCAGCCCTAGTACGTGGACCTTGCCCCAGGTCCCCCAGTTAAGTGAGAACAAGATTTGTAGTGAGGTGGATGGACCTAGAGTCTGTCATACAGAGCGAAGTAAGTCAGAAAAAGAAAGACAAATACCATATGCTAACACATATATATGGAATCTAAGAAAAAAAATATGTCATGAAGAACCTAGGGTTAAGACGGGAATAAAGACACAGACCTACCAGAGAATGGACTTGAGGATATGGGGAGGGGCAAGGGTAAGCTGTGACAAAGCGAGAGAGTGGCATGGACATATATACACTACCAAATGTAAAATAGATAGCTAGTGGGAAGCAGCCGCATAGCACAGGGAGATCAGCTCGGTGCTTTGTGACCACCTAGAGGGGTGGGATAGGGAGGGTGGGAGGGAGGGAGATGCAAGAGGGAGGAGATATGGGGATATATGTATACGTATAGCTGATTCACTTTGTTATAAAGCAGAAACTAACACACCATTGTAAAGCAATTATACTCCAATAAAGATGTAAAAAAAAAAAGAATTGGGATTTGAATCTTAACGTTATGCTAATGAGAATGTGTATATGTAAACTAACCTCCTTTCTTGCCCTGCTTATAAACAAAGGTAAGAGCTAACATCATCAAGGCTTTATTGCTTTATTTTCTCCAAATACTCATTCCAACAGCTTCTTCAAAGACTCTCCTGAAGCACCACTGTAGCTAGCAATCTCTGATTTTACTATAATTTTAACCAATGCCGAATGAAATGACTTGGAGCTTAGTTTCTTTACCTACGGTCTATCTACCCACTTACCTGTGCCCCCCCACCCCCACCCCACCCCGCCCACGCACAAACTATTTAATTTTCCCGTTACATCTGGTTTTCTCTTTTTAGGTTTTCACGGCTGCTGAAGATTTTTCTGGCAATGATGGGTTTCTGCCCGTTCATGATCCTTTTGGCAGACATTTAATCATCAAATACTAATGTTTCTCAGCCTTCTGACTATAAGAAAGCTAATACATTGAAATCTTTTCTTCCTTAATGGTCCTATTGTTCGTTCAATATCTATTTCATCAGTTTGTGTAGCAGATACCGTAAATAACCAGAGTTTGGAGTCCCCAGAAATTGAAAGAAAATTCTATCGAAGGTTAATGTATTTATGTTAAACAGAAGGCAGTTTGTAGTCCTGAAATGAACTGAGTTATTTCTCCTGACATCTTCCTGATTAAAACAGTAAACTCTGTATAGAGTAAGGAACCTTGAAAGTAGTCAGAATTATAGGGGAAATACTTCTTAAAATATAGAACCAGATAGAGGGCTCCCAGATCACATGACAGAATATTTTCATTTTCTCTGTTGAAATGTCAGTGTAAGTGATACCCCCATGTCCCTTAGTGAATCTCCAAAAACCAACTATGCTTTCTCCTTGGAGGTTATTTTTTCCCCAATCACTCCATTTCTTTTTTTGTTTTTCATTTTTATTTTGTATTGGAGTATATAGTTGATTAACAGTGACATGTTAGTTACAGGTATACAGCAATGTGATTCATTTATACCCAGAGAAATATCCATTCTTTTTCAAATTCTTTTCCCATTTAGGTTAATACAGAATATTGAGCTGAGCTTGTCCTCACCCAGAGGCTAATGAAACAGAGATTTCAGGGTCCCTTGCTTTAAGGTCCCCTCCAAGACCCTGTATCTAATTGTATGGTTTTAATTTTGTATGCTTTATGCTAAGGAGGGCTCTAAAAATTGCATAATCTCCAGATCCTACTAAACCTCAATCTGCCTTATCTAAGTTCTAAATATTTCAGTGAACTTACTGTTACTGAATTTATCTACTCATACTTTAGATTCCCCATACCTGCACCTAGGGAAAATCCTTTGGTGTGACTCACGGACATCAGGTCCCTTGGCTACAAAAGCTTATTTCAACAAGAAAGTGGCAAAGAATTACAAGTCAGGATAGGTGGTATAAACATGAATTTTAGAACTAAATGTCTAGCAAAAGGTGATTAGATTAAAAATAAGGTAAATCTGTATCAGAGACAACGTGGATGCTTCTCGCCCTAATTGGGCCCGCATAATTTTAAAACATAAGTTAAAAATTGGGGGATTTCACATAAAATGCAAATGTCAAGCTTCTTTCAAAAAACTAGAAGGTCTGACAAAACTGGGCAGAAATATGCTTTGGCCTGAACAGGTTTCCTACCCACTACTTTTCACTAATTTACACTGCCTGGCTCTCCCCTTGTAAGCATTTGTATATGCCACCCTCAAATTATATGAATAATGTCCAAGAGATATCATTAAAAAATTAATTGACAATATAGTATTCATAGTATACTTCCACTTTCATTTAAAATGACATATAAAATAAATTTTAAGACAAATTCAAACAATACATAATTGTTTATTATGGTATGCATTTTTTTTAACTTTCAGGGGGAAAAGAAAAAATACAATTTTTTGATCCGTTAGAGTTTTTTTTTTAATAATAAAAAACCCATTTCCCACCACATTTAAGTACAACTTCAGTAGCAAATGTTATGTTGATGGTTTGGCCAAAAGGAGGACAAGACAATAGTACTTGCTCAAATCCAGGGACTGGGGCACCCAAAATTTATTTTCCAGGCCAGAGCACAGACGGAGGAAGCACAGATTAAGCATTTAGAGCTGGCACTTTCTTCAGAGCAGTATGAGAAAAGAAAAACCACAATAGATGCCATCCTTTCTGGATCCCAAATAACACCCAATTAACCAACACCACTAGAGCAACTTGTGTGGACTGTTTTAATATATATTCACAGCATGTGTCATTATGGCTCCTGGCTGCTATTAAAAGAGTGGGCTGGCAACATGAATTAACAGTAAGACATGTGGTATATTATGGCTCCATACTGCCTAAAGGATTTAGCCTATGTCCTTATTATTCTTAATGTACCCTCACAGCTCCTGAGAATCATGTAACTGTGAATTCAACTGGTCCCACATGCTAAATGGAAAACAAAATATCTTGTAAAAGTATCTTTGAGTAACCGCTCCATCTAGCTTCCTTTCTCATCCACTAACTTAGTACATGTTATGATCAACAGATTGTTCTGTTTTCTGAACCTTTTTGCTTTGTTTTGGGCAAAAAGAACTCTTCAGAGTAGATAGTCCAATATTCTGGGTGGGAGAAAAACAAGTGCACCAGGAGAACAGCAGTTCAGTATAAAAGGAACTGCTCCCCATTACCACCGGCCTGGGTCGCCTAACAGGCATACATGTTCCCACCTGGCTCCCCTACAGTCCACTCTCCTTCCAACAGCCACAGTCATCTATGAGAGTATCAGGTAAGATCATATCACTCCTCAGCTTAAAATTCTCCACGGGCTTCGATGCGTACTTAGAATAAAATGCAAACTTCTGCGCACTGCCTACAAGGCTCCTTCATGATCTGGTCATGTACTTACTTCTGCAACTTCTTTTCGTACCATTCTTATTACTAAAAAATGGCCAGTCCCTGTCATTCCAAACTCTTGATATTTGATGCTCGCTCAGCCTGGAATACCCTTCCCATAGATTTTTTGTTTTAATGGGTGGTCCCTTCTCTTCCTTTAGATATTAACTCAAAGTCACCTCTTCAAAGATTCTCCTATCTAGAGCAGAGCATCCATTTTCCCATTCCCAATCACACTGCCCTAGGTAAGGTTTTTCATTGCACTTGGTATGTGAAATTACTTTCTTTTCTATGAGTTTTCTTATTGATTATCTCTACACAAACACATGCACACACAGTCACACACACACAGAAATTGACACTCCATCAGGACAGAGGCCTTGTCTATCTTGCCTATTACTATCTTCCCAGTAACCAGAGCAGTAAGTGCTCAAAAAACAAAATCTGGCATGAAAAAAATGAACCTGCTAGTTTAGCAGTTACACTCAGAGGATAATCAAGGGAGCAAAACTGAGATTACATGCGACTCAGCTGGTTGAAGTTTCATCTAACATGAGAAACAATATCTTCTTTCTGTGAAAACAGCCCTGGTCCCTCTTACTAGGGTGGGCAAAACACAGGCCCTAGAGAAGAAAACTTATTCCTCCACAGTCCCTTTGCATGTTCCCCAAACTTCAATCATTCACCTTCCCTCCTGTACAGTTTGTGACATTTCTCAGTACCACGTGTACCAATTATTTACTCAATTTTTTTCCCCACACAGTATTTTTTACTCAAGCCTCAATACTAATCAACAAAATTTGTAAAATAATGGGTTTTCTGGGGACTATATATATATATATATATATATTTCCAAATCACATTGCAATTAACCTTTGGCTATTAAAACACATACACATTCATGTTCATATATATTTTTTCATCTAAAAGGATCTCTTCCCACACTCGAGGACACAGTTCATTACAAATGAAGGGAGACACTCTTCCCGGGGTTCCAGCTCCCCTTACGCAGGCATTACACAGCAGAGTCCCATGGGGAGAGCTGATGTTTACTAAGCACTAGCTCTATGGCAGGCTGTGTGCAAGTTCTTTATTAAAATACCCGATTCGAGGAGATACTCATATTATTTGTTTTGCAGGGGAGGACTAGGTATGAAGAGCTTAAATGTTTGCTCAAGGTCACTTCTATGGATGGAATGTCTGCATCCCCCTAAATCCATATGTTGAAGCCTTAATCCCCAATAGGATGGTATTTGGAAGTGGGGCCATGAGGAGGTAATCAGAGTTAGATTAGGTCATGGAGCTGGTGCGCTCATGATGGGATTCATGCTCTCATCACAAGAAGAGAAGACAGGAGCACTCACTCTCTGCCATGTGAGGACACAGCAAGAAGGTGGCTGTCTTCAAACCAGGAAGAGAGGCCTCAACAGAAGGCGACCAGGCTGGTACCCAGCCTCCAGAATTGTGAGAAATAAATCTCTGTCACTTAAGCCACCCAGTCCATAGTATTTTATTATAGCAGCCCAAGCTAAGAGAGTCACACAGCTAGGAAACAGCAGAAGTAGGACTCAAATTCAAGTGTGTCACGCACCAGAGTCTGTTCTCTTAACCCTGTATTATACGGCATCTATGCAGTGCATAATCAATCTGTGCTTTGTTTCATAATGAAAATACTTCTTTCCTGAGGTACTAACAGGAGACTTTTTATTTACTAATATAAAAGCTGCACACACACAGTTGACTTCCCTTCACGACTCCTAAGCAACAAGCTTGTTGAGAGTCTACAAGCTCAGCCCTCTTTTCACTATTCAATGAATTTAAGTATTGCTAATCTAATCACTGTCTTTCATACTATTAGACTTTTATTTTCATAATTACAGGCTGCCAGAGGCTTCTTCCAAAGCCCCCTGCTAAGTCTCCACCCCAGATACAGGTGTAAATTGCTTTCTTAGCACCACTGGGAATTCTCTGAGAAATGACTGAAACTTTGGATCTCACTACCTAGGAGAGACCTCTGGTTTCTCTCCCCTTCAGCAGCCCTCAGTGGAATTCAGAGCGCCCCCAGCTGACCAGGCCTGCCCCTGAGTCTCCTCACTCTCAAAGTCCAGTGAGGTCACAGTTCTGTACCTGTGTTTTGTCACCTTTTTACCTGATGCTTGCAAGGCTGTCAAAACAACATGATAAGCTTGGTAGCTTTTAAATCAACTTGTAGAAGTATGTCTTTGTGTCCTATGTAAAGTTTTAACTATAAAAAATTAACAATAACAGGTCATCTTTACAGAGTTCCTATTAAGCACCATGCTAAGAAATTTAACATATTTATTCCTCCAAAAAAAAAATCCATGTGAAGTAGCTATTTATTTTTTTCTCATTTTATCCCCGTCGTATAGAAAAGTGAGGTCTATACAGGTTGTTTAACTTGCCCAAAATCAAGTTGAAAGGAGAATCCAAGCTTCCTATTCTGAAGATCCACTACATATACTATGTACTGTCAGTATATACACACTGGTCAAGGTAAAACTGTCCTGAGCTGATCCTTACACAAAACTATGACAAACAACAAGGAGTAGACCAATTTTTCTGTAAATGCAGAGGTTAATTAACCTAAGTATTGAAGAAAATTTGTTTTTTATTAAAGAGTGTGCTTCATTTTCCTTCAAGACCTATAATCTGCTCTTGTAGGTGTCTTCACTGATTTTTCAAGGATCTTCTGAAGGTTCCCTTCATGAAGTCTCTCCTTGTATTTATGTTCCTACTAGATCATAATCAGGGTAACCATGAAGTTCCAGTTTATCCATGTTCTCGCAAACTTCCTCTTTTGGAAGGCAAATTGTATGGCTTCCCTAACCATACTCTCCATGAGGGCAGGCTGGGCCTTCTCTTTATATCTGTCACCAGGATTTTCAGATTTCAAATCAATACAGGAGTACTGCTTGTTAAATTGTCCTCTTCCACAACTAGGTATAAATTCTCCATTACTGGATCTTTCACCGCACTTTGCTTCTGTCCCCCTTCCAAGAATGATCACATACTGACTTTTTAATAGTTCACAGACCACACTCTGTTCCGCTATGGTAGCCCTAGGTCCCTACTCATCTTTTATCCCCTGGGCACCTGGTAAGATGCTTTATCCAGGGATGTGGTTAACTACATACTGACAAACTAAACTGGTTATTCTTACAATGTCCCACCTTAGTTCACTCTTTCACACAAACACTTACTGAGGACTTACACCAGATCCTAGGAAAACAAGAGAGACAGGTATGTGCCTCCTCTGAAGTGATCTACAATCTAAAGGAGCAATTGCCAATGGAACAGAAAATGGGAGGGTTGATAACTGATGCAAAGAATATTGGCAGAAATCAGACAGAATGTCTGTCTTTGCCTAAGGAGTGGGAGAAAGTTCAAAAAGAAGGCTAAAAGACCAGGAGGTATGGTCCAGATAGAAATGTCCTGAGGACTGGGGGTGCGGGGAGGGAGTTAGAGAGGCCCTCCCAGGCAGAGAGGAAAGAAAGGGCAGACACAAGAAAGCATGCAGCCTGGTGCTCGTATGTCACACGGCACTCGATGGTTGGAGTTTAATATCCCAAGGGAGATAAGTAGAAGTAGTAGACAGGCTTACCTCCCAAAAGGCTGCTTTGTTAAATACTATAGAAATAATTAATACGCATTTAAAGCAAAATGTGTCCCTTTTTTTTGAACATCAGAATTCAGTAGTAGCTTTTAATTTTTTTTTATTGGAGTATAGTTGCTTTACACTGCTGTGTCAGTTTCCACTGTATAGCAAAGTGAATCAGCCATATGTATAAATATATCCCCCCTTTTTTGGATTTCCTTCCCAATTCGGTCACCAAAGAGCACCGAGTAGAGTTCCCTGTGCTATACAGTAGCTTCTCATTAGTTATCTGTTTTATACATAGTAGTATATATATGTCAATCCCAGTCTCCCAATTCAAAAAATATGGAATGACTCACGAATTTGTCATCCTTGTGCAGGGGCCATGCTACTCTTCTCTGTATCGTTCCAATTTTGGTATATGTGCTGCTGAAGTGAGCACAACATTTGTCCTCTTCTAAGACAGTGATTTGGGGATCGACAAAACTGAGCTGTAACTTGAAACAATGGTAGGACGGGGGAGGGGACAGATGACCTATAAACAGCATATTCTGGGCTAAGACCAACTAAAACCTTCTTCTTCTTTGTATTTCCATTAACAGGACTGGTAGAGGCCAAAGCCCTGCTTAGGAATTCAGTCATGTTAAAGGAAAAATGGTCATTTCAACATTTCTGTGAGTCTACCTTGCTGAAGGGACCCAGGGTGGCTGGATCCTCTGTTTGTAAAACATAATATTGGGCTTCCCTGGTGGCGCAGTGGTTAGCAATCCGCCTGCAAGTGCAGGGGACACAGGTTCGAGCCCTGGTCTGGGAAGATCCCACATGCCTCAGAACAACTAAGCCCATGTGCCACAACAACTGAGTCTGAGCTCTAGAGTTCGCGAGCCACAACTATTGAAGCCCACACACCTAGAGCCCATGCTCCGCAACAAGAGAAGCCACTGCAATAAGAAGCCTGAGCACTGCAACAAAGAATAGCCCCGGCTCACCACAACTAGGGAAAGCCCGTGCACAGCAGCAAAGACCCAATGCTGCCATAAATAAATAAATAAATGAATGAATGAATGAATGAATTTGTAAAAAAAAAAGAAAAAAAGAAAAAACATAATATTGGATCATGGGATAAGGCCCACCAACAGAGAGGAGATGTGATGACTGTAGGAAGACACAGGTTGGAGCAGATGTTAACAACTGGCCTCAGGGGAATTCGACCTGGCACACCATCTGGGAGAGATGCCCTGTGTCGAAGAATGACCAGTGGATTTTTACAAGACAGCTGTCCTCTGTTCAATTAAAAATTATTGCCTGTATTATACTGCTATGTTCTGTGATCCTCCTCCTTTAGCCTAAAGCTTTAGTGTGTCTGCTATGCTCCGTGGCTGCAGGTAAGAAGTACTTTGAGAAAATGAGAAACGGACAGTGTCCAGGCTGGAAGGAAGCAAGTAGGGAAAGCAACAGTTAGTTGTCACCAGAGTCTAGATATAGAGGAGGGAGGAACAGTCAGGAAGGGGACTCAGGAGTATGTGAGTGTCTCTAGAATGAGAAGTAATAATCACGCTGCAGTCCTTTTTCCTTGACAAGTGCTGGTTTCCGAGCAAGCTTCCCTCTGTGGACACTCAGGTCTCACCTCCTGTCTAAAATTGTTCCGGCCCTCCATGTGAAAGTGAGTCTCTCTCTTCTCTGGCAAAAAAATCTACCTATCTAATGTGGTAATTGGATCAGATTTAATTTAAAGAAAAATCAAAAGTCCTTTCCACACATTCACGGAAGAAAGCACTTAACCTCAATAAACTAACAGTTAGGGACTCACCTAATGGTCCAGTGGTTAAGACCTCAACCTCCCAATGCAGGGGGCCCGGGTTCGACCTCTGGTCGGGGAACTAGATCCTGCATGCATGCCGCAACTATCAATAAAAGTTCCCTCGTGCCGCAACTAAAGATCCTGCCTGTGGTAACTAAGACCCAGCACAGCCAAATAAATAAATAAATATTAAGGATAACTAAATAAATAAACTAGCAGTTAGGAGTAGGAGAAAATATACAAGAGCTCAGAGAAACGTAGCAAATCAAAATTCTTCCCATTCATGTGAAGGAAGTAAGCCAAAATAAGCTTTCTTCTCGGACTAAACCACATAACACAACACATTAAAAAGATGGGTTGGAGCAATGAGCTGCAACCATCCGTGATTCAGTGGAATCCCCAAACACTCCCCACCAGTTTCACAGCACTTCACTGGCACCAGAAAATGACATTTACTGAGATTCTTAATAAAAATGAGCATATTTGGCTGTTTCATATGTTATTGGATTTTTTGGCATATGTTTCAGAACTCAAATACCTTAACTCTGCTTGTGAGTGAGACAGGGTTCCCCAGAGGATCACTCTCCTACTCCTGGAAATAATATTTTCATTACCCAAGTCGAGGTAAGTAAGGAATTGAAAGTTTCCTGACTCTTGCCAAGGAGATAGCTTAATTCAAGTGTGTTATGTTTTCATTATTTGTATTTTCTCTTGAAATGTGAGGGCTGTCTGCAAATCTTGTGGCATGCATTTTTTATAACTGCCTCCGTTCAGTGATTTCCTCGAAGAAGGAAGAATATGGCTTAACTAAACAACTCTTGGGGTCCTGCTTTAATATATACAGCATTTATCCCCAATTAGGTTAACTATGGATCACTGTTCAAAAATATTCTTACAAGACCCTTGAATAAAACAAGTATTACAATAGCAACTAGTTCTGGTCTCTGTGCTTAAGTTATCTCATCTTCACATGAAGGGAGTTGACACCCAACATGGTTTCCAACTCCAAGAGTCTATGGAATGGTTGGGGAGGAGGGGAGGGAGAGGGATGGACTGGGAGTTTGGGGTTGGTAGATGCAAACTATTACATTTAGAATGGATAAACAACAAGGTCCTACTGTATAGCACAGGGAACTATACTCAATATCCTGTGATAAACCATAATGGAAAAGAATATAAAAAAAAGAGTGTCTCTATGTGTATAACTGAGTCACTTTGCTGTACAGCAAAGGTTGGCACAACACTGTAAATCAACTATACTTCAATTAAAAAAAATTTTTTTTAATTAAAAAAGAGTCTATGAAATAGTGAACTGACCCTTGTATTCTGCTGTTCTTGCTTTCTTTAGTTAGTCCTCTTTAATTATTGCCTCCTCTTCTTGACATTTTTAAACAAAATGGAAAATGTTTTATAAATCAATTACTAAGTAAGTTTTACAAACTATGAAGAGTGTGGAGATGGTTACAAGAGAGAGCTGTCAGTTGTTTTTTTTAGGGGTTTTTTTTGCTGTTTTTATCATTTAAATTTTTTTAATATTGTAAATTCATCCTTCACACCTCTTGGCTTACGATAAACCACAAAAAGATGACCATATCACTCCACACTGTGCTTCACAGTGGCAATAACAACGATAATAATATAAACTCTTCATTTTCACACTCCTACTATGTGGCAGACCTTTATTTGCCTACTGCTTACTGACTTCTTACTATGTCCCAGAATCTTGGGAACACAACCCTCAAGACAGCCATAGCCTGTGATGGGAGAGAAAGGACTGTGCCCAGGAGATTAAGGAAATGAAGGAATTGGTGAAATGGTAAAAGCACTCAAGTAGGTGTTTTTGCTGTATGTTTAAGAACCTTGAGATCTCCTTATGTCTTTACAAGGGGACTTTTCCACCAGAAGACCAGTAATGAGGCTGAGAAAAACATTATGTAGATGAACTCTTGAGAAGTTCTTTGAAAAGAATTAAGCACAATCAACCACTAACCTGGGTCCGAACACCATATTTTACTTAGATTTCAAACCTCATTGTCCAACACTTTAGCCACTAGCCAGGTGTGGCTATTTAAATTTAAATTAATTAAGATAAAATAATATTAATATTGTGCTTCCTTAGTTCATGAGGCACATTTCCAGTGTGTATAGCCACATGTGACTACTGGCTGCCATACTGGACAGCACAGATAATAGAACAGGTCCATTATTGCAGAAAGCCTTATTGGACACTGCTGACTTAAAGTATAAAACGACATCATCAACAGTAAATATTAAGGGGAAATATAACATTTTATTTAATATACTAAAAAATATGTATTGGTATCCAAGCCAATATCTAGAAATGCAAATGTTCACCTTTATCATTGTAAAATGATATTATAATTCCTCATTTATACTTTTTAGACAATAGTGTCAGATCATATCACTCTGGTGCAGACATAGGATTTTTTTTTAATTGCTTTCCTAGACTCTGATCATAAAAAAAGAAAACACAGGTAGCATAAGACAAACAGATAATGAGCATGCAAGCTCACTGCATTTGTGTTTTGAAAGAGACAACTTACTGGTCTTGCAAAGAGAAGTTCAGTTCATAAAAGGAAACTCAATTGCTCTGGCCCCTGAGTTAATAGTCTTGTGAGAAGAATGCCTTTTTGTCCAAAAGGATTCTCAAAATGTTTTGATAACCATTATAATTTCATTAGATACAGTCACAGGAACTCCCCAGAAATAATTTTATGAGATAGGGTCAAATATGCTAATGAAAGCCCTCTCCCATCTTTCCTCTGAGCTACTGCCATATTTGTAATTTGGGAGGAAGGATTTTTCTACTTACTATCCTACTGTGCAATGATAAAACACACACACATCCACACATACACACCCTACATGACACATACAACAAGGTTATCTATCTGTAATATTGGTATCTATCATCTAATTGTATTTAAATTTTTATTTAAGTAAAATCAGTATACATATACAAGTTCGATGAATTTTTACAGTCTGAACACTTCCATATAACCAACACTCAGAATAAGAAATGGGATATTATCAGCACCCCAGAGCCCACCTCATGGAGCCTTCCAGAGACCACCTCCTCAAGGGTAACCAACATCCAGACTTCCAACACCACTGGTGAATTCTGACCATTTTCATGTCTTATATGCATGGGACTCTTTTGTGTCTAGCTTCTGTCAGTCAACAACATGCTATCTAGTTTTGGCAGATCCTCTTTGTCACCATAAGGTGATGACCATTTGGCTTTCCCACCCCACCATATAGAAGAGTTAATCCTTAATGAGGAGGTACCATGTATCAAGTACTATGCTAAACTACAACTCATTTAACTCCCTAAACAAGAAGTATTATCCCTTTTAAATAGATGAGGACACTATGGCTAGGCAATGACCCCCACTTATTCAATTAAACACCAATCTAGGTGCTGCTGTGAAGGGATTTTTCAGATGTAATTCAAATTTCTAATCATTCAAATGTAAATTAGGGAGATAATCCTGGGTGGGCCTGATTTTAGTTAAAAAGAAGGTCTCAAAAGCAAGGTGAGGCTTCAAAGAGAAAGGGGAAGGAAAAGGAGGAGGAGGGGAGAGGTTTTTTTCTGGAACAGGTAACAATGAGCAACAATCATACATTAATTTATACATGTTAATAATAGATGGTAAACCAATTCAGAAGCCAGTGTCTGCAGAGAATTTTTCAGTGGAAACTAATGGTAAAAATGGCGGGGGTTGTAGTTATTAAGGTTTCTAGTTTTTTCCCCAAGCCAGCTCTGATGTCCTATATTCTTGCATACCGTCCCTAAGTACACTCTCAATTTTCAAATCTTGTCTCGATTTCAGGTTCAGAAAGTAAGGTCACTGTATTTGTGGTAGGCTGGTGGAAGGCAGTGTTACTGGACAGCCAGACGTCTCAGACTTCTTATTATCTTTCAAAGCAATCTCAGTGAAAGGCTTTCCTTGAGTGGACCTGAATAGATTTCAAGTAAACCCATACTTTTTTTAAGAACAGAAACGATTTCTTCCGTTATCACATTCCCCTTAACATATATCCTAGAGCAGGATTAAAGGTAAGTACCTATAAATGTAGATTCATAATACCATTTATCTTCCCTTTTTCTTTTTAAGGCTGATATAAAAATTGTTCTCCATTTTCAGAGGTGAAATTAAGGCCAAAATGAAATTCTTAATTTCCCCTTCCACAGCTGTTCTCCTCAAGTCTTCTCCGTCTCGATTGTTATTCTCCCCCAGTCACTCAGTGTCTTAAGCCAAAATTATAGTAAAGATCAACAAGTGGGTTCTGCCTCCAAAACTGGTCAGTTCTCTCTATCTCCATCATCACACACTTGTTCGGGCCACACTGATGCCAAACCCAAACAAAGAGTCCCTAGGTGATCTCCCAGCTTCCACTAAGCTCTGATATATACAACAGGGTAGGAACTCTTTTTTTAAAAATTGTAAATTAGGTAATACCACTCCCCTGCTAAAAATCCCAACTGAGACTAGATATTTGATGATACTAAAGAATTACTGAATTACTGAAAAGTTATAGGTGTGATAATGGTACTGTGTCTATGTTTTGAAAAAGAGTTTCTATGCTTTAGAGATAGTGAAATATTCACAAAGAAAAGGACAGGCCTCAAACTTCAAATTATGTGATGGTGTTGGGGAGAGAGCATAGATAAAACAAAATTGGCCATGAGTTGCTAATTACTGAAACTGGATAATGGGTACATGGGGAGTCATTATATTTCTCCATTTTTCGTGTATGTTTGAAATTTTTGTGATAAAAAGTTTTTAAATCTCCATTGGCTCCTGAATGCACTCAGAATAAAATTCCAAGAACTTGCCTTGGTCCAAAAGGCCCTTTATGATCTGATTCCTGCTCACCACTCTCAGATCTCCTCAAGTACCCAGCTCTGCCTATTAACTACCCAAGAGCTACAAGGGTTATCCCTGTGCCTTAATCATGCCAAATGTTTGGACACTTTAGGGCCTTGAGGTGTGCTCTTGCATCAGTCTGGAGAGCTCCTCCCCAGATGTTCTCATGGGTGGCTCCTTCAGGTGGCATCACTCTCTGGAGAGCCTTCTCTGACTATGCTATCTAAAGCCATCCTCCCTCCTTGCCCTCCTCCTACCCACCCGTTCCACTCCCCTTTCCCTACTCAGCCTCTTATGTTCTTTCATTCTTTTGCTTTATTTTCTTCATAATTCTTATCATTTTTTGGAAATCATCTTTTTTCTTGAATAACTCATTTCAAATAAGCCATGTGTCATCAGTGTCTCCTCTACCACTAGACTATGTGCTCAGACAAAATTGGAACCTTGTCTGTCTGGTTCACTTTTCTGTTCCCTGGGCCTACACTAGTGCCTACCACAAAAGTAGGAGTGCAATGAAGACCCATTCAATGAAGCCTCTATTAGACCTGACCATGAAGACTGCATACATTTCACATGAACATCAAAAAGAATAACTAATGTCTTAGAAAGTTAAACTATTCTTACATGTGTTTATGTATTGTTTTAATGAATACTTAATACCTACGGAATTCCTTTGAATTAAATAGATCAACATAATAAGTAAACATTTACACATATTAATATAATTAATGAATAATTAATACTTTCAAGTTTCCTTTGAATTATGTATAATATATCCATACACATATATACATAGTATTATTTTGATACCCCATATCTGATGATTACTGGTTTATATAGAAAGAAATGACAGTTTGTGATTGCTACATTTCCAGCAAAAGATTTTGATAAATGTATTGTTGCCAGACTTCACACTTTAAAATTCATTTCTAAGATTCTTAGCTGGTGCTAAACCATGTCAGCATAATAGGCAAGTTTTGATTTCCTTTCAGGTGTTCCTGGCTACTGAAAGAATTGATTTTTAAGATTTTTCCCATTGACCTATAAGGCTGTGAAGAAGAGATAGCTCTTCTTAATCTCAAAGATCCAAGCTAAGCTTACACTCCCTGGCCATTGTGCAGGTGTCACCTTCCTTGCTTGCTTCTTTATGTACTGTTGGAGAAACACAAATGTATTAGTTATAGGACACTGGTAGGTTTTAAACCCTCTTTGAAATCTTGCTTTAATAACGATGGCTCAGCATCATTTGAAGATAACTGTACCCAGTTATCACAGATATAATAAAGTATATTTTTAATTTTAATATACCTATCTTCCCAAGTATAAATTTATTCTGGGGCTTTGAGGGACCCAAGAGCACCAGGAGTAGTGTAAATAACATGTGACTTCTGAGTTGGTAGACAGAGGGAATGGAAGACAGATTCTAAAACACATACAAACCCACGGACACTATATTTAAAGCAATTTGGCTTTCTAACTGGTAAATCCAAATGAGGCAGGAACAGTAACCAAAGGAAGACATAGCTTCTCAAATCCACCCATTTCCTTAAAAGCAGACCAGCCTAGATCCTAATCATTCAGTAACCTTCAAAGGCCATTCCCCACCTTCCTCTCTCTCAAAGCAATTAAAACATCAGATAATCAGATCTTTAAATGACTGTCAAGACAGTTCTCTGTTAAGGAGTTTGTGAATGTATATCCTTCCCAAATATCTGAGAAAATCCAGAAGAGAACATTGTATAAAGACTGGTACTTAACCTCAAAGTTCACATAGAAAGCAGCACCCTTGACAGTCTACAATGAAGCAATTTAAATGGCAATGGTAGCCCAGCCTGAAGACACTTTTATAAAGGGAAGCCTGGAAAACATCACGACAGGAAGCTTGTCACCCTTACTTGGACTAAAGAGAGTGTACTATGTTCCTTAAAGAGGTTTGTTCCAGTAGGAAGGTACAATAAGTAGAAGCAAAAAGCAAAACTCAATACAGCAATCCTCCCAGTGATTTAAAAAAAAAAACCCAAAACCAATCTATCACTAGCTCTTGTTTGCTTCAGTGCTCATAGAGTGGTGCTAGACTGGAATTCCTTCTGCTGGAAAACCGAGAGGACATTTTGTCTTGCATTTTGTCTCCAGCAATCCCAGTCTGCATGCAATTCCCCAAACATGTTCTCTACTGGACACAGCTCTCCCCCCACACACAGGCTTGTTGTCTGCCAGAGTACTTCTTGCTTATTTTAAAACCCAAGGTGGAGGCTACTTCATTCAGAAAGCCTTCCTGTCTCATTTTCAGGTCAATGCCACCCTTCTATATGCTTTGATCTTACGGACTCCATGCTTTAATGACTGGTATTTTCCCAAGAAATTATAATTCACTTTCTAAATGTTTGTCACTGGATGAGGCCCACGGGGACAAAGATGATTTCTTACTTGGGTCTGTGTCTCTAGTAGCTTGTTTGGGGCCTGATACAAAGCGGCTTCTCAGGAAACAATGAATGAAAGAGTAAAAGAATGAACAGAAGAGTGAACAAATTAAGCAAGCCAGTATCTCTTTAAACTCCTTGTTTGAATCCAATGCCCACCACTACACTTACACTTCACGCCCAGTAGAGGTTACCATCTGCTTAGCTCTTCAGTCTTAAACATTGTTAAATATTGAGGTTCATTTCATGATCACTAAAGGTTGGTGAAGGGCCCAGGCACAGTGGGTTTACGACTGAGTAATTTAGTGTTGTATAATTTGTTATTGTGTAATTATTGCTGTAAGTAATTTATTGCTTCCTTAAGGAGTGGTTCTTCTACATTTTTTAATCACTAGTTGTCCTTTTTTGTGAATGGAGATGCTCATGTATCCATCAATTAGATGCTACCAATTTTACAAAATGATTGAGTGCTTTACTTCCTTTTTTCCTCAGTTATATACACAAATTATACATGAAAATATCCTCATTGTAAAAAAATTTAAACAATATAGAAAAATTTGAAAACTCTCCCTTACTGCTCCTACCTTATCTATGTCCCTTCACAGAGGCAACATTTATTATCAATTTCAGACCTTTCCCCATGCATTTAGCTATACGCATACACAGACATCTTTTGTGTTGTTTGGGTGAGAGTATTGTACATATGTGGGATCAAGAGGTTTTGCAAAGGTTTTGTAAACTTCTGTGTTTAATCAACAATATGTTTCAAAGACACGCCCATGTCAGAAACATACCTCATACTTTTTACCTACCAGCATTCCATACTTTGGGTATACCTAGTTTATTTAATTATTCCCAGGTTGATCAAAATATATGTTTTTCAGTTTTTTACTCTTAAAAATCCCTGAACATGTCTCTTTATATAAAGGTGCCAGGAATTAATGAGTTAAACAGTATGCATAAAACAAGCTTACTAGAGTACAAGACTGTTTCTCCTCATCCTTACAAATGAGGTAACATAGGTATGTTACCTATGTTACATAGGTAACACCCTTACCTATGTTCGTATTCACTGTAGGTCACTGTGATTGGCACACAGGTTCAACTGAAACATACAAAAGGGCTCCTACTCAACTCTTAGCTCACATCCCAGTAACATAAACATGGATTCAATATCACTTCATGTTTAAACATCAGGAGGGAGATACTGGAATAAGTGTCTTCCTATAAACTATCTCGTTTCACCCTCTTAACATCCAATAAAATAGAAACTTTAATTCCTATTTTATAGATGACCAGAGTGAGGCTGGCTTCCCAAGGTTCCCAAGCTCTACGCCATACCAGGAAGTGCTAAATAGCCCCAGAATTTGGAAATTGCACGGCAGTGCTACTTAGTTCAAACTTTTCCAGGTTTTTATTATTCCCTGATGCCTAAGATCCTGCTCTTACATACCATTATCCACTATTATTTTTAAAAATACTGGGCTTT
The DNA here is from genome assembly GCF_964165515.1 of Mesoplodon bidens. NCBI lineage: Eukaryota > Metazoa > Chordata > Mammalia > Artiodactyla > Ziphiidae > Mesoplodon > Mesoplodon bidens. Next base: position 29,699,208 of record NC_138172.1, on the reverse strand, counting down.
GGAAACACGCTTAGAAGAATAGATATTAAAAGAATACAAATATTTATACAGGAGCAAAAAAATAAATTTATTGGACACCTGCACCTTTTTTAATGAGTTCCTCAGATTTCCCCCCAGAACTAATATCTAAGACATGAAATGGCATAGAATAAAGTCCATGATGACTAAGATAAACTATATGAGAATGGATATTGTCCTTTACATCCTGGCAATACCTAATAATATTAAATATTTTAAATTTTATCCTGGCTAGTAATAAAAAAGAACCCACAGTTATACTGTTAAGAAATTTTCCCTAATATTAGAAATAAAAATTTGTACTGAGGAAACAAAATAATTTTCACATCACTCAACTAGTTCTATTAAGAAAATTTTAGAAGTCATGTTTTTTAGCACCAATTAAAATGAACAGAAAAATGTTTTGTAAAACGTTGAGAAGCACGAAATGAAACGTTAAAATATTTCACTACTGGGGCTTCCCTGGTGGCGCAGTGGTTGAGAGTCCGCCTGCCGATGCAGGGGACGCGGGTTTGTGCCCCGGTCCGGGAAGATCCTACATGCCACGGAGCAGCTGGGCCCGTGAGCTGTGGCCACTAAGCCTGCGCGACTGGAGCCTGTGCTCCGCAACGGGAGAGGCCACAACGGTGAGAGGCCCGCGTACCACAAAAAAAAAAAAATTCACTATGTATATGTGATGCTGGAACCTTGAAGCTATCGCCTACACAGAATGGTACTTTAAAGATTACTTGAATGTGTTTTCTGAAAGTATGAAATGATAGATTCATTTTTAAAACCCTTAATGTAGTAGTACTCTTACTTTGCCTGACAGATGACAAGGCTTAAGAAAGGCAAAGACCAGAGCTGCAGGAACAACAGCAACAAAAGAGTTGGTACCAAATTCACTTCCCCTTCATGCCAACACTTTCTTCTCCCTTATCAAACAACAAAGCAAAAAGAAAAGTACTGAATGTGAAAACCGGAGAGATTCCCCATGACTGAGCCTTGGCAAGTACAAATGCATTAGTAATGGAGCTGATTGCTGTGACCTTTTCAATTATGATAATCCTTCAAAGAAAATTAAAACCATTTTCTAAAACATGGTCCAAGGAGTTCCACAGGTAATTGAAGAAAACATTTAGGAACATCCCTGGCACTCTTCTAAGTATGTACATACTTAACACAGGTCTATTCTTACTCTACAGCCCTTCCAGGCACGATTATTTGTGAGCAAAAGGTCAAACTTAATTTGAGAGACTTTTTTTTTTTTTTTTTTTTTTTTTTTTTTTTTGCTATACGCGGGCCTCTCACTGCTGTGGCCTCTCCCGTTGCGGAGCACAGGCTCCGGACGCGCAGGCCCAGCGGCCATGGCTCGCGGACCCAGCCGCTCCGCGGCATGCGGGATCCTCCCAGACCGGGTCACGAACCCGTGTCCCCTGCATCGGCAGGCGGACTTTCAACCACTGCGCCACCAGGGAAGCCCTTGAGAGACATTTTTAAAAAGCCTATATTTCCAGAGTTTTTGACCTTTATTTTCCTCTTACATATATTTTTGTTTTGAAATGGGAAGATCTAAAAAGAGGGGGACTACCAAAGGGGAGGGAGGCTGGGGAATGAGTGAAATAGGTGAGGGAAGCTAAGATGTACAAACTTCCAGTTACAACATAAATGAGTCACAGGAATGAAATGTACAGCCTGGGAAATACAGTCAATTATAGTGTAACATCTTTGTATGGTGAGAGATGGTAACTAGACTTATCACAGTGATCATTTTGTAATGCCTAGAAATGCCAAGTCACTATGTTGTGTAGCAGTAACTAACACAGTGTTGTAGGTCAACTATACTTCAACAAACAAACAAACTCATAGGAAAAGAGATCAGATTGACGTTACCAGAGGTGAAGCGCTGGGGGAAGGAGGAACTGCAGGAAGGTGGTCAAAAGGTACAAACTTCCAGTTATAAGATAAATGAGGACTACAGATGTAATGTATAACACGATAAATATAATTAACACTGTTGTATGTTATATATAAAAGATGTTAAGAAAGGAAATCCTAAGAGTTCTTATCACAAGGAAAAAATAGTTTTCTTTTTCTTTTATTTTGTATCTATATGAGATGATGAATGTTCACTAAAGTTACTGTGGTATTTCATGATCTATGTAGGTCAAATCATGCCATACACCTTAAATGTAGACAGTGCAATATTTCAATTATATCTCAAATAAGGAAAAAATATTTAAGACACTGTTATGTAGCATCCCAAAGGTAAAAGTGTCCTATATTGATTATTTTGCAGATAAAGCATTTTATGAAGTCTAAAATTTTGTAAATTATCATTAAAAAATACATAGAAAATGGAAGTAGTGCATGTGAACAAGGTGTTTTCTTTAATCTTTTCTGATATTCCGCTAATTAAACTGAACATTCAAATATAAAATAAAAATGATAATATAAAAAGAGGGTGACTATGTACTGTCTTCTGCTTCATGAGAATTTGATAGTCAATTAAGGAATTAATACATCATTTAAAATGTATCCTTTTGTTTTGGATATGACAAACATGTGAAGAGGCTTTCGAGTCCCCAGAATTTTCAATGACTTTCTAGTGAGCAAAAATTTTGCCGAAGCATAGAAACATGTATATATTTAACTTTAAATAAAGTTTAAATAAAGAAAAGTGATACAAGTTTGTCCTTGTTCAATTTCCACTTAATGAATAAGTAGACTAAATATTTACAGAAATGAAAGATCACCTGATTATTGGACTTGAATAAATTGACTTCATTTTAGCGCCCAGAAGAGAAGCCATGTCTATATACAAGCTGTCCAAGAAGCTGAAGGCTTGGCTCTTCATTCAGCTCTCCCCCTTATTGGCCTTATGAAAATTAGCTGGGCAGTCAACCAATGGGAGCCTGCATTTCTCATGAATTGAATGGTAATACTGGCATACGCTATCATAAGTACAATAGACAGGAAAAGTTTTTGAAAATTATATAATATTATGTAAACAAGCATATGGTGTTATAATTAGTAGTTCTAGTTTACAAAGTTAGATTCTCAGTATCAACAGCATTGACCTACCACAGCAGATAAGAGACAAGTCACCCTGCACTGAAAACCATAAAGTGGATTCTGATCAACAGAAGCCATTCTACTGCTTTCTGAATCTTCTAACAGAAAATTAGAGTCTTCATCGGAGAGAATAAAAAAAAAAAAGTTCATTGTTCCAAATTTGTATTTCTGTTGCTGATACCTGTTAAGAAGCAGTTCTGTAGCTATTAAGTTACAGTTGACAATTAAAAAAAAAAACTGACTAATAACTAAACCCTTTAAATTCCACCATCGAAACAGAAGATCAGTCTAAAGCACACGCTACAAAGGATGCAAAATGGCTAATGAAGACTTCAGTATCAGGATTAAGACCCTTCATCAATAGGAATATGTTCTGTTTTTAGAACTATTGCATAATGGGAAAAAAACATCATGGGAGCACAAATGAACTACCTCATAAAAGAGTACTTTGCCTTAGTCTGAGAATAATTTTTATCCAATTCAAATACCATAGAACAAAGAACTAGGAGGAAGAGGGATGACAGAAGCAGAGCACTTGGGAGAGAAGCTGGTCCTGCATGAAGCCAGGTGGGAAAGGACAACTCAACCTGTGCTCTTGTGTTGGTGGAAACCAAGTCCAGACCAGCTGGCAGGAAGTAGGAAGATGCTGCCTTTGCGATTCCCTTCAAAACCTATTAGCAACCCTCAGATTCAAGAGTTACAACTCCCTTAAAATAAACGGTGGGAAATGGAAAAGAAGTCATCTCATTTGGGAAAAAAAAAAAAAAAAAGTTTAAAATGGTTAAAACATGCCAGGGTTTTCTCACACAGAAGGAATTAAGGAAACTGTTTCAGGACTTGTGGGGACCTCTTACTGCAAAGCAGACTTACTTGCAAGAATCTAGATGCACATACGTATTCCTTTGTGTGAACTCATCACAGCCAGTACTTTTTAAACACTGAAGCTAGTAAGGCACTTGCAAGACATTTTAGGAAAATGAGTAGGGTGGAAGTCACTTCACCAGAGAAGTTTAAGTACACATTTATCTATGCGTTTTGTTTCTTCAAAGACTTCCCTGCGATTTCTTCCTAAATTCCGTGTGATCATTCCCAAAGGTAATGCTAATGAGATCTGCATTCTTTACTAGATGCCAAGGAAACATAGAAAATTTATCAAATGATAAGATTGGATGTGAAGCCCCATGCTAAAGATCATCCCCATTCCTTCTTCCTGACAAGGTCTTCATTACGTTTGTCCAACAAACAGTATAGAAATGGCAACACAATAAAACTGCCTATTTACTTGTCAGCTTCTCCCAGTAAGCTGCGAGCTCCAGATCAGTGTTTTCCACCTACGTCCACAGTGTCAGCACTGTGCCTCCTACACAGAAAAAGCTCCATACATGCTGGTAAGTTTTGTTATTTTAATTATCATTACCTAGGTATTATGTTTTATTACATTTATATTGAAAATCTTGAATTTTTTAGGAATTTCAAATACTCTTCCTAACATTTTCCAATAAGGAGGATAATGAACATGTAAACAAATACATTTATTTACATATGTTTATAACACATGGACAAAGAAGATATTTCTATATCAGTTTCCTGTGTTCCTTCTAATCTATAGCATTTGCCCTTTCCACAAAAGTTGAAAGGAAGAGGGAACCAATGGAGTATGAGTGGCAGTCAAGGCAAAGAGAGATGGTAGAAAAGAAATAAGTTCTCAGACGTCAAAGAATCACATGGAAAGGGTGTTGACCACCAGGAAAATGCTGCCATGGACCCACCCCCAGATAGCTACCCCGTAGTCCTAAGCACCGAGGGGGAAGAGATGAGTTACAAATATCCATAGCTAAGTAGGAGTTAGTTTTTCTTGCTTTTGTTTTTAAATTTTATTTTCAGAACAAAGAAGACTGTTATAAAAGGAAGAAGTGGGGCTTATTATAATTGCATTTTATTATTCTACTGATCACTATCACCTCCAGTAATTTCATAATTCATTATTGTTACTTACTTAAGTTTCCAAAGATTTTTAATATGGTCCTTAGCTTCTAGATAGAGAAGAATTTTCATAACAATCAAATGACTGATCACAATTACTGGTGAGGAAAATGGAAATCACAAGGTAAGCATTATGAAAAGAGGCTATGTAAATTACACTAAAATGTCAATGATTTATTAGAGCCTCATTAATATTGGGGAGCAACTAAAAAGTTAAACATATGTGCATTGCACATTTCCCATGTTCTGTCCTCTCTTCTTCCCTAACATGTATAAGAGGATGCTACCAAAAACAAAGAAAACCTTGCAGCGTCATGTGGTAGTTTTCTCCAATCTGCAGTTGAGCATTTCAAATAAAATAGATATTTTATTTATTTTCACAACACATTTATTTTATTTATTTATTTATTTTTTGCGTTAAACGGGCCTCTCACTGATGTGGCCTCTCCCGTTGCGGAGCACAGGCTCCGGACGCGCAGGCTCAGCGGCCATGGCTCACGGGGCCCAGCCACTCCACAGCATGTGGGATCCTCCCAGACCGGGGCACGAACCCACGTCCCCTGCATCGGCAGGCGGACTCTCAACCACTGCGCCACCAGGGAGGCCCAACACATTTATTTTAAATCCTATGTTTCCTGTTGGCTTGAAATTGTTTCACTCCTAAATTGTTTCTCAGTACCTAAAAGCTTTTTCATTTAAATTTTCACAAAATCTATTCAAGTGTTTGTTTTTTTGGCAAAGTACATATTACTACCAGGCATGTCATCAATATCTGTTTAGTTCTTCCTCCTTAAAAATGGCATTCTCGGTTTTTAGCTGAGCATATGTTGGCCTGAAATAGATACCACATCTTCCAATCTGACTGCTTTTGCCCCTTCTCTTTTTCCTTCTTTCTGCCAGATAAAATGTGGTCATAATGGCTGAAAAGTCCTAGCGGACAGCACTAAATTAGACTGTTCTCACTAGTATAGACACATGTTCACGTGCATACATTATACACGGACATGCACACACACATACAAACATAGTTCCCCATGCTCCATCTCCTTTTTTCTCAACACACCAACAGACAATTAATCTACTGCCTAAGCTGATAGGCTTTTTCTTAAATCCGTAACAACATTTTCAAGTGAGCCCATGACCTTGAATCAATTTCTTCAAGCTATCACTAAGGATTGTTTGCTTTCTTCTTTTTCTACTTTTAGCCACATATTAACCATTGTTCAAACAGAAACACAGGCTTATCTCTAGGCATCTTCACTTTGCCCACTCGGATGACTACTTGCTTAAGTACCCACAGGACACTGAGAAGAGTAATAATTAATGTTATATAGTCATTCATTCAATGGTTGAACAAAATTGACATGGTCCCTGTACTTATAAAGCTTACATTCTAATGGGGAAACAAGCAAAAATACAATAAATTGTTGTCTTCACAGAATTGGACATTACTGGCAAATAAAAGAGTATGTCCAAGAACTCCTTGTTATGAGGGAATGGAAGTGAGGTGTACTACTTGGCCTGTGTTTGTAAAGACTGATAGACTGCAGTTAAAATCCTGACTTTCTTTAAGCTCAATAAATGGCTGTCTTCAGACTAAATTCCACCTGAGGCTCTAAGCTACTAACGTCCTTTAGAAGATAGAAGCAACAACTCTTATTTAATCTACAAACACCAGTTCAATGGCAGAATCTGTTGTCTTGAACAGGGCAACATCTATAAATGTGAGGAATGATAACCACCTACTTATACTCTGAAGATGTAACCTGAAAACAGAGGCAGTTGATGTTTTGCATTGTTTTACAGTATTACTTAACTGCCCAGTTCTATAATTAACATTTACTTTTTTTTTAAGCCAGGAAAGGAGATTAAAAAAATCAATGAGATGTCAACACAAAGCAGACATATAGGACCAGATGTAGTCTCTAAATAATGTTCTACAAAAGTCAGCAGGAAGGGTAGCAATAATTTATTCCAGGAATACTGACAGTTACCATCATCTAGATTCTGTTAAATGGTTTGTATTTTTTTAAAAACTTAGATGGGTCTTACACCATTCCCCTGTACTTCCACCACTTAAAGAAATTCCATCAAAAGCTGAAGTTAAAGATACTAGTTCTTGTCAAGTCAAGATATTGAAGGTGACTGTTCTGATCACAGTAATTCTCAGAAAGTTCAGATGTAGTGATAAACCTAAAAGTACAATGTGATGTATTTTCAACTGTTCATTCCAATGTTCAATATTTCAATTACTATACTTTGTAATTCACCCTATAAAACAGCAAACAGATATTGTCTATAGGATACACACACACATACACCCAAATACATACACAAATATATATATATATAACATGTATATGTATATGTATGTATCAAGACAGAAAGAGAAAATTTCTATTTTTTTTTAAATAAAGAGATGAGAAGAAAGGTCACACCATTGTCACTTTCTAAAAATAATTTCCCAGGATCTATAATATTCAAAGCTGTGCTGAATTATTCATTTAATCTTATTAAAACTAGAAATTTAAGTAATACCTCTGAATATAACTTGGAATAATGTAACAAGATAATCATGAACACATCACAAAAATTCATGCTGATTAACAGTAAATAGCTTTCGGACTGACTGATTTCTGTTTAAGAATGAGAGCATCATCTAAACAAACTCTGTTGCCAAAAAAGCCACAAAATTGAAAAGCAATTCATTTCTGAAATGAGACCTCAATGCGAAGTCTAATCCTTAGGATCATCTCCCATCTTCTGAATTGTGCACAAAAGTATTTACTACACATGCTGCTTGTTTATAAGACAGAGACTACAAACAACATCTAGAATGGGAGTTTTATCTAAAATTCTGTATATTTCACATGTTTTAAAGCAAAATATTTTATATTTGATCAGCTTGGCTTTTAATTTTAGTTATAATTATTTTCAAATATACTAAGATATTCCTGACATCTCAAAAGAATAATTACTGTCAACTCATTTTTAGGAAAACTATATCATAAAAAATGTACAGCTTCACATAATTAAAACAATTCAAGCAGTGTGCATTGACTAAAGGAATATGGACTCTTAAATAATTCAAAATTGTGTTTAGCGGCAGCAACTGTTTAATTAAAAGGTAAAAACTGCAACTAATCCACTACGGTTGACAGAAATACAGCCTATATCAGTAGTGAGATCCCCTAGCATAGAGAATATGGATATGAATTCCAGAAGTCATGAGCTTCATTTAATGAATATAATTAAAATAACCACAATAAATCTGTACAGAAACATATTTTACATCAAAGATCTGAATGTTCCCTCGCTTTTCATTTCCTTGCAGGTAATAATTTTGCATTTCAATGTAGCAAAAAATCCTCTAATGTACATACTTTTAACCATCAATGCATACAGCTTCTATTAGAGGGCCCATAGCTGAAGCTCAGCCTACAAGGAGGCTAGAAAAATTCTCAGAACCTGTTGTCCCTTGAAAGGTCTGAATTTCAGGTTCAATATTCAACATACTTGCTCCTAATTGCCCTCTATCCTGGAGAAACACAAATGGCCAACAAACGCATGAAGTTAACCAACCTAACCAACAACTGATTAATTGAACTTTACAACTTCACTGAGGAACTTTTTTCACCTACCATATTACAGGGGAAACTCTTTCGTAACTGAAAAAAACTGACAGTGAGGATGACATAAGTATTTATAAAGATGATTAAGCAATATGCATAATGTTCCCATCCCTTGATCTGGAATTTCCAATCGCAGTCAATTTTATTCTGAAAGAACACATGTGGGCATAACTTAATGTAAAATGAAGTTAACTGAAGAAATGTTTTTAATATCAGGAAAAATTAGAAAAAAATCTCATTACTGGGAATTGCTCAGTAAATTTTGTCACAATCGTACAATGGACTAGTAGATGGCCATTATGAGTTATACAAAACTATCTGTGTGTTTACCTTCTATGTGACAAAGAAGCAAATAATTGAATACATTAGTTTTTACAAAATAATCAAAAGATAAAAAATAGAAAAGAGTACCTCCATAACTTTGGATATGCTTACGCTAAAGTAAGTAACATTAACTCACATCATAATTTTCTGCTTAAAAATGCTTATTTTTATATTATAAGCTTCCCAGTTTACCCTGGCTGTGCTGTAGAAAGAAGTTTTGAGAAGTATGGAATCAGGCAGATCATAAGAGGCACTGCAGTAATAGAAACAAGTGAGGTAGAAATGGAAAGTAGTAGAAAATTATAAAAGGTAGAGAAATGAATTATTTTTTAGAGAAATTACACTAAAAATGTGTACCTCCATATATATATATATATATATATCTTGTTGTCTTTAAAGGAGAAATACCAATCCATTTCTATATGGTTTCTTTACTTCGAGAGGGAAAGGGAAAAAGTCCTCCTAAGATGGCAAGGGAGAAAAAAGGGAAAGGGTCCCTTTTACACTTTACAAATGAGAAAGATAAATGGTTCATAGATTGTTTTAACATTCCTATCAAATGTCCTGTGGACTTTGTTTATTTGCAAATTATGAGGCTAGCAGAGCAGAAAATGGAAGTCTTTAATTAGGCAGAGCAGGTGGCTGAAAGCCACAAGGTGAATATTGGTCACATCTCTGTCCAGTGCCAAAAATTACGGACATGAACTACAGAAGGCATTTTGAGGGTGAGAGTTAACTGTCTCTAAGCAGTCATCTCTTGAGAGGAGTTCAAGCTCCATGGCCAGGTTTGCTAAATTATGTTTACTCTATTTAATGGGAATTGGTTTGCTCCTCAGCTTTCATTGGAATTTACCAACGTATAAATTATGAAGTTCTCCACACAGCCTACAACGCTTCTTGCTGCAGTTGAGACAAATTCTAGATCCTCTAAATGGTCCTTTTTCTCTTATTGGGTTTTGGAATTAGCTTTCCTAAACAGTTTAATAAGTATTAGAAAGTTAGAATGACTTAGTATATGGCATAAAAATACTTATATAGGTGGAACACAGAGGATTTTCAGAGCAGTAAAACTACTCTGTATGATACAGTAATGGTAGATACCTGGCGTTACACATTTGTCCAAACCCAGAGTATATACAACACCAAAAGTGTACCCTAATGTAAACTGCAGATTTTGGGTGATAAGAATGCGTCAACTTAGGTTCATCGACTGTAACAAATATACCACTCTGATGGTATGCTAATGGAGGATGCTAATGGGGGAGTAGGTATATGGGAAATCTCTGGACCTTCTCAATTTTGCTGAGTCTAAAAGTGCTCTAAAAAATAAAGTCTATTAAAATACTTATATAGACAGATTTATTAAATCATTTCTGCCATGAAAAGACTTGGGTTTATAAAATCCAACATTCTGACATCCATGTCTAAAAATAGCAGTGATCTTAAAGTTCGTGATGATCATTTACAGACTCAGATTCTCAATTGTACAGCTCTGTCACATCTGGGCCAATTTTTATGCACTGAATAAACAGCATTTCATATTAACATAGGTTCACAACCAAGTGCCATAATTTACCACTTGTTTGGTCTTGGGGAAGTTCCATAATATCCTATGCCTCTCAGTTTCCTCTTCTATAAAATGGAAGAATATAATGGTATCTACTTCACTGGGTTGTTAGAAAATTAAATGAAAGACGGTTAGGGGCTCAGCAAAGTGCTTGGCCCCTTAGTATTAAGAAATGCTAACTCCTTTTGTTATGATTAACCACCAACCTAATGCCAATAAATCTCCTTTATTTTTACCAATATCACATGGAGCAATCAGAGGAGAAAAGATGGCATCTTCAAGAATGAATAGGAGGGACTTCTGGCGCAGTGGTTAAGAATCGGCCTGCCAGTGCAGGGGACACAGGTTTGATCCCTGGTCTGGGAAGGCCCCGCATGCTGCAGAGCAACTATGCCTGTGCACCACAACTACTGAGCCTGAGCTGTAGAGCCCGTGAGCCACAACTACTGAGCCCGCATGCTGCAACAACTGAAGCCCCCGCGCCTAGAGCCTGTGCTCCACAACACAAGAAGCTCACACACCACAACAAAGAATGGCCCCTGCTTGCCACAACTGGAGAAAGCCCACGTGCAGCAACAAAGACCCAACACAGCCAATAAATAAATAAATACGTTTATTAAAAAAAAATGAATGAATAGGAAATGTTTGAAATTCATTACTTCAGTGTAGAATTTTTACTGAGTTTCAGGATTGTAGTCAGACTTACTCAGTATAATAAACCACTAGATGGGGCTTCCCTGGTGGGGCAGTGGTTGGGAGTCCGCCTGCCGATGCAGGGGACACGGGTTCATGCCCCGGTCTGGGAGGATCCCACGTGCTGCGGAGCGGCTGGGCCCGTGAGCCATGGCCGCTGAGCCTGCGTGTCCGGAGCCTGTGCTCCGCAATGGGAGAGGCCACGTCAGTGAGAGGCCCGCATACCCGAAAAATAAATAAATAAATAAAACAAACCACTAGATGAATTACTTATCACCATATCTAGAAACTGTAATTCTTCAGTGCATGGTCCTTCATCTGCATTTGAACCACCTAGCTGTAAATAGGCCTCAAAATAAATAACTTCAGTTTTGCCCCCTAAGAATTCAAAATCTACTCCCTGGTTGATTCTCTGATACAGAAAACTTTCAAAACTTGGTTTGCTGATGATAACAAATTTATTTTCAGGAATAATATTCCTGATCTAATTTGAGGTAATAAATAATTCAGAATCTTCACATTATCAGGGAATTACATTTAGGAGATCAACTGGGGATCTGTGTAATGAGAAGCATTCACCTTGCTCGAAGACTGCTACTCGGCATTTAATCTTATAATATTCCCTTCAGGGTGTACAAGACAGCTTGTTGGAAAATAGAATGATTCTTGGCTGTATTCAGAAAGAGAACAAAAGAGAGAAGGCAGATAAAGGACTCAGCACCAGGAAATGACATTTAGTTTCCATTCGAATCCTCAAGTACTGAACTTTTAAAAATCTTCATTTGAAGAAATTCTGAGAAATTTGTCAAGAGTCGGAACAAAACAGGATATAGCCTGCCACTTAAGATAGGGTGCTAAAAAAAAAAGGTTAACAATTGTTCAGCCTAAATGGTTCGTGATGAGTGTTTGTTTCACTATCCTTGCAACTCTCCATATGTCTAACAATTTTTACACCAAAAATTTGGTGGGGGAAACCTGTTGCTAAAAAGTTGCGGAAAAAAATTCTGTACAGTTTTCTCTTTTAACACAACAAATATCTATTTACTCTTCTCTTGGAAATAGCATCTTTTCTGCCACAAAACCCATGTACTCTGGGTACATGTACTCTGGGGGGGAGCTGAATGCATCACTTGGGCCTCCACAGCTCTACCACAGAACAGTCAGCATAAGTCTGTCCCCCTGGCCATTTTGACTGGCTCAGAGATGGGCAAGAGACTAAATTTGGACCAATGAGAATGAAGCCCAGGATTTTTGTTCCACAGTTATGGGAAGAGCCTTTCCCTTTTCCTACTGAACATGAATGGAGGAAAGAGGAAGGCTCATAGCTGAGAGTAATCACGTTAGGACCATGATCAGAGTGTTTGCCGGAGACTAAACTCAGTACCAAGGAAATAGTTGATAGAGAAACAGACACACACACAGAGACAAACGCGCACACACATGCACACACACACGCACACAGAGATAAAGCTACACCTAAAGGCAAATCTAGTACTTTTCAATTATTTGAGATGATAAATGTCACTGTTTGCTTAACCTAGAGTGGGTCTGTTTTTCTGTTGCTTGCAAGTGAAATTATCCTTACAGGCAAGACAAAACAGTCTGAGCAATGATTAAAGGAGCCCATTTTTTACCTCATATGCTGACACTCTAAGAGCATTATTGTATCATTTGCTGCTGAATGGAGAGGAAAGCTGGTTCCTAAGGACCCCCTCAGCCAAAGAAGCACAAAACATCTGTTGAAGTCATGAGTGACTTGTTAGTGAAGTTGAGCAGCAGTAAAGCCATCTAAAAAACACATCTTTTCTCACCAGTGGGTATTTATATAATTAGGGTCAATTACAATTTAGAGTTTCTGGGGCACGGGGCTAGATTACAGTGACATTTAAGAGCTCTGCTAAATTTTCCCATTCATCGTGAAGATTTCTGGAGTAACTACGTTGTAATTAAGTAATTTCATCTTTTCATTTTTATTATAATTTTCTTCTTCAGGCTTGGCAATTACCCACTACTCCAGGGGAACTTCCTTTAGAGGGAAAAAAAAAGACCATGGGATTTTCAACCAACGCTTGGATGAGGTTCTGCTGCCTGTTAAGTGAAGAATGCTGATGTGTACAGCACCCTTGGAATGAGTTGCCCAAACAAGATTCTTTCAGCTCCACAACTGCCCCATCCAAGGTCTTCCCCCAAATTATTAACTTGTCTGAGTGTGTATTCAAAACCAAAACAAAAAGTGAAACCTGACAGTATGATTATTTGGCATCCTTTACACAAGAGGTAGTTTTAAGCAGCCCCTAGGAAATGCGCAAGCAAAGCCTGTTACTTGTCTGTGGGTTTTACATTTGCCTCACTGGTACAAGTTTTATGAAGATACATACCTTTTGAGCTTTATGCAAGAGAGAGGAAAGATAACTCTCATTGGATCAAGCTATTCCAATTGCATTTACTTCTAGCAACAAAGTATATCACATCCATAAAAAGCAGTCAGAGGCCTTTAAATTTCAGGTCAATAGCACTTGACTATTATATGTTCCCAAGAGAAGCTATAACAAGTTGTGCTGATGTTACAGAATATTCAGCTTTCTCCAAAGAGGGAGCAGATGGGGAATAATGATCATGATGACACCAACCATCATCAACCTCGGGTAAGTAAAGACTCACTCCATCCAGGCACCCAACCCCTTGGAGGAAACGTATTATCAGCAACATTTGAAAAAAATGAGAAAATAGTAAAAAAAAAAAAAAAAGTTGGTTGTGTGGCCTATTATCATCCAGCTGATGAGTGGAAGAATCAAAATTGAAACCCCATCTCACTGATTCCCAAGACTGCATTCTAAATTATAGTACTAGTGGGCTTCCCTGGTGGTGCAGTGGTTAAGAACCTGCCTGCCAATGCAGAGGACACGGGTTCAAGCCCTGGTCCAGGAAGATCCCACATGCGTGGAGCAACTAAGCCCGTGCGCCACAACTACTGAGCCTGCGTGCTGTAACTACTGAAGCCTGCACGCCTAGAGCCCGTGCTCCACAACAAGAGAAGCCACCGCAGGGAGAAGCCCACACACCACAACGAAGAGTAGCCCCTGCTCGCCGCAACTAGAGAGAGCCCGCGCACGGCAAGGAAGACCAAACACAGCCAATAAATAAATGAATAAATTTATAAAAAAAGAAATTATAGTACTAGTGTTACAACCTGAGCATGAGAGTAGTTATTCTAGTTTCTGACTCCATAGATGATATCCATGTGTGTTGCAGGTAATTCTAAAACCATCCTCGATCTAGTCTAGACATTTCTAGTTAGAGATTCCTTCAACTAATCTTAACCCTGTCCAGCCTCTGGGTCACTGCTCATTCCATGTCTTTTACCTGACATACCCTTTCCATTCCTACCTACAAAAAACTTACCTGTATCTCAAATGCCTGTTACTCCTTCATTCCACAAGTATTTAACAGGTGCTGACTATATGCAAGGCACGATGAACACACAAGTAAGAGTCAGACATGGCTCCTTCTCCATATACTACATAATAACAGGGCAGATGATACTGTTTCTGAATTTATGAAGGCATTCCAATGCATTCCAAGAAAAGCTAAGATTCACACTGACTCTAGAAAATATATTCCAAAGATAACCAACTAGAATAAAGGGAGAAGACTTTCATTTCACAAATGCCAAACATGTGTCAGACATTTCTGTATGTATCTGAATTAATCATTAGCTGTATGACAAATTTTGAATGCAAGCATATTAACATATTCATTCAAAAATATTTTTGCAACACTTACACTGTTTAAGATGCTCCATTGGATACTTGATGCCACACAAAGATGAATCAGACCATGTGAAATAAAATCTGCACCAATGGTCAAAGCAACGGCAGCACTTTATCTTGGGAACTGCAAAAAAAAAAAAGATGAGGGTATTCTGACATCATTTGTTTCTGGATAGTGAAGAGAGATGTCTGCAAAGGATCCCTTCAGCCCTAAAAGTCCACATTTGGTGAAGTTTTCAAGCTCCCTAGGGTAGGAATTGGACGGTGGTAGACATCTTTATCCCAGCAGCTGGCACTGCACCTGGGAAACAGTAGTTTCTCCAAAAATAGTTGGATAAAAAGGTAGAGACTGTGGCCTCATGGACTTTCTAGTCTAGCAAACTGCTAAAGAAACAAAGAATGTTGAAGTGTTCAAGCTACTTACACTTCTAAGCTTTAATTACCATGGTACAGTCAATTTAGTGAATTAAAATACATACACCCAAAAAAAGGCTAATCATAATTAATATAAATTTTACTTATAATGAAGGGTATCATTAGCAAATCATCAATGAATGTCAGAAAGGGAAGATTCCTTGTGGTATTCTGAATAAATATTTTAAGAAGAATAAAACACATGGATGAGAAATATTCCAGCCTGTTTCCAGTTATTAAGAACAACTGTTTTGAATGGCAATTTGGAATGATGTGCAATGAGACAAAGGATATTACTCATTTTCGTCAGTGTAGCAGTTGGCAATAATCTATAAAAGCATTGCAGTAAGGATGCAATATCAAATCCATGTAGAGTCAAAACTGCAAATACCATACAACAATGTGTCAAATATACTGAAATTGTCACACCTTTCTCCCTGTTTTGCTATCACTGACTTTCTCCTTTGCCTTCTCCAATACTGTGAGCTCCTTAACACAGAGACTGTATGATGTCCACCACTAAATGTCTAGAAACAAGGGAGGAAAGAAGTCACAACTTCACTCTGAAAATTAATATAGTACTAAATCTACCTTCTTATCAACCGATATGTTCACCCTCAGGAAGAATCAATTGAAGAACTGGTGAAATAAAAGACCAGGAAAAAGTATAATACCTTTCTCCAGAGAGCCCAGGGAACCTATGAATATTAGCAATAATTAAATACATTTGGTATATATCCCCAAACTGGCCAATGCCACTTGTAACTGATCTGATCCCAACTGCTTCTTTTCTTTACGACTTTTTATTTTGAAATAGTTCAAACCCACAATAAGTTGCAAGAGTAATATAAGAAATACTTCTGGATATCCTTCATCAAGTATTCACATTTTGCCATATCTATTTTCTCTCTCTCAACACACATGGGTGCGTGCACACACACACACGTATGCATGCACACACTCATTGTCGCTATCCTCATCATTTGTGTCTAGCTATTCCTTATGGTAGAATGGCTTGGGTATTCCAGAAAAGAAGAATGAAAAGTTTTATCACCCCTGCAAAACAGAGTGAGATTAAGCCTTGCATGAGATGTATTCAGTACCTTGAGTAAAATCATCTCCCTGAAGTGAAGAGTTTAGTACAGTGGACAGTGGGAAATATAACCAGAAAACAGGTGGTAAAGACCCTAAGGAGGGCTTCCCTGGTGTCGCAGTGGTCGAGAGTCCGCCTGCCGATGCAGGGGATGCGGGTTCGTGCCCCGGTCCGGGAGGATCCCACATGCCGCGGAGCGGCTGGGCCCGTGAGCCATGGCCGCTGAGCCTGCGGGTCCCGAGCCTGTGCTCCGCAACGGGAGAGGCCACAACAGTGAGGGGCCCGTGTACCGCAAAAAAAAAAAAAAAAAAAAAAAAGACCCTAAGGATTCTAGATGTTATCTAACAGAAAATAAAGAATCATTGCAAGATTTTTTGAGTAGGCTTGCGACCAAATACAAATGTTATTTTTCCAAGATAATCTGGGGATGATACACCAAAGACACAACAGAAACAAGAGAACAGTGACAGGAAAATAAAACAAGTTCAAAACACAGAGAGTTAAGCATAAACATAATGAAACTGGATTCATCCTATTCCTATAGCAAAATAAAGCTAGAGAGGTTTGAAAAGTCATTGGCCAATAACATTTAATATAAATATACTCAAATAGCACATATTTCAATTAATTAGGTTTCTAGAGGACTAACGCGGTATTTGGACTTGGACATTAAATCAATATTGGCCTTACAGACACCCCCCATGTTCTTCAGTCCTCCATTCCAATCCCTCCCCCACCCACACACAAATCAATACAAAAACCTTCTATCAGCCAAAAAGGAGTGTACTATTTAAGTGGAAATAGCAATCTAAATTGTAATTGTAAATGTCTAAAGCTTGTAGTCTGGGGATTTTCCTAATGAGAATATTTGATGTGACTTTTTGTTATTCTTATGGTTGTGTTCACAAGCACAAGGGTGGTTTAAAGGCTTAAGTGCCATAAATTAGATTTTCTTTAAGAAATCATGTCCTTGACATATTTTTTCATTATCTGAGAAGAATGAAACAGATTTTTCGGTTAATTAGTACTAAGGCATGCATTTTGCATTAGCATTAAGTTTACCAAAATGGCTTTAAAAACTTGAACAGATGGCAGAATTATAATAACTTTTCCTTATGATTTAGGTTAAGAATAAGTGTCAAGAGAATTTTCCTCCTGCCTAACTTTTCTGTAACGTTAATGAATTGAATAGATATGATGTACTGCTTTTCTCATAGAGGTGTAAACAACTCTGTCTCACCTTAGATGAATATAATGAGCTGAGGAAATACATGTCAGTATTATCTATCTAGGGGGTAAAGGGATTTCCCAGGGTTTAAACATCAATCTACATAGAAACAATTCTAAAGCCTGAACATTAACTGAGTAGGATCGAGCATGGGTTGCAAAGATAGAGTCTACAGGGGCCTGGCAGGTAGAGTAAATGAGTTGAGTTGACTTGCTCTAAGGATGATAGGGAAGAGTGGGGATTGCAAGAAACTGGGCAGAGCAAGCATCATCCAAAGGCAGTGGACTGTAGGTCACTCACTAACTGTTCTCATGCATGGACTGCAGACCTTGTACAGCCAGAGGAGGAGATTTTTCCAAAGCACAAAATCTAAATTTTGCATATGAAATCTCCCAATTAAAACTGTGGCAGCTATTTCATATTTTCCTTAAAAAAAAAAAGTAAATAAATAAAGCCAAGAGGACCAGGAAAAATAGTCTGTGGGCCTCCAGTTGGCCATGGATAACATCAGTCTGCAACCCTGGATGGGCAAGGACAGATATCAATAATTGATGTTTATGGTCAGTACTATGGCTTATGTCATGCCCAGTCCTTATTAGGAACTCAGCCCCTGAGTAAAACAGTTTAAGTCAGTACATTAGATCTGCTTTACAGCTTGGTTTTCAAAAGTAAACTGTGGTGAAAAATGCATGAATTCTAACGACTAGTCACGATGATACCCTACACAGATGATCTTGAGCTCAGGGACCTCCACTGTGCTCACCAGTACTCAGCTAGCTCTTCATCCTCCCTTCTTGCCTCCTTAAATTCTCTATACTGCCTATGCTAAACTCTCACCCCATGTGTCTTAAAAGTCATTAGTAACTGATATTAGACAATAATGAGAGAATTTGCACATTTTCCTAGCCTTCATATGCTTTAACTGCACTGCAGCATTGAGTATCTTATCTCCCTAGGTCTCTCATCATCAACATCAAGCTTCCCAAATTTCCCCACTGCACTAAATTCACCCTTCTTTCTTGAACCTTCTCCTCCTGACCTCTCTTATACTACCTGCTTGGTTAACTTCTTTCTCTGACTCTTCCTAGATCAATTCTCTCCTTACACTGTGATTTGATAATAAAGGGTAATGAGCACTACCCATCAACCTATTTTTCACTGACTTTTTTTCGCCTAATAAATGGAATCTTCTAGCCTTACGCCCTTTTTCTCAGGTGGAACTATTCTCAGATCAGTGGAACAGGATAGAAAGCCCAGAGATAAACCTACGCACCTATGGTCAACTAACCTATAACAAAGGAGGCAAGGATATAAAATGGAGAAAAGACAGCCTCTTCAATAAGTGGTGCTGGGAAAACTGGACAGCTACGTGTAAAAGAATGAAATTAGAATACTCCCTAACACCATACACAAAAAGAAACTCAAAATGGGTTAAAGACCTAAATGTAAGGCCAGACACTATAAAACTCATAGAGGAGAACATAGGAAGAACACTCTCTTACATAACTCACAGCAAGATCTTTTTAAATCCACCTCCTAGAGTAATGGAAATAAAACCAAAAATAAACAAATGGGACCTAATGAAACTTCAAAGCTTTTGCACAGAAAAGGAAACCATAAACAAGACAAAAAGACAACCCTCAGAATGGGAGAAAATATTTGCAAACGAATCAACGGACAAAGGTCTAATCTCCAAAATATACAAATAGCTCATGCAGCTCAATATTAAAAAAACAAACAACCCAATCCAAAAATGGGCAGAAGACCTAAATAGACATTTCTCCAAATAAGACATACAGATGGCCAAGAAGGACACAAAAAGCTGCTCAACATCACTAATGATTAGAGAAATGCAAATCACAACTATAATGAGCTATCACCTCATACCAGTTAGAATGGGCATCATCAGAAAATGTACAAACAACACATGCTGGAGAGGGTGTGGAGAAAAGGGAACCCTCTTGCACTGTTGGTGGGAATGTAAATTGATATGGCCACTATGGAGAACAGTATGGGAGTTCCTTAAAAAACTAAAAATAGAATTACCATATGATCCAGCAATCACACTACTGGGCATATACCCAGAGAAAAACCATAATTCAAAAAGACACATGGACCCCAATGTTCACTGCAGCACTATTTACAATAGCCAGGTCATGGAAGCAGCCTACATGCCCATCAACAGATGAATGGATGAGGAAGATGTGGTACATACATACAATGGAATATTACTCAGCCATAAAAAGGAACGAAATTGGGTCATTTGCAGAGACGTGGATGGATCTAGAGACTGTCATACAGAGTAAAGTAAGTCAGAAAGAGAAAAACAAATATCATATATTAATGCATGTATGTGGAACCTAGAAAAATGGTACAGATGAACCAGTTTGCAGGGCAGAAATTGAGACACAGATGTAGAGAACAAACGTACGGACACCAAGGGGGGAAAGTGGCGGGGGGTGGGGTTGGTGGTGGGATTAATTGGGAGATTGGGATTGACATATATACACTGATGTGTATAAAATTGATGACTAATTAGAACCAGCTGTATAAAAAAAAATAAAATTCAAAAATTCAAAAAAAAAGATCAGTAATTTCTAAATACCTAACATACATCATGATGACTCACTTAAAAGTTATATATTATATACTTGAAATCTGCTAAGACTGTCTTAAGTATTCTCACTAAATGCACACAGAAAAAAGGTAAAGGTAATTACGTGAGATGACAGATATAATAATTGGCCTGACTGTGGTAAGCATCTAATAATTTGTATGTATATCAAAATATCATGTTGTATACCAAAAAATTATGCAACGATACAATTTTTATTTATCAATTACACCTCAGTAAAGCTGAGGGGAAAATGTGACTACCAAGGCTACAACCATAAGAACTACCTCCAGAGGAATCATTGAGCAGGCCGGGCATTGCGAAGGCTGGGGAAACAACAAGTGGGCAGAGATCCTTCATAAGATCCTTAAGATTTCTGAAAATTAAGATTGTTAGAAACAGACACTAGTTTTCATTCTTCCTTCTTTCAACAAATATTGTTAGGAAATAGATGAGGGGCTGGGAACTAGAGATATAATTTGTTCAAAGGAAAGCTATGGAATCTTTATTAAAGCTTTGAAATTCAAACCAAAGATAAGGTTCAAAGGATGAAGGTGGATGGGGAGGTGTGAGGAGATGCTTCAGGGCTGCCACAAAACATCAAAACATTCTGAGAACAGGATGGAAAGAGCATACGTTACGGAAATAGCAAAATATAATAGTTTGTATTAAAAAAAAAAGTAAAACCTTAAAATATGCAGGAACTGGGCTAATATTCATTAACTCACTAAATCCTTAAAGTAACTCTAAGAGCTAAGTACTATTATTACCCCACTATAAAAAGTAACACAGCCTCAGAGAGGTTAATTAACTCGCCCAGAGTCTTGCAGACAGTAAGCAGCTGGGCTGTCCAACTCAAAACCATATTGCAATAATGCCTCCCAACTGCTCCCACAGGGCTTTAGGAAAGGGTATCCACATAAATTGGAATCTGGAATTGGAAAGGAAAGAAAAAATAAACAGGAGGTCAGACCTCCTATGCTTCACCAGGGAGTCTGAACTTCATCCTGAGGCTATGGGAAGACAAGCAAAGACTCCAAGAGAAGACAAAGAATAAATGGGGACCTAGCAATGGATACTCCAGTACTGGGTGGACTAACAATGGGTCCCCTCCAGAGCACCAAAATGAATTAGAATAAAGGAGAATGCAAACCACAGGTTAAATTTCTCCAGTAAGTCCAAAGTAAGAAAGAATTTACACTTTGAGGGGTACCAGAATATGCCACTCCAAAATATGCCTCTTTGGCATTTGGATTATCTGGAGCTAACTCCATTTGAAACTAGCAGACTCAGGAAATGCTCTAAAAAATGGGGTTACAAAAGTGTAAAGGAGATTTACATATTATAAAGGAAATCTCCATTTGTAAAGATGCCTCCCTCTCCCACACCTGGAAGAGTTGCACTCTTAACCACTCTTATCAAGGGAGAAAGCACAGATTTACACCTTTATAACAAACCTTAGTAAACAACCCTTGTTTACCCTACTTCTCCTGGTCACTTTCCCATGACTTGCTTTCCCCACCAAAAAGCCCCAAACCCCTTTGCCTTCAGTCTAAGATGGTATGTACAAGTCCATGTTCTAACCAGCACTCTGAGTTTACTCATCTCTGGGCACTCCCATGTTTTACATGTGTGATGCACATGTTAGTAATCTGTTTATTTTTCTCCTGTTAATCTGTCTTTGGTCAGGCTCATTTACAGGACCCCAAATGGAGAAACTAAGATGAGTAAAAGAAAAGATTAGTCCCTCCCTAAGCTTTAAGATAAGAAAATATTCAAAACATCTTTAAACACCTGTGAAAAATCAAGTCGGAATTCTGTGCCATTAACTATTATAATTACTTGAGGGGAAGAAGAAATGTGTTCTTAGGGAAGACCTAGCAAAAGCATTCTACCGGTTCTAAGTGCCAAGAAGGTGTAGGAGGTTGGTTCACGCTTCAGGGCGTGCCAATTAAATATGACAACTACTGCAAATTAGTGGGTAACACAGTGAGATATTTAAATACCTTGCTTACTGGATTACTGCCACTGTGGGAGACTTTTCTCTCCCTAAAAAAAAATATATATATATATATATAAATATATATATATATAAATATATATAAATATATATATATATATATATATATCGTGTCTGGAGAGACAAGGTATAAAATACAGTAGTTATTTTTCCTCTGCCAAGGTGGGAGTATTAAGAAACTTGGTGTATTAACTTTTATTTAGAAGTTTGAAAACTTCAAATAAATGAATAGACTACCAAACTGAAAACAATTTTTATGGCTTTAGATTTAACACACTGTTTTATATATAAATACTGCTGAAACCTTAATGAATTCTAATAAAATTATTTATTGTATCACTTTTTTCTTTCACCCAAGACACAGAAGAAAAGGAAAATGAAAGACATATACTCCATCAACTCTAAGATGGCACTGACTGTAAAAAGCACAGTGATTTCAAAGAGGCTAAAAATGAAAAAAAAAAAATGTGCCTCTTAGAGTAAAAAGAAGTGCAATGTTAAGATCACAGTCATCTGTCTTGCTGATGTGGAAGTTCTTTCACTATAATAAAACTCAAGATTTTTTAGTAAGGTAGTCTGTTCATATGTAAGAGACCCTGTTGATGTTTCAGGAGTCCAGCAAAAACAAACTTCAAGACATACAGAAAAGAAACCAGCCAATATCAGAAACTGTTCAGCATGAAGACTGCACTCATGGTAAACTAAATCGAGGAGATACTTTAAGGGATAAACTTGGCTTTATAAATGTGACTACCAAACTAACATACAGTACATGGCAAGATGTAAAGCATGTCAGTGAATAATAATTTAAACTTAAGAACACTGCTTTCATACAAATATAAAGTAAACATGTCAAAAATTAATTTACATTATTAATGAGGGAACCAGAAAGATGGCAAGGTGTTCCAGAATACACCACCCCAAAATAGGCCTCTTTGGCATGTGGATTACTTTGAGCTAACAGACTCAGGAACAGCTTTAAAAACAAGAAACAGGTTTTCCTTTTGTAAAGGAAATTTACATTTATAAAGAAAATTTCCATTTGTAAAGGTGTCTCCTTCTCCCATACTGGAAAGAGTGAGACTCTTAGCAATCTTATCAATGGAGAAGGCACTAACTACAACATGCTCAACAAACCTTATTAAACAACCCTTTTCTACCATATTTTTCCTGGTCACCTTCCCATAACTTGCCTCCCCAAACTCCATTTTTGTTTGTTTTAGCCTAAGATGGTATATAAACCCAGGTTTTAACCACCCCTTTGGGTTACTCGACACTGGTGCTCCCATGCATACATGCGTAATGCTGATGTTAATAAACTTCTGTTTGTTTTTCACCTGTTAATCTGTCTTTGGCCAGTCTCATTTATAGGGCCTCAGTTGGAGAATTTAAGATTAGTAGAGGAAAAGATTTTTTCTTCCCTTACAATGGTCATATTGGTTCAAAGAGAATTAGAGAGTCAACTAAAAATAGACAATGACAGCCTCCGACATTATCTGAGTC